>NC_090655.1:248365619-248688952 GCF_040937935.1 Hyperolius riggenbachi | reverse complement strand
GCCACAGGTCAAGCCTGCGCACCCAGTAGTTCAAGGGTTCCTCATCGCTGTTCACAGCAGTGTCTACATCCACACTTAAGGCCAGGTAGTCGGCTACCTGCCGTTCCAGGCGTTGGTGGAGGGTGGATCCGGAAGGGCTACGGCGAGGCGTTGGACTAAAGAACATCCGCATGTCCGACATCACCATGAGATCGCTGGAGCGTCCTGTCTTTGACTGCGTGGACACGGGAGGAGGATTAGTGGCAGTGGTACCTTGCTGGCGTTGTGCTGTCACATCACCCTTAAAGGCATTGTAAAGAACAGTTGACAGCTTGTTCTGCATGTGCTGCATCCTTTCCCCCTTCAGGTGAGTTGGTAACAGGTCCGCCACTTTGTGCCTGTACCGAGGGTCTAGTAGTGTGGCCACCCAGTACAGCTCATTCCCCTTGAGGTTTTTTTATACGGGGGTCCCTCAACAGGCAGGACAGCACAAAAGACGACATCTGCACAAAGTCGGATCCAGTACCCTCCATCTCCTCTTGCTCTTCCTCAGTGACGTCACGTAAGTCAACCTCCTCCCCCCAGCCGCGAACAATACCACGGGAAGGTTGAGCAGCACAAGCCCCCTGCGACGCCTGCTGCGGTTGTTCTCCTGCCGCCGTCCCCTCCTCCTCCTCCTCCCCCAAAGAAACACCTTGCTCATCATCCTCTGAGTCTGACTCGTCTTCTGCACACGACTTCTCTTCTTCCTCCTCCTCCCCCCTCTGTGCTGCCGCAGGTGTTGAGGAAACAGCTGGGTCTGATGAAAATTGGTCCCATGCCTGTTCCTGCCGTAACGGTTCCTGGTCACGCTCATTCGCAGCTTCATCCGCCACTCTACGCACAGCACGCTCCAAGAAGTAAGCGTAGGGAATTAAGTCGCTGATGGTGCCCTCACTGCGGCTCACCAGGTTGGTCACCTCCTCAAACGGCCGCATGAGCCTGCATGCATTTTTCATCAGTGTCCAGTTGTCGGGCCAGAACATCCCCATCTTCCCAGACTGTTTCATTCTACTGTAGTTGTAGAGGTACTGGGTGACGGCTTTCTTCTGTTCTAGCAGGCGGGAGAACATGAGCAGGGTCGAATTCCAGCGAGTCGGGCTATTGCAAATCAGGCGTCTCACCGGCATGTTGTTTTTCCGCTGAATTTCTGCAAAGCGTGCCATGGCTGTGTAAGACCGCCTCAAATGCCCACAGAACTTCCTGGCCTGCTTCAGGACATCCGCTAAGCCAGGGTACTTTGCCACAAATCTTTGAACAACTAGATTCATGACATGTGCCATGCAGAGTATTTGTGTCAGCTTCCCCATATGCAAAGCGGCAAGCAGATTGCTGCCGTTGTCGCACACCACGTTGCCTATCTCCAGGTGGTGCGGGGTCAGCCACTCATCCACCTGTTTCTTAAGAGCAGCCAGGAGAGCTACTCCAGTGTGACTCTCCGCTTTGAGACAAGACATGTCTAAGATGGCGTGACACCGTCGTACCTGGCATGTAGCATAGGCCCTGCGGAGCTGGGGCTGTGTAGCTGGAGAGGAGAACTGCCACTCAGCCAAGGAGGAGGAGGACAGCAAAGAGCATGTAGCAGGAGGAGAGGAGGTGGCAGGAGGCCTGCCTGCAAGCCGTGGAGGTGTCACAATTTGGTCCGCTGCGCCCTGCTTGCCATCGTTCACCACCAGGTTGACCCAATGGGCTGTGTACGTAATGTAGCGGCCCTGCCCGTGCTTGGCAGACCAGGCATCCGTGGTCAGTTGGACCCTTGACCCAACGCTCTTCGCAAGAGATGACACCACTTGCCTCTCAACTTCACGGTGCAGTTGGGGTATGGCCTTTCTCGAAAAATAAGTGCGGCCTGGCATCTTCCACTGCGGTGTTCCGATGGCCACAAATTTATGGAAGGCCTCAGAGTCCACCAGCCGGTATGGTAACAGCTGGCGAGCTAACAGTTCCGCCACGCCAGCTGTCAGACACCGGGCAAGGGGGTGACTGGCCGAAATTGGCTTCTTCCGCTCAAACATTTCCTTCACGGACACCTGACTGCTGCCGTGGGCAGAGGAGCAGGAAGCGCTCAAGGGCAGAGGCGGAGTGGAGGAGGGTGCCTGTGAAGGTGGAAAGGAGAAAGCGGCAGAAGCAGATGATGCACCTGAAGGAGGAAGAGGAGAAGGAGGGTGACTTTTCTTTTGTGTGCTGCTGCTGCTTTTGCTCAGGTGGCCATCCCATTGCTGTTTGTGCCTTTTCTCCAGGTGCCTTTCCACGGCTCAATTTTTGTTGGCAGAGCGAACAGATGGCTTTGGTCCGATCTGAGGCACACACATTAAAAAAATGTCCACACCGCTGAGCCACCCTGGGATGTGGGCACTATGGGGACCTCAGCAGCTGATGCTGAAGGGCAAGTTGGCTGGCTGTACATAGGTGGCGATACATGGTGCCGGACACTGCCACCAGCTGTTTCTGACGAAGAGCTGCCCCAGCTTCTTTCAGCAACTTCTCTCCTCCTACTACTCTCTGACTCCCCCTCTGAACTGTCCCCCTCTTCATCTCCTCTATTGGGAACATACAGAGGATCCCTATCATCGTCATCATCGTAATCATCCTGCCCAGCTTTGCTTGCCTCAGAAAAATCCAAACATGCACCATCAGTAGGTCCTTCATCCTCCTTACACGTTACATCCATAGTGTTGCCGCGTAACTCAGACATATGAGCTGGTGAAAATTCATCTGGCTGTAACAATGGCTGTGCATCAGTGATTTCAACACTAAACAATTATTGCGAAGTGTCAAATGCAGCGGAAGTGGTGCTAGTAGTAGCGCTGATGGCTGAGCAAGATGAGGTGTTCTGTGTCGCTAAATACTCAACCACGTCCTGACAATCTTGGGAGATGATGGGACGTGCCTTCTTCCGAGCACTGTACTGTGGGCCAGGTCCACACGAAATTACATTTACACGACCTCGCGCAGACCTGCCGGGTGGCCTTCCTCTGGCTCTGGCACTACCTCTTCCTCTACCTGTTTTGTCAATATCGGGTATGCACGGAGTGGTATATCACACTGCGTGCACTCACGTAGGTAGGTGGGTCCACTTAACTGCACAGGTATGCGCACTGATGCGGTGGGTTCACTGAACAGAACAGGTATACAGTGGCGGGTTCACTGAACAGTACAGGTATACAGTGGCGGGTTCACTGAACAGAACAGGTATACAGTGGCGGGTTCACTGAACAGAACAGGTATGTAGTGGCAGGTTCACAGAACAGGTATGCAGTGGCAGGTTCACTGAACACAACAGGTATGCAGTGGCGGGTTCACTGAACAGAACAGGTATACAGTGGCGGGTTCACTGAACAGAACAGGTATGCAGTGGCGGGTTCACAGAACAGGTATGCAGTGGCAGGTTCACTGAACACAACAGGTATGCAGTGGCGGGTTCACTGAACAGGTATACAGTGGCGGGTCCACTGAACAGAACAGGTATGCAGTGGCAGGTTCACTGAACACAACAGGTATGCAGTGGCGGGTTCACTGAACAGAACAGGTATACAGTGGCGGGTTCACTGAACAGTACAGGTATACAGTGGCGGGTTCACTGAACACAACAGGTATGCAGTGGCGGGTTCACAGAACAGGTATGCAGTGGCAGGTTCACTGAACACAACAGGTATGCAGTGGCGGGTTCACTGAACAGAACAGGTATACAGTGGCGGGTTCACTGAACAGTACAGGTATACAGTGGCAGGTTCACTGAACACAACAGGTATGCAGTGGCGGGTTCACTGAACAGAACAGGTATACAGTGGCGGGTTCACTGAACACAACAGGTATGCAGTGGCGGGTTCACTGAACAGGTATACAGTGGCGGGTTCACTGAACAGAACAGGTATACAGTGGCGGGTTCACTGAACACAACAGGTATGCAGTGGCGGGTTCACAGAACAGGTATGCAGTGGCAGGTTCACTGAACACAACAGGTATGCAGTGGCGGGTTCACTGAACAGGTATACAGTGGCGGGTCCACTGAACAGAACAGGTATGCAGTGGCAGGTTCACTGAACACAACAGGTATGCAGTGGCGGGTTCCCTGAACAGGTATACAGTGGCGGGTCCACTGAACAGAACAGGTATGCAGTGGCGGGTTCACTGAACACAACAGGTATGCAGTGGTGGGTTCACTGAACAGTTATGCAGTGGTGGGTTCACAGAACAGGTATGCAGTGGTGGGTTCACAGAACAGGTATGCAGTGGCAGGTTCACTGAACAGGTATGCAGTGGCAGGTTCACTGAACAGGTATGCAGTGGCGGGTTCACTGAACAGGTATGCAGTGGTGGGTTCACTGAACAGGTATGCAGTGGTGGGTTCACAGTACAGGTATGCAGTGGTGGGTTCACAGAACAGGTATGCAGTGGCGGGTTCACAGAACAGGTATGCAGTGGCAGGTTCACTGAACACAACAGGTATGCAGTGGCGGGTTCACTGAACAGAACAGGTATACAGTGGCAGGTTCACTGAACAGTACATGTATACAGTGGCGGGTTCACTGAACACAACAGGTATGCAGTGGCGGGTTCACTGAACAGAACAGGTATACAGTGGCGGGTTCACTGAACACAACAGGTATGCAGTGGCGGGTTCACTGAACAGGTATACAGTGGCGGGTTCACTGAACAGAACAGGTATACAGTGGCGGGTTCACTGAACACAACAGGTATGCAGTGGCGGGTTCACAGAACACGTATGCAGTGGCAGGTTCACTGAACAGGTATACAGTGGCGGGTCCACTGAACAGAACAGGTATGCAGTGGCAGGTTCACTGAACACAACAGGTATGCAGTGGCGGGTTCACTGAACAGGTATGCAGTGGTGGGTTCACTGAACAGGTATGCAGTGGTGGGTTCACAGTACAGGTATGCAGTGGTGGGTTCACAGAACAGGTATGCAGTGGCGGGTTCACTGAACAGGTATGCAGTGGCAGGTTCACTGAACACAACAGGTATGCAGTGGCGGGTTCACTGAACAGGTATACAGTGGCGGGTCCACTGAACAGAACAGGTATGCAGTGGCGGGTTCACGGAACACAACAGGTATGCAGTGGTGGGTTCACTGAACAGGTATGCAGTGGTGGGTTCACAGAACAGGTATGCAGTGGTGGGTTCACAGAACAGGTATGCAGTGGCAGGTTCACTGAACACAACAGGTATGCAGTGGCGGGTTCACTGAACAGGTATACAGTGGCGGGTCCACTGAACAGAACAGGTATGCAGTGGCGGGTTCACTGAACACAACAGGTATGCAGTGGTGGGTTCACTGAACAGGTATGCAGTGGTGGGTTCACAGAACAGGTATGCAGTGGTGGGTTCACAGAACAGGTATGCAGTGGCAGCCTGGCAGGTTCACTGAACAGGTATGCAGTGGTGGGTTCACAGAACAGGTATGCAGTGGCAGCCTGGCAGGTTCACTGAACAGGTATGCAGTGGTGGGTTCACAGAACAGGTATGCAGTGGCGGGTTCAATGAACAGGTATGCAGTGGTGGGTTCAATGAACAGGTATGCAGTGGTGGGTTCACAGAACAGGTATGCAGCCAGGAACAAGCTAAGCCTAACTAATCTTTCCCTATGAGAGACAGTCTGCAGCAGCTCGCCCTACTCTCACTAATGCAGGCACACGAGTGACCGTAATGGCCGCCGCTGCCTGCCTTATATAAGGGGGGTGGGGCACCAGGGGCTAGTGTAGCCTAATTGGCTACACTGGGCCTGCTGACTGTGATGTAGAGGGTCAAAGTTGACCCTCCATGGTGCATTATGGGGCGAACCGAACTTCCGCAAACGTTTGCCTGCGGGACGCGAACGCGAACCACGGAAGTTCGCATGGAACCGTTCGCAGGCGAACCGTTCGGCCCAACTCTAGTCACAATATTGTAGAAGACTTAAATAGTATTCTGAGAACATCGGCTGTTCGTATTCGCATGTTCAATTCGCCCCCTATTTGGCGTGTTCGATTCACCCCCTATACATCATCATTGAGCTAAAACTTTGACCCTTTGCCTCTCAGTCAGCAGACACATGGCATCCAATCAGCTAGCACCCCCTCATGGACTCCCCACCCCCCGATCTAAAAGCAGTTGAGGTGGCCATATTGGATCCATTCTTTGCTGGCTGCTGACTGTTAGTGAGAGCAGGGTCAGACTTGCTGCAGGTAGGTAGGGAAAGCATTAGCTAGGCCTGTGTTCTTGTTCCTTACTTGCTGGGAAAGTACTCCAAACAGCCCTTTTGAGGGCTAGCACATCGGTCTCCTGTGGTTTTTGTGTGTGTGACACTCCACAGCCCACTGACACCCAGAGCTGTGTGCACACTACTGCTGTTGCCTCATTAAGTTGCAGGCACAGAACCACTCCAACGCATTGCTATTTCACTGTATTTTGACAGTACTATTGTATCTCTCTGTGTGAGACACTCCACAGACCACAGCCCATTGACACCCTGAGCTGTGCATAATGTGATTTCTGCCCATAATTTTTGGTGAGTCTTTTGGCATGGATCCCCCTCTGGCATGTCACTATCCAGGTGAAACAACTTTTTCATCAACTTTGTGGCCAGAAACAGTCTTTGTAGGTTTTAAAATTCGCCTGCCCATTGAAGTCTATAGCGGTTCGCCAAATTCGCCTGTTCGCAAACATTTTGCGGAAGTTCGCGTTTGCCATTCACGAACAGAAAATTCTATGTTCGCAACACCTCTAGTTTTAAATGTGTAGACTACTGCGCAGCAGCATTGATCCAAAGTATAAAACCACTGACCCCGCTATATAAAAAATGTTTATTGTCCAGCGCAGCGTAACATGTTGGCGCTTTATAAATACAATAAATAATAAGGTTCTGTGGGGGATTCATTCCCAATGCAGTAGAAAAATATGGCACAAAAAATACACATTAATAATAAAAGGACACAATAAATATATACATAGTAACAACCAGTGTGCAAAAAGGACAAAATATTCTGTTTATTTGTGATCAATAAAGTACTTTATGTTCACTGTTTACATGCAAATTGATGCAAATGTTCCTGTGAGCAGAGCCCCACAATGTGGGTTTGCAGTGTTCCTAGTGATTTTATGTTTTCAATAAATGCTTTAAACCTTGAATACAGTGGGGTTGATTCACTTGCGCAGCTTAATAACAACAGCGCTTGTTAATAATTCTCAGCACATGCTATGTAGCCATACCGTGCGCTGCTCAATTAGGCTCTCCATTTCTACTTTAACTAGTGCTTCGTTACACTTAACAAGCGTTCCATTTAACCCGCCCTGAGCCCGTATTCCTGCACTTTGATTGGTCCAGTAGGCTGACTGTCAAGTGATATTTTTCATAAAAATGTACATAAATTTGCAAAAACTCAGACGTATTTGCATCTCATCGATCCTCCCTAGTCAGTAACAAGTTGTGCCCACTAATACAATAGTACAATGTCCATACATTACAAACTCATCCATATATACAGTAGTTTCTCATAAACATCTCCCTACTTAATAAAATCTTTTTCCAGTTGTAAACATAATATACATCTACAATAATGTTAGAGAAACCGAGAGCCCAATATAGTGTAGTATGTTCAGCATAAAATTAGTAAAGATAATTAGTGAGAAGAATATACTCACAAGCGTGGGTTACCACAAAGGCAACCACTGTATAGGCAGGTGAGGAGATTAGACCTGTCCTCTCCTCACTCAGGGATAAGAAGTCGCTCTCTGTAGATCAGAAAAGGGGTAGATCACCCCTCCACCAGGGGAGGACACGGTACAGCAAACGGGGAACAGAAGCGCCAGCAGGGTAAAAGTGGATAAAACCTTTCAAATTTGCTTGGAGGAAGTAGTGGACTTACCTCCATAAAGCAGGCACAAAAGACTGTATAAAAGTAATTACAGTTATTATATAGTACCCTAAAAGTGCAACACGTTTCGCAGGCCACGCCCGCTTCATCAGGCAATAAACGTGGGGACAAACTGAATTTCAGCAGTAGCAGGAGGCACTACTCCTGCTACTGCCTAAAGTCTGTTTGTCCCCACGTTTATTGCCTTATGACGCGGGCGTGGCCTGCGAAATGCTTTACACTTTTGGGGTACTATATAATAAAAGTGATTACTATTATACAGACAGTCTTTCGTGTCTGCTTTATGGAGGTAAGTCCACCGCTTCCTCCAAGCAAATTTGAAAGGTTTTATCCACTTTTACCCTGCTACATCTACGATGCATGTATAATGTCATTGAACACAGCATGCTCTGAGGCCACCAGATGGGGGCAATCCTGGTCAGCACCTGAGCCCCAATGAGAGGGGTGGGAGCAGCATCAGGTAGGTGTGGTGAAAAGTAGAGATGCTCATTCGGATTTCGCAGAATTGAAATTTCCGAATTTCCGCTTGGAAATCAGAATTTCCGATCGAAAATCGGAAAGCGGAACTCGGAAATTGGATTTCTGCAGAAATATTGCATTACTGCAATTGGGTAATTTTAGCCCATTTACAGAACTCGGAATCAATGGACCAATCAGAGAATGCAGAAACAACTCGAAAGTATTTGGCCAATCAGAGAATGCAAAAAATGTAAAAAAACAGAAACAAAAACACTACTCGAAAATCGGAAACCGATCGGAAAATGGATTTCTGTAGAAATACTGCATTACCACAACTCAGTAATTTTAGCCCAATCACAGAACTCGGAAGTATTTGGCCAATCAGAGAATGCAAAAAAATGACCAAAAAACCCACTACTCGGAAATATGAAACCGATCGGAAATCCGTGAAATCAGTATTCGGCATTGGCGGAAATCGGAATTTCTGCAGAATCGGAAATCGACATTTCCGACCATCCCTAAAGGGTCAGAGTGCATCCACATGGGGCAAGGGGGTGGGGCCATAGCAGCATATCCTGCTCAGTTGTTGTCTGACCTCTCTATGGTGCAGATGGAATTGGTGGGAGGAGCCATGGAGGTTTATCGCTTTTATTGGCTAAGCAAGAGTTTAGTTCCCAAGGTTGGTGGTGATTTTCCTATAAACATCCTACTTACTTGCCTACAAAGCCAAGATGAGTATAAGGCTTAGTGGGTTGTACCGGAGCTCCTAGGATACTAGAATTAAAACAAAAAGAAAAAGACCTGGAGCCAATAGTGAAAACTGTCAAAAACACCTTTAGGATGGGGATTAGAGATGTCGCGAACCTCCGCTTTTTGGTTCGCGAACCCTGTTCGCGAACCTCCGCGAAAGGTTCGGTTCGCGAAAAAGTTCGCGAACCGCAATAGACTTTAATGGGGAGGCGAACTTTGAAAATTTTAAAAAATTCTACCGGCTCTAATACCTGGAGGCACACCTGATTGAGTGAAATACACATCACTGCTGGAGGCTCACCCTCCCTCCCTCCTCCAAGCAAGGTCCTTATACCATTTGACTCAGTTGTCTGCCTACACTAATTAGTTATGGGACAGCTGCTACACACTCTGCTAGGGAGATTTTAATTAGCCTCTTGTGGGTCCCTTCACCCTCCTCCCTCCACCCTCCTCCCTCCTATCAGGAGAAAAGTGTGATATAAATGTTATTTGTCTTATCTACTTTTTCTCTTGTATTGAGCATAAATGGTAAATGCTAGGCCAGCTTCAGTTAGTACTGTTGTGGTACAGTGGTTAGGGTGCTTGCCCACCACACAGTGAGACCCAGGTTCAAATCCCAGCCAATGTGAGTTGGCTTTTTTGCTACAAATCCTTAAAGGGAACCTAAACAGAGAAGGATATGGATTTTTCCTTTTAAAATGATACCAGTTGCCTGAATCGCCTGCTGATCCTGTGTCTCTAATACTTTTAGCCACAGCCCCTGAACAAGCATGCAGATCAGGTGCTCTGACTGAAGTCAGACTGGATTAGCTGCATGCTTGTTTCAGGGTGTGATTCAGCCACTATTGCAGTCACAAAAATCAGCTGGACTGCCAGGCAACTGGTATTGTTTACAGGAAACATCCATATCACTCTCCCACTTAACGACCAGCTAACGCCGATAGGCGTCGGCGGTCGTTGGTGGTATAGCATGGAAACATCCGCTCGATCGAGCGGCCTTTCCATGCCAGTTCATGGAGGCTGCCTCCGTGAACAGTGTGCGAGCCGCCAATCGCGGCTCGCACGCATAATGTAAACACGCATGGAAGACATCCCCGCTGTTTACATCAATACGGCGCTGCTGCACAGCAGCGGCGTGACGTAGATCGGCAATCCCCGGCCTCTGATTGGCCGGGGATCGCCGGCATCTGATAGGCAGAAGCCTATCGTATCAGGCGCAGGACGGATATCCGTCCTGCGCCGCTCAGAGGGTAAGGGAGAGGGAGGGAACTGGCGAGAGGGCAGAGAACGCTGCGGAGGGGGGCTTTGAAGAGCCCCCCCCGCTAAGCAAATGCAGTCGGCGGCGATCAGACCCCCCCCCCCCAGAAGGACATCCCCCTAGTGGGGAAAAAAGGGGGGTAGTCTGATCGCCCTGCTGCACTCCTGATCGGTGCTGAGGGCTGTAGAGCCCACGCAGCACCGATCACTGAAAAATCCCCTGGTCCTTAAGTGGTTAAGGTTCCCTTTAAGCAACCTAATGTTTCTATTGCATTGAGCATAAATGGTAAATGCTAGGCCAGCTTCAGCTAGTACTGTTGTGGTACAGCGGTTAGGGTGACTTGCCCACCACACAATGAAACCCGGGTTCGATTCCCAGCCATGGTATGTAAACTGGTTTTTGAAATAGTATAATTCCCTGGCAGATGAGACCCTCATCCCTCCGGTAGGAGGGAGGAGGGTGGAGGGTGGTCTTGGATGCAGGGCATGCATTTTTCAGTCTGGCAGAGGCGGTGTATGCCTGTGCGATTAACCATTCAATTGCAACATGTGTTTGGGGATGTGCAGCCTTTCCCCCCACCTTTCCTTAAAGGGGAACTTCAGCCTAAACAAACATACTGTCATTAAGTTACATTAGTTATGTTAATTAGAATAGATAGGTAATATAATTTTTTACCCACCCTGTTTTAAAAGAACAAACAAATGTTTGTGGTTCATGGGGGCTGCCATCTTTGTCATGGGGGCAGCCATCTTTTTGGTTGAAAGGAGGTGACATGGAGCAGGAGACACAGTTCCAACGGTCCTGTGTCCTGATAACCCCTCCCAGCTGCACACACTAGGCTTCAAATGTCAAATTCAAAGTGTAAAAAAAAAAAGTGCACCAAAACAGCAGAACGAGAGCAACAACATCAGAAATCCCATCATGCTTTGCACAGCATCAGGGGAAAAAAGCCCAGGCAGTTTTCTTCTGTGCAGCTAAAAATGAGGCTTGGATAAGAGAAACAAAGTTCTGATGCTGTGAAACTGTTAAAGAAACACCAGGCCTTTCCAGTGCTGCTGAGTCGATTTTTAGTCCGGATGTTCACTTTAACTTTGTAACTATGTAACTGTCAGGTTAGCTGCTCCCAGCCCCTCCTCCTGAGTTTCCTGTTTGCATGATAAGTAGTAGCAGATTTGCATATGATTTGCAGCTGAATTGAATGCGAAGTGTGCAGAAAATCTATTTAGGTGCTGCACACTGAGCTGGTATTCATTTCAGATGCAGCCTTAGTGGTATGCGCTGGCGTTCTCCTCACATAACTTGCACAGCCCATTGGGTCAACCTGGTGACCGATGGCAAGCAGGGAGTACATGGCTGTGCAGCGGACCAACTTGTGACACCTCCACGGCTTGCAGGCAGGCCTCCTGCCACCTCCTCTCCTCATGCTACATCCTCTTCACTGTCGTCCTCCTCCTTGGCTAAGTGGCAGTTCAACTCTACTGGTGCTGTGATCTCCTCTCCAGCTACACAGCCCCATCTCCCCAGGGCCTATGCTGCATGCCAGGTACGACGGCATAGCCCCCAACCGTCCCGGATTGGTCGGGATTCTCCCGATTTGGGGGGGCTCTCCCGCTGTCCCGGGCCCCCCCTCTTGAATCCCGGCCGGCTGGGCAGAGAAGAGGTGGAAAACTGATCGATCGGTAATGAGGGATGCGGGAGCTTCACTACTTCCTCCCTCCCTCTTTCTGAATACCCCCCTATGTATGTCTGTGTGCCCCCCTCCCCTTCCTGTAGGCAGAGTGAGCGCAGCGGAGCGGGCAGTCGGGTCCTCTTACCGCTGATGCAGATGCATGCGTACTGTCTCTGGCATCGGACCTCCATGTGCTTCCTGTGACGTCATAGTAAACAGGAAGCACATGGAAGTCCGGTGTCAGTACGCGTGCATCAGCGGTAAGAGGACTCGGCTGCCCGCTCCACTGCGCTCACTCTGCCTACAGGGAGGGGGGACACAGACATACATAGGGGGGTATTCAGAAAGAGGGAGGGAGGAAGTAGTGAAGCTCCCGCATCCCTCATTACCGATCGATCAGTTTTCCACCTCTTCTCTGCCCAGCCAACCTTTCCCCCCCAACCTAAAAGTGGCACCCTCCTGCGCACCCACGGGCATTCCCCCTACCACCCTCCTCCCCAGGTGTCAGTACACCTTGGCTCCTGCCCCCTGTCCCAGGCACCCAGTCCCTGCACCCAGGCACCTGGCCCCTGCACCTGGCACCCTGTACCCTTCCCCAGGCACCCAGTCCCTGTCCCTTCACCAGGCACCCTGCACCCATCCCCTGCACCTGGCACCCTGTACCCTTCCCCAGGCACCCTGCACCCTTTCCCAGGCACCCTGCCCCCTGCACCCTTTCCCAGGCACCCTGCACCCTTCCCCAGGCACCCTGCCCCCTGTACCAGTCACCCTGCTCCAGGCACCCTGCACCCTTCCCCAGGCACCTGGCCCCTGCACCAGGCACCCTGTATCCTTCCCCACGAACCCTGCACCCTTCCCTAGGCACCCCGTCCCCTGCACCCTTCCCCAGGAACCCTGTCCCCTGCACCCTTCCCCAGGAACCCCGTCCCAGGCACCCAGTCCCTGTCCCAGGCACCCAGTCCCTGCAACCTGCTCCAGGCACCCTACCCCTGGACCCTGCACCCTTCCCCAGGCACCCTACCCCTGGCCCCTGCACCCTTCCCCAGACACCCTGCCCCATGTCCCAGTCACCCTGCTCCAGACACCCTGCACCCTTCCCCAGGCACCCAGTCCCTGCCCCCTGTCCCAGGCACCCAGTCCCTGTCCCAGGCACCCAGTCCCTGTCCCAGGCACCCAGTCCCTGCCCCCTGAGCGTCACCCTCCCTGCCTCTGAGTGTCACCCTCCTCTCTGCCCACTGGCACTCTCCTCTCTGCCCACTCGCACCCACCTCCTCTCCACTCACACCCTCCTCCTTCCCACTGGCACTTTCCGCCCCCACCCACTGGCACCCTCCTTTCCACCCAGTGTCACCCTCTCCCACCCACTGGCACCCTCCCCCGCAAACTCCCTCCCATTGTCACCCTCTTGCAAAAGCAGGGGTGTGGCTTAAGGCCGCACAGGGGGCGAGGCTTAAGTGTCCCTCTTTCACATCTTCAAATGTTGGGAGGTATGCGACGGTGTCACGCCATCTTAGACATGTCTTTCCTAAAAGCGGAGAGTCACACTGGACCAGCTCTCCTGGCTGTTCTTAACAAACAGGTGGATCAGTGGCTGACCCTACACCAGCTGGAGATCAGCAACATGGTGTGTGACAACGGCAGTAATCTCCTTTCCGCTTTGAATTTGGGAAAGCTGACACATGAACCCTGCATGGCACATGTGCTGAATCTAGTCATTCAAAGATTTGTGTCAAAGTACCCAGGCTTAGAGGACATCCTGAAGCAGGCCAGGAAGTTGTGTGGGCATTTCAGGCGGTCTTACACGGCCATGGCACGCTTTGCGGACATTCAGCGGAGAAACAACTTGCCGGTGAGACGCTTGATATGTGAGAGCCCGACTCGCTGGAATTCGACCCTGGTCATGTTCTCTCGCCTACTAGATCAGGAGAAAGCTGCCACACAGTACCTCTACAATTTCAGTAGAAGGACACAATTGTAACGATTGGTGTCAGCAAGGACAGATTTTCTGATTATTGGTGAACTGCAGTATCACCAACAATACAGATGCTATACCTGATTATATGGTGATCTGCAGAATCACCAATAATGCGAGTATAGCAAGACACAGGACAACCAGGTGTGAGATAAGTGTTTGGTGCAACAGTAAATTTAGATAGAGATACCCACTTTCCCAGAGGAGCTGGTAACGAGGGGTATCTCTACAGAACACTGGAATCAGTACTCCAGCAGGCTGGAGACTCAGATGAAGTAATGATCGGTTCACCCGAGGAGCGGATGATGCACGGTAGACAGAAGGTACCTATCACCCGAGGAGCGGGCGATTCAGACTGTACTATAGCTGTCAACCTGAGGAGCAGTGATTAAGACTGTACTGCAGCTATCAACCTGAGGAGCAGGTGATTAAGACTGTACTGCAGCTATCAACCTGAGGAGCAGGTGATTAAGACTGTACTGCAGCTATCAACCTGAGGAGCAGGTGATTAAGACTGTACTGCAGCTATCAACCTGAGGAGCAGGTGATTACTAAACTGAGAGTCCCTCACCAGCACTAAGCTCACTGGTGAGGGCAGGAAAGTCAGACAAGCAGGATCGGCAACACACGGACAGATACGGTACAAAGACAGAAGACTGAATCAGAGTAAGGTAAAAGCTGAGTCGGCAATAAGATCAGATAGGCATAGACACAGAATCAGTAGGCATAAGAGTAGTCCAGGCAAGCAGAGGGTCATAACAAATAATATAATTCAATTAGTACTTTAAGCTATCAACAGAATCTGGCTAAGTGTGGATCCCCAGCTCCTGCTGGTTCTAGCACACTTTGGGATCTGACTAAGGTCTGAGTGCTAACACGTAGCATTTGCAACAGCCGACAAAGAGCAACTGACAGGCAGGTCCTATATATACTAAGAGCGCTCTGCAGCGCCGCCCGAGTCACTTAGCCAATCCGGAGCACTGCTGGAGTCAGCTGACCGGCTGATCAGCTGACTCCCCTTCTACTTGTATAAAGGTCCTGTCGCCTGGCGCCGCGCGCGTAGCCCTCAGTCTATGTGCAACTGAGGGACCAGGCTAAACTCCAACATGTAACTGAGACGTGGATGCAGCCGCCATGCTGCTCACCGCCGGGCGGCCTCTCCGCTATCTATTACAACAATCTGGGGAGATGGGGATGTTTTGGCTCCCGAACTGGACACTGAGGCGAAATGCATGCAGGCTCATGCGGCCATTTGAGGAGGTGACCAACCTGGTGAGTCGCAGTGAAGGCACCATCAGCAACTTGATCCCGTACGCTTACTTCCTGGAGCGTGCCGTGCGTAGAGTGGTGAATCAAGCTGTGGAGGAGTGTGAAGGAAACAGTTACGGCAGGAACAGTTGTGGGAGCAATTTACATCAGAATCAGATGTTTCCTCAATACCTGCGGCAGCACAGAGGGGGGAGGAGGAGAAAGAGTTGTGTGGGAAAGAGGAGTCCGATTCGGATGATGAGGAAGGTGTTTCTTTGGAGGAGGAGGAGGAGGCAGTGGCAGAAGAACAACCACTGCAGCCGTCACAGGGGGCTTGTGCTGCTCAACGTTCCCGTGGTATTGTTCGTGGCTGGGGGGAGGAGGAGGACTTACCTGACATCACTGAGGAAGAGAAAGAGGAGATGGATAGTACGTCTGGATCCAACTTTGAGCAGATGGCATCTTTCAGGCTGTCCAACCTGTTGAGAGACCCCCCGTATAAAAAAACTCAAGGGGAATGAGCTGTACTGGGTGGCCACGCTACTAGACCCTCGGTATAGGCACAAAGTGGTGGACATGTTACCAACTCACCAGAAGGCAGAAAGGATGCAGCACATGCAGAACAAGCTGGCAACTATGCTTTACAATGCGTTTAAGGGTGATATCACAGCACAACGCAATAAAGGTACCACTGCCAGTAATCCTCCTCCAATGTCCACGCAGGCAAGGACAGGACGCTCCAGCGATCTCATGGTGATGTCCGACATGCAGACATTCTTTAGTCCAACGCCTCGCCTTATCGCTTCCGGATCCACCCTCCACCAATGCCTGGACCGGCAGGTAGCCGACTACCTGGCTTTAAGTGTGGAAGTAGACACTGTGAGCAGCGATGAACCCTTGGACTACTGGGTGCGCAGGCTTGATCTGTGGCCAGAGCTGTCCCAATTTGCCATCCAACTTCTGTCTTGCCTTGCCTCAAGCGTCCTATCAGAAAGGACCTTCAGCGCAGCTGGAGGCATTGTCACTGAGAAGAGAAGTCGCCTAAGTCACAAAAGTGTTCAGTACCTCACCTTTATCAAAATAAATGAGGCATGGATCCCGGAGGGCTACTGCCCACCTCAAGACTAAGTCAGTCCCCACACACAGCATCTCTGCCTGCACGCCATGTGACTGGCTGCCTGCCCCAAGACTAAGTCGCTCCCCACATAGCACCTCTGCCCGCAGGCCGCTTGACTGCCTTCTCCACCACCAACAACAGGGTCCAGGACTCCAAGCGGATTCCTGAATTTTTTAGGCCGCTGCTGGCCACTATAATAATTTTTCTAGTGTGTGTACTTGCCTGCCTAATTTTTCTAGCTGCACTGCAGCTGCAACAACAAAACAAAAGGCATGTACATGTGCCCATCCCCCTTCGTGATCATTACCTTGCCGCGGTGAAGGGGCTTGCGTATCACAATGAAGCAATGACCGCCGGCTATATGAGTGTCTCGGGGAGTGCTACACCAAGGATAATAAGGTTGTTGCTTAATTGTGGACAGACCAAATTCGATCAGCTGGACAGTCACTGTTTTCTATCATTGAGCTACCACAGCT
Source organism: Hyperolius riggenbachi (assembly GCF_040937935.1). NCBI lineage: Eukaryota > Metazoa > Chordata > Amphibia > Anura > Hyperoliidae > Hyperolius > Hyperolius riggenbachi. The sequence continues at coordinate 248,672,111 of NC_090655.1, read as the reverse complement.
CGGCGACCATATGGGCTTGAAAACCGCCACGGCCTGCACTCTGGCCATGGTGCGCACCAGTCCAGCATGACTGTCATTACGCAAACAGCTGTTTGCGGTGCGTTACACAGTGAGTTTGGTGTGTCAGTGTGAAGTAGTACTCTAATTACACTCCCTGATTGATGTATACACATGCAACATGTTTTAAAGCACTTTAGGCCTGCAATTTAGCATTCAATGTGATTTCTGCCCTTAAAACGCTGCTTTGCATCCAATCCACATTTTTCCCTCTGGACTTTTGGTGTGTATCCCACTCCGCCATGCCCCCTCCAGGTGTTAGACCCCTTGAAACATCTTTTCCATCACTTTTGTGGCCAGCATACATTTTTCTAGTTTTCAAAGTTCGCCTCCCAATTGAAGTCTATTGCGGTTCGCGAAAGTTCGCGCAAACAGAACTTTCGAGGGAAGTTCGTGAACCCGGTTCGCGACCCTAAAATCGGAGGTTCGGGGCATCTCTAATGTAGAGGCCGCACTTCTCTTGAGCAGATTAGCCAAGACTGGCAGAACTAATAGGACCCGATACTGGAGCAGCAGGCAGTGGAGGAATGCAGCGTGGGAGCGATCCATGATGTGCAGAGGGCTGCAGGAAGCCGCAGGTATGTGTAAATAATTTTTTTTGTCTTTGGTTCCCTTTAAGTACCACCAAGGTGGGAAGTGTTTGCAGCTAGTGGGTCCTAAAGGCGGATCCTAAAGGTGCCACCCCCCCTCCCCCCAGAAAAAAAAGACAAAAAAAAAACAAAAAAAAAAAACAAAAAAGCTGGCCTTAGACTGCATTAGGAACATACGACGATGACTGACAATGGCAAGGATTAGATTGTGAGATCCTCTGTGCTGCAGAAGATGTCAGTGCTAAATAATAATAAAAGATAATAATGGTAGTGGTAATAATGGTAATGGTTAACTATGGCAGGATTAGATTGTGAGCTTCGCTGAGGACAGTGACATGACTATGTACTCTGTAAAGTGCTGTAGAAGATGTCAGTGCAATATAAATGGTAATAATACTACTACTACTACTACTACTACTAATAATAATAATAATAATCATAATAATAGTAATAAAACAACAAAAACTATAATAGCAATACTGTAGCAATAAGAATAATAACCATACACATTCCATAGCATTAAAAAAAGGCTGCAATTTCTCTTCCCTTCACTAGATGGCAATCTCGCCTATAGGAAATTGGAAAGCATAGTTGGCCAATGGTAGAACAACAAGAAAGAGTGAAACGCATAATCAGGAAGTAAGGTAACGCACAGAAGAGGCGTGGAACGCAGAAATAGAGGCGGTCCAGGTCGAAGTAGGAGGAAGTGGAGAGAGGAGACTTTGCCGGGGCTGGCCTGGCAGCAGAGGAGGTAACAAAATGTTACTTTATAATGTTATATTGCTATCTATATCTGCACTATGTGCTCCCATCTAGACCCTCCCCCATCACCCCCAGCTGCTGGGCACACATGGATCTCCAGGCATAGATGTCTGCAGTGCACAGTTATTACCTATGCATAACATATTATGCAGCTGTGGCTGAACACTGCACCATTTACATCACTGGGGGAGTCTAAATGGAAAGTGCACTACTTTATGTAGATATATGAAAATTAAAGAGGCACTGTAGTGACATATAACAGAATGCAGTACATTATTCAGGATACCCACTTTTATGTTATTTATCCTGACTTCAGCATCAGAAACACTCCCTATATCTATATATTGCTGTATATTGCTATTCTGCCCCGCCCTCGCAGTGATGTCATTGCCTAGCCTAGGCTATACTCCTTACCTTATAAACAATACCGCTTGCCTGGCAGTCCTAATAAGCTTTCATTTATCATTAATGTCTGAATCTCCCACCTGAAACAAACATGCAGCTAATCCAGTGAAACATCTGATGTGCATGCCTGTTCAGGGTCTATGGCCTAAAAGTATTAGAGACAGATCATCAGCAGGACAGCCAGGCAATCTTCATTGTTTAATTGGAAATGCATATGCAACCTCCATATCCTCTTTTCAGGTGTCCTGTAATTATCCATTCTTTTTCAAATGTGTGCAATTGGGTAGGGTGGCCAGTGCTGATGGGAGAGGAGGGAAGCACACAATGTATGGAGATATATAAAGTGAACCAGGTAAGTTATAGGATACAAGTGATTGAGGGGCATACAGTCTAACAGGAAAGCTGAGCGGGGTGAGAGGGACAAAGGCAATTGTAAATACCTGGTGTACGTGCGACGTAGGAGGCGGCTGACGGGGCGGAGCGAACGGCCTATACAACTAGAATCTCCGCATGGTGGCTCCATCCCCTGAATGAGTCATTCTCATGACGAAATCGATAGGGAGGAACCACATGCGTAAGTAACACACGTGGGAGCAGTGGGACACGGTGGCCTGGTGGAACGAGTGGAAACTACTTCTTTAGGTCTTGACCACTCTCCATTATAAGTCTATGAGAGTAACGTCTGGTATAGTAAACCCGGATATAATACAACTTTAAGTATAGTAAACATGTTTTCTGGCCCCTACGTGACGCTGTATCCAGCTATAGTAGAGTGGGCGGGGCATGCAGCATTCATCAGTGTGATGCTGGATACACACTATGAGATTGTATGGTCTATTTACTGTAAGGTCAATTATTTCCAACATGTCCAATTGGCTTTCCGATCGATTTCCAAGCATTTTTTGATCGATTTCCTATTAAGCTTAACGGAAATTGATGGGAAAATGCTCGGAGATTGATCGGAAAGCAAATCGGACATGTTGGAAATAATCGATCTGACAGTAAATCGACCATAAAATCTCATAGTGGGTACCCAGCATAAGACCAACATAATCAGGTCGGCAGCTCTGTTGCTCTCTTCATGCTGCTGCTAACAGGTGAGCGTGAGCCGCCCTGCACCCACCATTACAGCCTGCTTCGCCTCTACATCAGCTTCTTCAAGTCTAATTGCTGAGAGCAAAGTTTTAGTTTGGTTTGTTTACCTTTGTGCAGCCGCGTTTTAAGTTCTGCCACTGAGGCATCAGATCACCCCTGATTGGCTGCTTCTTTATTAATGCTGAATGACTGGCATTTTGGTATGTGTCAGCACCTTCCTCCCCCCCCCCCCCCCCCCCCCCCTTGCCCTTGCAGCATTACTGACCATATGCAGCGATCACTCGCTCACCTCCCCATGCTGGGCGTGCTGTCTGTCATCTGTGCACTGTCACCACTGTACTTCCTGCTTCTCACATCAGGCTCTAGTGGGAGTGGCAGGAAGTACACAGCGGTGGTGGCAGGTGGCACCTGGAACATGGGGGAGGTGAATCTATGCTGCTTGCACCCAGGAATTCTGCGAGGGGAATGCTCGAAGGGGATGGGGTTGGCACATGGGGAGTGCTCATGTTACTGTACTACACAGAGAGGGAGGATAGATGTCAGCCTCGGCCCGACCCTGATCTCATTGGTGCTGACACATACCAAAACGCCAATCATTTAACACTGTCTGCGATTGGTTGTGCTTGGTAATGCTGTGATGTAGTATAGTATACTTTATGTGCTTGAGAATGACAATTTCTGATATATTAAACTTTTGATATAGTAAACTACTTTTCCTGGTCCCTCTGCGTTTGCTACAGAGGGATTCTACTGTATTACCGAGGGAGGGTTTAGCACAGCTCAGGGGGAAGAACAGGGTGTGGGGACACACAAGAAGATGATATTGCGATATTACCTATTGATGCAAATACCGTTACAAGGCTAGAGAGAAGTAAGAAATATTAACACTATACAGGATCTTCTCAAAAAATTAGCATATTGTGATAAAGTTCATTATTTTCTGTAATGTACTGATAAACAGAAGGCTTTCATATATTTTAGATTCAAATACACACAACTGAAGTAGTTCCAGCCTTTTATTGTTTTAATATTGATGATTTTGGCATACAGCTCATGAAAACCCAAAATTCCTATCTCAAAAAATTAGCATATTTCATCAGACCAATAAAAGAAAAGTGTTTTTAAAACAAAAAAAAGTCAACCTTCAAATAATTATGTTCAGTTATGCACTCAATACTTGGTCGGGAATCCTTTTGCAGAAATGACTGCTTCAATGCGGCGTGGTATGGAGGCAATCAGCCTGTGGCACTGCTCAGGTGTTATGGAGGCCCAGGATGCTTTGATAGTGGCCTTAAGCTCATCCAGAGTGTTGGGTCTTGCGTCTCTCAACTCTCTCTTCACAATATCCCACAGATTCTCTATGGGGTTCAGGTCAGGAGAGTTGGCAGGCCAATTGAGCACAGTAATACCATGGTCAGTAAACCATTTACCAGTGGTTTTGGCACTGTGAGCAGGTGCCAGGTCGTGCTGAAAAATGAAATCTTCATCTCCATAAAGCTTTTCAGCAGATGGAAGCATGAAGTGCTCCAAAATCTCCTGATAGCTAGCTGCATTGACTCTGCCCTTGATAAAACACAGTGGACCAACACCAGCAGCTGACATGCCCCCCCAGACCATCACTGACTGTGGATACTTGACAGTGGACTTCAGGCATTTTGGCATTTCCCTCTCCCCAGTCTTCCTCCAGACTCTGGCACCTTGATTTCCGAATGACATGTAAAAGTTGCTTTCATCCGAAAAAAGTACTTTGGACCACTGAGCAACAGTCCAGTGCTGCTTCTCTGTAGCCCAGGTCAGGCGCTTCTGCCGCTGTCTCTGGTTCAAAAGTGGGTTCATGCTTCCATCTGCTTAAAAGCTTTATGGAGATGAAGATTTCATTTTTCAGCACGACCTGGCACCTGCCTGCTCACAGTGCCAAAACCACTGGTAAATGGTTTACTGACCATGGTATTACTGTGCTCAATTGGCCTGCCAACTCTACTGACCTGAACCCCATAGAGAATCTGTGGGATATTGTGAAGAGAAAGTTGAGAGACGCAAGACCCAACACTCTGGATGAGATTAAGGCTGCTATCGAAGCATCCTGGGCCTCCATAACACCTGAGCAGTGCCACAGGCTGATTGCCTCCATGCCACGCCGCATTGAAGCAGTCATTTCTGCAAAAGGATTCCCGACCAAGTATTGAGTGCATAACTGAACATAATTATTTGAAGGTTGACTTTTTTTTTGTTTTAAAAACACTTTTCTTTTATTGGTCGGATGAAATATGCTAATTTTTTGAGATAGGAATTTTGGATTTTCATGAGCTGTATGCCAAAATCATCAATATTAAAACAATAAAAGGCTGGAACTACTTCAGTTGTGTGTATTTGATTCTAAAATATATGAAAGTCTAATGTTTATCAGTACATTACAGAAAATAATGAACTTTATCACAATATGCTAATTTTTTGAGAAGATCCTGTAGAGTCCACACATTTGGATTGTCCAATACTAGCATGAGGTGTGTCTGGGTGGTGACTGTATCAGTGATTGAATTAGGTTCCTATAAAGTGTCACAATCTAACTCTCTATTCCTCCATGTAGGATTGCCAGCACTTAGAAAAGACAAGGATCTCTATTAGTCGATCGCTATGAAGAATCATCTGCCCTGCAAATCACCGGGTAAGGAGAGAATTTTATGTCTTGTAAAGGAACGAGCAGTATAGAGGGTCTATCTAGACCCACTGCACAAAGTTTTTAGTCAGTGTGTGTGTATGTTTCCTACAGATGGATCCACTAAGAAAAATCCACCAAAGAGATGTACAGGTTCTCTTCATTCCCGGGATTGTCCACAGGAAGTACTTGACCGCTCTTCCGATTTTCAGGTAAGGGGAGTTGAGGGAAAAATAACTCAAATGTGAATCCAAACAGTATGAAATTTTAAACCCCTGTGCAGCAGTGATTCAACAGCGCCAGTGGTTAAAGATGTTATTTTGTGCCACTTGGTAGGATGAAGAACACATTGGTGTGAAAGCTTTGGTCAAAGAAGAAGAAGATGAGACTTGTGTGGCTTTCAACCAGCAGTCTATAGAGGAGCATGAAATTGTTGTAAAAGTCAAAGAGGAGGAAGAAGAAGAGTTTGTGTGGTATGATGAACAGTCTACAGTGGAAGGTACAACAAATGAGACTACGAAAGGCACAGAAGAAGAAGATGAAGACAACGAAGAAACATATGAGTTGGTTGAACAGGAGCCAATGGAAGAGGAAGAAATTAGGGTGGAAGTTAAAGAGGAGGAAAATCCTGTAAAAATTAGCAAAGGTAAGCCATAAACATTATACTGTATGCAGGGGTGTTTTGTGTCTAGATTTTTGGGTTATGGATGATGGCAGGTGAAGGAAAAGTAGATAATACGAGATGGATGCGATTCAATAAGTTGTAACCAGCCTGGAAAGAAATGATTCTACCAACCTGTACTGAATTTTGCTGTCTCATCAGATCGTAATAGTTGCTGAACATTGAGTCAAAAGAAATGCACTCTGCCAGGATTTCCAATCAGTAAGTTGGAGATACTGTACACCATGTGAAAGGCCCATCTCCATTCCTCAGTATAACGTCATATTACCAACAAATGAGGAGGAGATACTGTACACCATATGAAAGGCCGATCTCCATTCCATAGTGTAACATCATGGCACCAACAAATGAGGAGGAGATACTGTACACCATATGAAAGGCCCATCTCCATTCCTCAGTATAACATCATAGCACCAACAAATGAGGAGGAGATACTGTACACCATATGAAAGGCCCATCTCCATTCCTCAGTATAACATCATAGTACCAACAAATGAGGAGGAGATACTGTACACCATATGAACGGCCCATCTCCATCCCTCAGTATAACATCATAGTACCAACAAATGAGTAGGAGATACTGTACACCATATTAAAGGCCAATCTCCATTCCTCATTATAACATCATAGCACCAACAAATGAGGAGGAGATACTGTACACCATATGAAAGGCCCATCTCCATTCCTCAGTATAACATCATACTACCAACAAATGAGGAGGAAATACTGTACACCATATGAAAGGCCCATCTCCATTCCTCAGTATAACATCATAGCACCAACAAATGAGGAGGAAATACTGAACACCATATGAAAGGTCCATCTCCATTCCTCAGTATAACATCATAGCACCAACAAGTGAGGAGGAGATACTGTACACCATATGAAAGGTCCATCTCCATTCCTCAGTATAACATCATAGTACCAACAAATGAGGAGGAGATACTGTACATCATGTGAAAGGCCCATCTCCATTCCTCAGTATAACATCATAGTACCAACAAATGAGGAGGAGATACTGTATACCGTATGAAAGGCCCATCTCCATTCCTCAGTATAACATTATAGTACCAACAAATGAGATACTGTACAGTGTACACCATATGAAAGGCCCATCTCCATACCTCGGAATGATGGATGGCAACCTCTGTATTCCTCTCACTTCCCTTTTGAAGTTTCATATTGGAACACTACACAAGGTCAGTGTTTCAGGTCAATGATTAGTGTGTATTGTTCCCCTTACTACAATAAAATACATTTTAATAAAGTAAATTATTTTACATTTGCACCTTAAATACCCAGGTGGTGTGGAGGATTAAAAACAAGGAATAGTGGTAGTGAGTTCTTCTTTTGAATCTAATGGTGAATACACATATCCAAATTTGATTGGCCAATCGCTGACCAATTTTACCACCTCTATGTATTATTAGGCAAGGACCAACAGACTTTGGGCTTGATTCAAGACAAATAGCATGCCTTATCTAATTAAACATGCCTTATCAGAGTTAACACGCTTTATCCAAGTTAACACGCCTTCTCAGAGATAACACGCCTTATCCAAGTTAACATACCTTATCAGAGAAGCACAGCGAGCACTCCGAACTTATGCCTGCTAATTGGCAATGGCGAGAGCTCCACTCGTCCTGCCCTGAGCCCCTGCGGGTTCGTAGAGCTCGATATCCTACTCTGATAAGGTGTTATCTCTGATAAGGCGTGTTAACTCGGATAAGGCATGCTATTTGTCTTAGTAAATCAAGAGCTTTGAATGCTATGAATGGATTGTGTAGATAAAGTCTCATACTACATGGAAGTGGCAATTATGGCCAATCATAATTGGATGTGTGTATGCATCCTTAATGTATCCATACACCTACCAATGTTGCGGCCCGATTGACCATGCAATTCGATTTTTTTTTCAGATTCCATAAAATCATTGGTGTTCAAACAAGCATGCCTGATCATCAGTTTGAATGTAAAAATCGTTTGAATGCATTGATCATGCTCAATCGCATGCATGGCAATAATGACATTCCATATTGTTCACCAGTCTGTTGCCATGGCTCCCAGCCCCCTCTGCCCTTGTTCCCCTGTGGCACCAGGTACGTGTGTTTTGATGTCACCACGTGGTACACGGCCCCCATTTTGGTGGTAGGGGGTGACGGGGGGGGGGGGGGGAAGTTGCGGCAGTGGGACAGGGGACATTTTACACTGCATGGGCCCTGGCCGATACATTTACATTTGGGGAAGGGGGTACCCAGACAGGCAGCGGAGGTGGCATCGTTTGGCCTATTTCTGATAGATTTCAACATAGAATCTATCAGAAATCAAGGCCGGATTTATCGGAGCAGTGCTTTTCGGCGCTGCTAGATTTGGGCGCAGCCAGCACCGCCATAGACTATAATAGGAATCAGTCTATAGCGGCGCTCAGTGAGTAACGTCGGCTCTGTCAGAAGACTGAGCCGAGGTTGCTTAAAAATCACAATAATTCGGCCTCCAGCAATCGCTAGAAGCCGAATTATTTCATTCCCAACCATCCATGGTGGCCTGGAGGGGGAATAGTAATTAAAACGGCCCGGACTTGTGCAGAAGCAGGATCAGCCATATACCGCTGTATCCTGCGCCCAAGTCTACCGGCGCCCATTTCAAATGTACTCGGATTTATACTTTTTCTGGCCCCAGGCCAACTATCTTGCAGCTTCCCTCCCATGTGCTGCACCCCCTCCTATTTCTTGTGCAGCCCCCTCTTCCATGTCTAACATTCATGTACAGCAGCCTCCTTCAGGTCTATATGGGTCCCTTGGGCAGCAGCTTTCTATTTCCATGTGTTGCTCCTTATTTGCAACCTCTGTATTCCATTTGCAGCCTCTTCTTCTATGTGCAGCAATCCCTGTTATGTGTCCAGCCGCCCCTTGGCCAGCTGCCGTCCAAGGCCCGGGCCTTTGTGGCCTTCCCAGAAATCCAGCCCTGTCAGGAATTAGCCTGCGGTGTATGGGCAAGCAACTGATCTTTTTTGGTCAGAGAGATCTGTCTCTTGGGCAATCTGCCCATACATTGCTAGATGTGTGGACACCTTAAAGGGAACCTTAACTGATGGTAAAAAAAAAGTGCCCACGTGTGTCCTGTGCCGTTAATCACTGATCCTCCGGTCCCCAGGAGCGAGGCAGTATAGTTCGTGACAACTGGCTAGTTGGCGGCCACTGAGTCTGCGCGGCCCTGACCACGTCCATCCTCGATCACGCTCTAGTCGTCGGCAGGGTGATCGGGGACGTGCGCGGCCAGGGTGCGCAGGTGCAGTTGCCACTGACTGGCAGTCACCAGAAATTAAGCTGGCTCGCTCCTGGGGACCGGGGGATTGGTGATTGACGGCGCGGGCACAGGACACCTGCGGGCACTTTTCTTTTTACCATCAGTTAAGGTTCCCTAAGTTGAGTCGTAGTGAGGGACTGGAGGATTGGTGTGTCCCGGCGCAGGCATAGGACGTCCCCAGAGGGCCGATAGAGTCCCTGGTAATTAAACTCTTTTTCAGTTAAGGTTCCCTTTAAGTCTAATCATCTTTGATATTTTTTTAGAATAACAAAGTTCTAAATATGTGGCTTTAAAAAAAAAATGCAGGGAAATTAATTTTATTAATGTAATTTCTGTCCGAAACAGATGGACTCTATATCTGGCATGAAGATGATGCAGAACAAGGCAACGATTTCTCGAAGCTTGGAGGAAACACTCAACGTCTATATGACCATTCAAGGAAAGCATCGGATTCTCCTAATGCTAAGAAGTCTTCTGTTGAATCATGTAACAAAAAAACAAATAGCAGCCTCGGATCTCGCAGTGTGGGTGGAGCAGTGGCTCGCCCTAATACTGAGGCGTCTTCATCCAGTAGCTTGCGCAGAGGTCAGCCAGGTGAGAAGGTCTTCCCCTGCTCTGAGTGTGGGAAATGCTTTGTAAAGAAATCCCGTCTGGTTGTGCACATGAGAATTCACACAGGGGAAACGCCTTATTCATGTACGGATTGTGGGAAAGCCTTTTCACAGAATGCAAAACTCATCAGACACAGGATGACTCACACAGGCGAGCGTCCTTTCCCGTGCTCAGAGTGTGGGAAAAGCTTCACTCAGAAATGCGACCTCCAGATACACCATAGGACTCACACGGGAGAGCGTCCTTACATGTGCTTGCTGTGTGGGAAGGGCTTCATGCAAAAGAGCCACCTCCTTAAGCACAGCCGCATCCACTCCGGCGAGCGTCCGTATTCCTGCACAGAGTGTGGGCAAGGGTTCATTCAAAAGAGATGCCTCCGCATACACCTGAGACTTCACACTGGTGAGCAGGCGTTTTCTTGTTCAGAGTGTGGGAAATTCTTCAATCAGAAGTGCGACCTCGTCATACACCAGCGGAGTCACACCGGCGAGCGCCCTTTTACATGCCCGGACTGCGGCGCAGGCTTCATGCGTAAGGTCCACCTTGTGGCGCATCAGAGGAGGCACACTGGTGAGCGTCCCTATGGATGTTTAGAGTGTGGGAAATGTTTCAGTGTTAAAGGGACCCTTCTTAAACACCAGAAGAGTCACACTGGCGAGCGCCCTTTCACGTGCACGCTGTGCGATAGGCGGTTTACGCAGCATGGGCATCTGAAGGCACATCAGAGAATACACAGCGCCTCTGCGGGGAACACAAGTGTGGCTGCCAAGCAAGGCCTAATTACTCCAGCACAAGACAATGCTATAAAGGTGATTATGATCAAAGATGGGGAATAAAATGCGAACGGTTCTATCTTGCATGCTAATTTCATGCAACTTGTATGCAACTGCTTTTAAAGATTCCTCCAGTGAAATGAACATTATAACTAAGGCAATCCTCAAAGTACCTTTTAGTCCCCTAACATAGGATTGGTAATTTAAACGGGTAAATAACTCACTCTTTTTCCATGAAAAGGACATTAATCTTAACCACTTCAGGACCACAGGCTTACACCACCCCCACCCCTTCCTCCTAGTGACCAGGCCATTTTTCATAACACAGGGCTGAGCAGCTTTGTCAGGTTGCTGCACGGCCCTGCTACTAAGCACACAAATTAATCTTACCTCCTCTTCTTGTCCTTAACAGGACATTCTTTTGGAGGTGTCTGATCGCTCCTGTGATCCTGTCCTCTTCTCCGCCTCTCATAGGTCTCAGCCTATGAGAGGGCTTCAATTCCCAGCCGCTCTGAGGGATGAGACTCCATATTAACTGAATAAAAAAATCATCCAATACGAAATTACATATTTAGCTTACCTATGCTATTTAGTGTTCATTGTCAGGTTTAAGAGAAGTGTGATTTGAAACAAAAAAATCAAATTTTTCTGCTGGTTTCCATCTTTACTGTTTCTCTGTGATGCCAAAAGTGACATCACTTCTGCGTCTTTTTTTTATTTTCTTCAACCCAACTCAGTGTTAATTTTATTTCCCTATTTCCTCAATTTACTGTCCCTCCCACACCAAACATCACCTAGACAACGTTCTTACAACAAAGGGAGATGGTTTCAATTACATTCTGATCATAGTGTCCTTTTCTTATCCGAAATAGAAAACTTTCTGTTGTTTGCAATAGGGCTGAATGTTTTTTGGTTTTAAAACCGAAAATCGTGATCAGGGGAAGGATGATCTCAAGATCGTCACAGCTGCGGTTTTTCTCTCCGGATCTATTTCAATTGAATACAGGGACCCAGCTGGCAGTACTCGGAATATCGGGGAACGCTAGAGCAGCGTCCTCGTTGTTGCCATGGCGCTGCATTACCACTCGGCTCACAAAAGTCTCTTCACCTGCCCCTATAGCTGAGTCAGGGGCCTGCTGCTCGCTGACTTCATGGACGCCGGGCCACTGGGAGCCTTGTCAGCAACTTCTAGCACACCTTCACCTCCAGCCATGGCCAGCAAAGCCTGCACTGACAAGCATTGTCTCCAGCAGACAGCTTGGCTAGGAGTAGAAGCTTTATGCTAAATGTGAGGCTGCAGATGACAGAGGAGAAGCTTCTCTCCAGCTGCCACACTACCTGCTGTATTGTCTACCCCTAAAGAGACGCTGCTCAGTGAAGGCGACCCTCCATGTTGCAAAGTTTCTGTACAACATCACTACACAAAAACTTTAGTGTGTGCATCAAACACCAAGTAGAACCTGAAAAATCTGGCTTTGCAAATTTGGCCTAATTGAGTAATCGCAAGACATTGCTCATTCAAATATGCATTTACTTTCGCATGCCAAAATATGCAGGATGCGCATATCACTTTCCAGAAGTGCCACAAGGAGGCTCCCCAATGCCCCCATGCAACGGGGGAGCCACGGGGCCCCATGCCCACTCACTGCTTGGAAACCACAGCGGCACCCCGGAGGGGGAGGCTGGAAGGTGCAGTCGACACCCCCCCCCCAGGCGTGGCCAGTGCTGGGGAGAGTGGTCCTCAACTACCTCCCAAAATTTAGAAACAGGCACTTACCTTAACATCCATCCATTGCGTTCTTTTACATGAGCACGACTTGGGAGCTAACACATGAGAAAGGAGTGAATTATGGGCCACCCCAAGCTTTGGAGCTCAGGGCTGGCTTACACAAAACACTTCAGGGGGGGGAAGGACAGGGCGCAGACAGCTCGCTCCAGGGCTCCCGCCACCTAGAACAGGTATGTCAAACCGGTCCTACGAGGGCCGAGATCCTCACACATTTTTGATACAGCTCAAATGAATTGATGAGTGTGAATCAGGAAAGGTGTGGTCCATCAGGTAGAACACATTCCTTTCTTTCTCAGTCCATCCTGGATCTGGCCCTCCAGGCCTGGAGTTCGACACGTGACCTAGAACAAGCCATCCACCACCCGCCTCCAAAGGGGAAAGAATTGGAATCACCACACAAAGAATTTAATGTGTGCATCAAACACCAAGTAGAACCTGACAAATCTGGCTTTGCAAATTTGGCCTAATTGGCTTATCATGAGACATTGCTCATGCAAATTATGCATTTGCTTTCGCATGCCAAAATATGCAGGGTCTAAAACTAATACTGCAAAGCGGTTGCCCTGCGAGGATTAGTTCATGCTACATAAGCACTATCCAGGAGCATCACGGGGAGGCTCCCTAATGCCCCCATACAACCATGGGGGCGGCAGGGCCCCAAGCCCACTGACTGCTTCTGTACAACCAGCTGGATATGCCACAAGTACAGCTTTAGGTAACACCTGTATTACTCATGGGGATGTTTCATAGCTTACTGATCCTATACAACCTTGGGGGTTGGATTCTGTGCATATTGCCATCTACACTTTCCCCCTACTACTTCCAACTGTTCTCAAATTGGCACCATTTTGTTAGTTGGTTGGAAAGTTTTGTGTGTTGCTATGTAGTAACATATCTCTAAATATGCTGGTGCTTTCATAAATCAATAATAATAATAATAATATCTCTGCTGTTTTGGCTAACATACTCGCCATCGGTGTACTGATCCATCATTGTGTATCGAAAATCGCGAATCGAGTCAAAATCGCAATTTCAGACAGAAATTGTGCAATTCAATTTTTTTTCTAAAATCGTTCAGGCCTAGTTTGCAAGCTAAAATAAGCTGGTTACTGTAGCTAAAAAAAAAAAAAAACTTTTACACAATCCCACTGGCACTGCACAGTTCCTGCAGTCAGGTAATAGAATAAAAAATAGAGATATATAGGGATCTCTTTTAGAAAAAAAAAAAGTGGCACTAATTAATTTTTTTGTAATATTTCTTTCTTTTGGATGTTACAACCCCCTTTAAACCCCGCCCCCTGATGAAACCCAAAAGCTCACCAGGAAGTCTGCAGCTCTCTGGCCACACCCACCTGTGTTGCCATGGCCTGCCCCCAGCTTGGTGGCTGCCTATGGGGGGTTTAAGATAAATGTCCTTTTAACGAATGAGTGAATTAGTTGCTCGTGTAATCCCCAATCCTGTGTTAGGGGACTACAAGTTGCTGTGAGGGATTATATCTGTAGGGGATTATATTTACTCTATTTCACTGGAGGTATGCTCTAAATGAACTTCCTGTCATTTTTGATTGGCTGAATTCCAATCTGCATACTACATGCATTACATTTTCATGCAACTTGGAATTATTTGAATTTCATTAACAAGCTCTGATCGTAAGTTTTCCAGAAATTCCATCTGTCCAAAAGTGAGAGGCAAACTCTCCTGCTGGTATCTCCAGGGGGACCCCGATGGTGAGACTTTCCAGTCACAATTCCTGGCTATCTACTTGGTTACTTTTGGGTGTTCTCTCTGTTGAATCGGGGCGATTCAACAGAGAGAACACTCAAAAGCAACCAAGTAGATAGCCAGGAATTGTGACTGGAAGGTCACACTTCTCCCAATGAACACGGGCAGTAGTAAAAATCCAGATGAGTCTCTTTCACTCACTACCTAAAATCAATATCGTTTTTTCCAACAATGGAGATCTCAGGACGGGAGTTACTGATGGACAATAGAAGCCGTTAGCTGGTTTATCTTGTAAGAGGAAATCTACATTTATAGCAAAATCTATATTTACATATTTAATAGTGGTAGCAGTAGAGATAGGAGCTTCTGTGTTAGTCTTTGGTTCAAGAGTAGGTTGACTCCTGTTATGCTCCATGAAATGTATTCCCTACCTGTCAGTATTTGGGCCTAATCATGATCTTAGGTTAGTTAGTGCTATCCTGGATTTGAAACATTTACAATTAGAAAAAAAAAATGTTTTTCAGTTTTCAATTGCATCAGTCATCATAGCCATTGTTGCATGTGGTTTCTGTCCGTTCTTAAACTAAAGACAGATTGCAACTTAGGACAACCAATGATCACTTCCAGTTTTTGCTTCTGTTTTGGGAGTTTTTGGTGTGGGTTTTCCTCCCTGCCCCTGCAAAGTTTGAAGAAATTGGTCACATAGAGTAGCAGTTGTTTTTTTTTTGTTTTGTTTTTTGCAGATTTTGCTCTTCACAAGGTGGATCATGTGTATTAGGATATCTTTTATAAAGGAAACAAAAAAAATGGAAACTAGGTTTTAAAATAGTGTCTGGTAGACATCTTTTTTAAATAACGCACATAAAAATAGGAAATTTTGCATGAAAATGCTGACATCCAAGATGGCGTAAAACAGGAAATTTGTCATCTACGTTTATGTGGAAAACGCTAAATGAAGACAAAGCTCATCCGCTACCACAGAGTTTCATAATGCGGGTCAGAGTTGTCTGTTGTGCTCCAGATCTAGAAGACGGAATTAGGTCTGTTGGACTGTCTGTGGTCTTTCAATTCTGGGACTAGTGTGAAATAACCCAAAGAGTAATCAGTCGCTACCAAAAAACACAAACACAGAACATTTATATGGCGCTTTTCTCCTGGCGGACTCAAAGCGGCAGAGCTGCAGCCACAAGGACGCGCTCTATAGGCAGTAGCAGTGTTAGGGAGAATCGCCTAAGGTCTGCTACTGAATAGGTGCTGGCTTACTGAACAGGCAGAGCCAAAATTTGAACCCAGGGCACCTGTGTCAGAGGCTCGGCCCTTAACCATTACACTATCCAGCATTAATGTGCATTCTGCCGTGCTGGTGATCCAATCAGAGACCACTGTGGACCAAATGTATTAAATATTATCTGCAATCGTGTTCTACAACTTTCCAGACGTCGCCTGAGTCGCTTTGGAATACACAGGAGGGTCGCTGAAAATCCGGCACCCATTGCAAGACCTTGTCTGAAAGCATGTGTGGTTTTTAGCATGTATTTAACAGAAAAACATTATCAATTATTTTTAACAGAACCGTGTCAAGTCCTTATGTATATTGTTGGATTTTTCTTGAGTATCTGGTTTATTATACCTGTCTCTAGCCTTCCTGGCGGTAAGCCCGAGCTGAGCTCGGGCTATGCCACGCAGGAAGATATCTCAGCCCCTGGTGGGGCGATTTGCGCACTTCAAACTGCTGTACGCGCAGCTAGCACTTTGCTAGCCGCGCGTACAGCTCGATCGCCGCCGCTCTGCGGCGATCGCCCGCACGCAGCGGCGCAAGAGGGCCCCCCCCCCCCCCCGCCAGAGCCCTGCGCTGCCCGGACCAATGAGTTCCGGGCAGCGCTATAGGCTGGATCGGAGACGTCAGGACGTCGGCTGACGTCCATGACGTCATTCCGATCGTCGCCATGGCGACAGGAGAAGCCAAACAGGGGAGCGCGTTATATACGCGTTCCCCTGTTTGCTTTTGATGCCGGCGACGATCGCACTAGAGGGACACATGCGCCCTCTAGTGGTGTTTCATGTAGCTACCACTCTGGTAGCTTTACATGAAACAAAAAAAAAAATAAAAAAAAAAGGATTTTTGCCTAAGTGGCAAAAAAAATTAACCGCCAGGAGGGCTAGAGACTGTTGTACAGGAAGTCCATTCAGTTTTTTTTTATTGAGTAAAACATGTGGGGAAATGTAGATTTTCAAAATGTTATAGAGTGATAACATAATATGAAGTGATTGGACAGGTATGTTATACATTGTCTCAAATATTTGCAATAAAGTACAATATTGTTCCTTTTTTCTCCTTTTGGAAAAAAAAATAAACCTATTTAAAAGCAAAAAAAAACATAGAAGAGCATCGTGGTTTTTGCACAATTAAAAAAAACAAACAAAACCAAAACAAATGCTCCCTGCTGCACTAATTTATACATTGTCCTCTTCTCCTCCTGCAATATATCATCAGGGTTAACATCCTGTGTTTACAAATTAGCTGCTCTGCTGAGGTGCTGACACAGCTGAGAGCTCAAATTACACTTGTGATTAGACACAGATGAGGGGGAATTAGACAGGCTAAACTCTCTAAAGACCTACAGGCTGCATTTATCTGCTTTCCTTCTGTCCTGTGCAAGAGAGAGGGCGCTTGAGCATATGGAACGGCCAGCACTTGGGCTCTCAAAGACTTCCAAAACCTCCTGCGGTGGAGAGAGCAGTATTTGACCAGTTTGGTAAAATATTGCTACCGGGGAGCCAGCGCTGGAACGCGCACCGGGAGAGGAGCGGGATACCTCTATAGGCCTCAGAGCCTTCCTTCTCCTTAGGTAAGTATCTGGCTTTTTTTTCAGAAAAAAAATAAAAGATTCCCATTGACTTTAATAGGAAACATGTATGGCAGTCTCCATATGCCTCTCACTTTGGGTGTGCGTTAAAGTAATTTTTTTTACTATTTACTGCAAACCCATAAAATGTACATGAAAGGCAGCATACCTGTCCTTCCACTGACCAGCCTGCAGTGTACAGCCGCTGATCTCCAAGGTACTTCTCTGCACAGGTTTCTGTACAGTGCAATTTCACCTAAAATACTGTCCTTTCAGCTGCTGATAAATCACCTGAGCTGGAGGTGTGATGAAGAGGGCAGTTTGCTTTGCACAGAGATAAAGTAGCTTTGGAGACTTATGCTAAATGCAGCAGTGGTAATACAGGGACCTTTCAGCAACCCTTGCTGTGTTACCATAGCTCCCAGGTGCTTCCATACTGGTGTTTGTGTATGCAGAGCAGGCTTGCTGTATGGCTTATGTGCTCTGGCTGTGCCTAACCTGGAGGTTTTTGGTAAAGCAGATCCGGTGTTTTCTAACAAGTCTGTAATGTGTATCCATTTACTGTCAACTAATAGCTGCTGTTTGGAATAAAGGTGCTCTGAGCTACAGACCCTCCTGTCCAGCCTGTTCATTCTGACAGCACTCAAGTACAGGCATGCGGGAAGCGACCAATGACATCACATGACCTCATCTTTCAATGTACAGCTAAGGTGTTGTGATCGGTTTATATTAACCCTCACATTGGGAATTGTTAGATCCTATATTGATTGCCAAGTAATAACCTAGTAATACCTCAATGGTATCCACCAGATTAATCTTGGTATTCACCAGTCCTGTATTAAAAGACACCAGAAGTGAGAGTGTGTAGAGGCTGCCATATTTGTTTCCATTTAAAGGGAACCTTAACTGAGAGGGATATGGATGCTTCCTTTTAAACAGCACCAGCTGCCTGGCAGTCCTGCTGATTTCACACACCTGAAACAAGCATGCAGCTAATCCAGTCTGACTTCAGTCAGAACACTTGATCTGCATGCTTGTTGAGGGGCTGTGGCTAAAAGTAGAGACACAGGATCAGCAGGAGAGTCAGGCAACTGGTATTATTTAAAAAAGGAAAAATCAATATCCTTAGTTTAGGTTCCCTTTAAAGGACAATTGAAGTAAGTTGCCTCGCTATCCTGCTTATCCTCTGCCTGTAATACTTTTAGCCATAGCCCCTGAACAAGCATGCAGCAGTTCCGGAGTTTCTGATATTATTATCCGATCTGACTGGATTGGCTGCATGCTTGTTTCTGGTGTGTGATTCAGCTATGACCGCAGCTATGATTAGGGGTGCTCATCGCAACCTTGCAATTACGGGTATCTGTTAATTACAGGCCGATTTGAGCAATTACGGCATCGGAATTGTGATCTACCGCGATTACGGATTGCGATTCCGAATGCATCCATAATTGCATCCGCATTTGACCCGTAATTCCGGCTTATGAGCCATAGTTACCACACAGACACACACACACACACACACACACACACACACACACACACACACACACACACACACACACACACACACACACACACACACACACACACACACACACACACACACACACACACACACACACACACACACACACACACACACACACACACACACACACACACACACACACACACACACACACACACACACACACACACACACACACACACACACACACACACACACACACACACACACACACACACACACACACACACACACACACACACACACACACACACACACACACACACACACTCTTTTCTAGAACATTCGGGGGCTTTTGCTAGAGATATATAGATAGATAGATATAGACAGCCGTCATGGTCCATGGTATGGGGGGCTTCAGAGGAGAGGGGTGGCCAAGCTTCCTTCTCTTCCCCCAGAACTCTTGTCCAATCCATAGACAAGGGGCTCTTCCCTACCTCGGGTGCTCCAGGAGAAGGTGGGGATTACGACGCCCTGGGGGGTTCATGGTGCAATCTGGGAGTCCCCTTTAAGAAGGGGACCCCCAGATGCCTGCCCCATCCCCAGGAGAAATGAGTATAGGGGTACAAAGTACTCCTTACCCATTTCCACAAAGGGTTAAATAAAATGAAAACACAACCACAAAAAAGTCCTTTAATTTTCTTAATTAACCAGAAATACTTACCTGTACCTTTAAAAAAAAAATGTTCCCACACCGTTATCCTCTAATGTTACTATCTTGATTGAAGATCTCCGCACACCACCGCTCCCCGTGTGGCTTTAGGTGTACTGTATAGCTAGACTCCGTCCGTGTTTCTAGCACTTTTGGGGGCTTCGCTATTCACCGCTAAAGTCGGCGGCCATTAAAACATTTCCCACACTCAGCTCAAGAACTTTAACCAACTGTCCCGCTGATTGTTTTTGTTAATATTGCTGAAAAGTTCTAGGCTTTATTTTTAAGTGTGTTCAGAATAATGCACTCTTTCCATCCATTTCGTGGTTATTATTTTTTTTAATCATTATTCCAATGTGTTCACTGAGCACAACTAGGAACAGACAGCCTATAATGAGCAGCACATTGCAGCCAGTATGTGTGCTCTACACATATCTGGCAGTGGCACCCATGTCCCCTCTACCTCTTTCATCTACCTGTCTCCCTGCAAGGCTGGCTCCCATCCAACAGAGCGATCCATCTCAGCTCTGCTTCCAGGACCCCGCTGCCCGCTGAGAGGGGGCGTGTAGCTCCTGGCCCCGCCCCTTTTGCGATCCGAATCACTCATTTTGATGATTCGGATGATTCGACTCACAAAATAGATTCGGATCAAAGATCCGAATCGTTCATGATCCGGACAACACTAGAAGTTAGAGCTGAAGTGGGCGAAAGGAGAGAGAGAAGCATTGCTGGAACTGGCAGCAGGGAAGGTAATTGGAGATTCCATTCTGAGATATATTCTATAACACATTATTTCATATATGTTTGCAAAGTTTAGACTCTGTCTGTCCTCACACACTGCTGTGGAGGGCTGAGGGGACCCACCGCTGAGGTGGGAGGTCTGCCCCGGTCACTCATGTCTATGTAATACAGACACACTATAACTCTTCCGATTGTGCTAGAAGCTGTATATCGTGATATGCGTGCAAATCTGTGCAGACAGGCCCGGATTTACATCACAGAAGCCTATAGGTACATATGTCCTGGCACCCTAGACTTCGTCCTTCATTAACCTACAAACCCCCCACCGAACCGCACCACAAGTGTGCTGGCTGCCCCAGTTGTCACTTCTCCTTTACTTCCCTTGCCAGTGTAGGTAGCTACAGGTGCCATTTTGTATTAGGTAGGCAGAGATACCCTCAGTATTAAGTAGCTAGAGCTGACCCCAAGTTTTAGGTAGCTAGAGGTGCCCCCTGTTGAAGGTAGATCTCGTCATTGGAATGCTGAGTCAGGTGAGTAAAATCTCATTGACACTCCACGGTGGACTCTGCATAGGAAATGAGAGAGGGAGGCGCTCAGGGAAGGAAGTGAGCCGCCATTCCTTCATCAGGCGCCTGAAGGCATGTGCCTACAGTGCCTTATGGTAGATCCGGACCTGTGTGCAGACCCAGGATGGGAAAGAAGTTAAAGTGTACTTGTAGGGAAAAATGGCAAATGTTATATACTTACCTTGGTTGTGAGAAGCCTCTAGATAATCCACGTGCTTCCCCATCCTCCTTGCCCCCCTGATCCAGTGCTGAGAACCTCTGAACATATTCAACAAGGGCTTATTGAACATGTTGTTCTTGTGGCCGGGCAAGAGTGGCTCCATTCTGCTGCCCAGGCAAACTCGTCAGTGAGGCCACACTTGCACATGGATGGGAGTGTGTCAATGAAGAAGAAAAGGGTCCTTCTGAGCATCAGTGGGGTGGATGAGGATCAGAGAATCATCTGGACTCTTCTCTATACTGATGTAAGTATATAACTATTGCTTTTTGTTCCCTCACCGAATCAAAGCCAGCTTCTACTGATTGCCCAGCTGCAGAGCCAGAGCATCCACAAGGCAAACCTAGGCAGCTGCCTAGGGTCTGGAGAGAGTGTAATGGCCTGGTGGATGCAAGCCTCCACCAAATCTAACTAAATAAGCCAGGTGACCATCAGTGGTGGGCAAAAAGTGCTATCTTGCCTAGGGATTCATTTCATCATTCTCATCCTTTTTTGCTCAGCTGGTTAATTCACTGGCAGCTAGTGACGTTGATTGTCCCAGTTTAACCCCTCCCTGGGTCAGTGGATATTACTTTGAGTATTGCTTTTATTAGGAGCACTTTTTAGTCTCTTTTAGTCCCCTATACTTTCCTAGTGGTTTTTGGTCACCCTGAGCTGCTTGGTTACTGTGTTGTACTATTCCAAGCCCTATCCCATAGAGCCACATCAATCCCTGCCATACACTGAGGAGGGCCAGCAGTCCAAAATAGGCTGTCTGTGTGTGGGGTTGGTGTGGGTTTGTAAATTGTATAAGCTATAGGCTTGCTATACACCAGCGGTTTTGGATGTAAGCCTAGGGCAGAAATAGATCATTTGCAATCTTTTAATTCCTCCCACATTGTCAATCTGCAAAGAGGTGATGATGTCATTTTATCATTTCCTGTGGCACTACTAACTTCCACCTGTGGCCTCATACTGATGTCCTGCAGCGATGTATGAATAATAAAAATAGAAAAGCACAGGTTACTAGGGACTTTTAAGTGGTAATCTTATTAGGAGGAGGGATTGTCTCAAAAGTGGGTGTGGTTGAACATTATTTTCACTGTAACAGTCAGGGCTGTGGAGTCGGTCCAAAAATCCTCCGACTCCGACTCCTCAGTTTAGGATTCCACCGACTCCGACTCCGACTCCTCGACTCCGACTCCTCTAATTTGCATATTACAATTTTTTTGATTAAAAGTATGTAACATGAAATTCGTCTCTTAACTGCCAAAGCTTAGGAATTTTACAAGACAACTGAAGTGAGAAGGATATGTAGACTACTATATTTATTCCCTTTAGACTAAAACTAGTCCTTGGTAAGAGTACTTGTAAAAGGTACAAACCGAAACAAAGAACATCTATCAGGACCTAGGCAATGTAAGTGTGGGTACATGTAAGAATGATGTGCAGGTACTCTGCAGGGGAATGAGGAGATTGTAAACAGACAACACCTCTGTGTTCAATGTGCACAGCATTCTCAGTGGATTCCCTGCAGCTCTGTGGGGAGTGCATATGTAGAGTATAGTACTACTGTGTAACAAAGTAAACCTGAGACAGATGAAATTAAAGTTTTATACATACCTGGGGATTCCTCCAGCTGCCTTCAGGATAATCAGTCCCTCGCTGTCCTCCTCCACCACCTGGATCTTCTGCTATGAGTCCAGGTACTTGAGCCAGTCGGGCGTAGTGCGCATGCACACACTCCGCCGCCAGGAGCATACTACACCTGTGCAGCACTATTGCGCAGGTGCAGAATGTTCCTGGCTGTGGGAGCGGCATGCGGCCGGACAGCGCTGACTGGCTGAATTACCAGGACTCATAGCAGAAGATCCGGGTGGTGGAGGACAGCGAGGGACTGATTAGCCTGAAGGGGGCTGGAGGAAGCCCCAGGTATGTATAAAACTTTACTTTCCATCCGTCTCAGGTACCCTTTAATTTGTAGTCACCAAACCAAATTTTAACAACATATCAAATGATTTGATTTCATCAGCAAAGGGAGTGCATACATTTGCATAAATCAGCATCAATGCAGAATTATTTCCATCTCATTGACCATCTCTATTAGTGACACAGCTACACATCAGGCTTTATTCTTACAACATAGATGTTATTTAGTATATATAAGAGATTCCTGTGTACACATCATATATACAGTCACAATCAGATATGTACCTTAAAAATACGGTGACTGCTTTATTGAAGCAGCACAAGTAACTAATTTTGATTGGTTTATTTCATTTTTGTGGACTAAGCACAGCTATTACTGTATATATACTGTATATATACATTATTTTTAATGACTATTATCTGAGAAATAGAACATTTTATCATATTTTCTATTTTGATTACAGTTACAAATTCATTAGGAGTCGGAGTCGGTGCATTTTTTCCCGACTCCGACTCCAGGCACCCAAAATTGCCCGACTCCACGACTCCGACTCCACGACTCCGACTCCACAGCCCTGGTAACAGTTCCCATTGCATCCCCACTATGATGGTGCCCCTGCTGTATGTCACCATTCTACATTTCTTCTTTTTAGATACCTCATAAAAGTGTCCCCCAATCCCAGGGCTGTGGAGGTGGTATAAAAATCATCCATCTCCGACCTTGACTCAGTTTTTGAAACCACCGACTCCAGGGACCCAAAATAGCTCCAACTATGACTCCTCGACTCCGACTCCTTAGTCTAATACTTACCAGAACTAAGGATTTGGTACAAAAATCATCCGACTCCCAACTCAGACGTCTCAATTTATGAAACCAATGACTCCAGCTGTGACTCCAGGTACCCAAAATTGCTCCAACTCCAACTCTGACTCCACAGCCCTGCCCAATCCTAGTGTGCCCTTTCTAGTGCCTTCTTTTTGTACTACTCCTGAGGCTTTTGTCAGTGTGATATTTTATTTATGTACTTGTTTAAATGCAAACATTTGTAAAGTTCTGTTAACTTGTCTTTGTAAAGTTTTGAGAACATTAATTGAAAGCCATTTTAAACCTTAAATGAAAAAAAACAACACTTAAAGTCACAGATGGACTAAATAGGCACTACTTGGATTACCTAGTAATTATCTCCATCGATGTCCTTCAATGCAAGGAAAGTATCTAAGATGCCATTAAATGTAGATATAAAGTTTGCCATAACTACTTCCTAAAGTAAGATAAGCCAGATTTTATTCACTCTTACTGTAAAGAACCCCTTCCATAACAGATGGCAAAATATTTTTTTCCTCCATACGCAGATCATGTCCTGTTGTCCGTTGCACGACCCTAGGAACAAAAAGCTTATCTGCCAAGCTTTTGTATTGCTCTCTGATGTATTTATGCATGTTAATCGGGTCACCTCTGAGTCACCTTTTTTCCCAATAAGCCCAGTTTGACCAATGTTTCCTGGTGAGTGAGATCTTCCACTCCCCTGATTTATTTAGTTGTCTGTCTTTGTACTCGTTCTAGAAGGTCAATGTCCGTTCTATAGTGTGGTGCCCAAAACTGTATCCCATACTCCAGATGTGGCCTTGTAAGTGATTTATCCAGGGTGTAGGATACTAGTATCTCAAGATTTTATTTCCCATCCCAAAATGTTATTTGCTTTTTAGCTACTGCTGCTTGGCAGGGGCATAGCAATAGAAGTTGCAGACGTTGTGACTGCATCGGGGTCCTTTGCCAGAGGGGCCCCAAAGGCCCCTCTCTCAACTGCAGTATTAGCTTTCTATTGGCCCTTTGCTCATAATAATCACTTCTATAGATACTTTGAATAGTGGTAATTATTAACAAACTGTTCCCCATCCCCTTCTTGCACCTCTGACACTGTAGTTGCCATTGGCAGGTTTTGGTGCGCCGTATCAATTGTTATGTATAGAGTGCTTAGGGGGGCCCCATTGTAAAACTTGCTTAGGGGCCCACAGCTCCTTAGCTATGCCACTGCTGCTTGGCATTCTATACCATTACTTAACTTGTTATCAACCAGTATTGCCAAGTCTTTCTCCAAATCTTAAGTTCCCAGCTGTATGCCATTTATTTTATATGGTACTCAACCATTGGTACGTCCAAAATGCAGGACTTTACATTTATCAACATTAAATTTCATCTGCCATGTGTCTGCCCATATGGCTATATTGTCAAGATCCTGTTGTAATATGTCATTATCCATCTTATAGTTAATATTTCTGTATAATTTGTGCCATCTGCAAAGATGGCTCTATTATTCTGTGTTCTGCCTACTAGATCATTAATAAGTACATTGAAAAGAATTGGCCCTAGTAATGACTCTTGTGGGACCCCACTGCTATCAGTTTTCCACCACTCTTTGCCTTCTGTCCCTTAACTAGTTATCTATCTACATACACACAGTCTGTCCTAGTCCCTGTATCCTCAGCTTCTGCACCAGGCTATTGTGGGGAACAGTGTCTTAAAAGCCAAGTACATCTACATCTTAGTGTTGTATGACATCATTCTTATCTCTGTTCATTTATAATTTTACACAGGGTGATGGGTTTCTGAAGAGGACATCTGGTGTTCCCCTCTGCCATCACAGCGTATCCAGATCACTTACCTCATTCTATAGGAAGTGGACATGATGAGGACAATTAAAGAGGAACAAGAAGAGACATATGTGAGGAGTGATCATCAGTCTATGGAGGAGGGTAACCTGATGGGGACATATAAAGAGGAAGAAGAGACATATGTGAGGAGTAATCAGCAGTCTATGGAGGAGGGTGATATGATGACAATTAAAGAGGAAGAAGAAGAGACATATGTGAGGAGTGATCAGCAGTCTATGGAGGAGGGTGGCATGAGGGGGACAATTAAAGAGGAAGAAGAGACATATGTGAGGAGTGATCAGCAGTCTATGGAGGAAGGTGACATGATGAGGACAATTAAAGAGGAAGAAGAAGAGACGTATGCGTGGGGGTGATCAGCAGTATAAAGACAATGGTGAAATGATAAAGGTTACAGTTAAAGAAGAAGAAGAAGAGACATATGTGAGGGGTGATCAGCAGTCTATGGAGGAGGGTGACATGATGGCAGTCACCAAGGAGGAGGAGTATTCTCTAGGTATTAGAGCAAGTAAGTAATACATTCTAGATAAACTGGATTAGAACTATAGAGCAGTATCATATACACATATCATTCACACAGTTACATAATCCATGCAGCGTGTGTGTGTGCGTGCGTCCGTCCGGCTCTGGACTTTTTGCTGCCTGAGGAAAACTTGTTAAGACACTCCCCCCCCCCCCCCCCCCAGATTTGGAATGATCACACAGCACCTGACAATTGTAATCCTCAGTATAGGTAGGTAGCCAAGTATAGGTGCCCCCCTGTATATGTTAGCCAGGTATAGTTGCCCCCTGTATAGGTAGTTAGTATAGTTGCCCCCAGTATAGGTAGTATAGTTGCCCAGCTAGTATAGTTGCCCCCAGTATAGGTAGTATAGTTACCCCAGTATAGGTTAGCGAGATAGGTTCTCCTGGCCCCCCTCCCTCACTGGCCACCGCCTAACTTCTTGAAGCAAGCAGTGGTCGCCTCCTCACCTGGTTCCCGTTGCCTGTCCTACATGTAGACTTCAGATCCGCATGACCCCCCGTGGCTCCGGTATATGCGCTGCTATGGGAGCCGTGGCGGGTCACGTGGATCTGAGGTCTACAAGCAGGACAGGCAAGGGGGAACCCGGTGAGCCTGTCCTGTTGCAGGAGAGGGCCGCTCGAAACCAGCAGCGGCCTGGAGCGAGGGGGAGTGTGCCGGATGCTGCCTGACGCATGACGCCACCTGTGGAAGTGGCATCATGAGTGGGACGGCCCTGAGTGTGTATGTTTGTGTACTTAGGCAGGTATTTGGTAAAGGTAAAGAACCTAAGAACCAGGAAGACTATGGGAACTGAGAGATGGGCTATTTTTCCACATTAAAACTTACTTCCTCCATGTACTGTAAGGTCATCTTTTTTTCTTGTAATCCAACCCTTAATGGTTGTGGCTTTTCTCATCTATCCTGACCCCTCTAAGCAGCCATGTTGCATCTCTTGGAATGCTCTCCATCTTCAACAATGTCAGTATGATTATTATAATGTATTTATATAGCACCAACATCTTCTGCAGCACTTTGCAGAGTATACTGTATTTAGTCTTATCACTGACTGTCCCTCAGAGGGGCTCACAATCTAATCCCTACCATAGTCCTATGTCTATATATGTATGTATATATCAGAGTCTAGGGCCAAATTTAGGGGGAAGCCAAGTTGATTCACTAAAGTAATTAGCGCAAGAAACCTCCTGTTCCTTGCTTTATTACATCAGCGCGCCTTAATTTTGGCTGGATGGTGTAATGGTTAATGGCTCTGCCTCTGACACAGGAGCCCTAGGTTCGAATCTTGGCTCTGCCTGTTCAGTAAACCAGAACCTATTCAGTAGGAGACCTTAGGTAACTCTTCCTAACACTGCTACTGCCTATAGAGCGCGCCTTAGTGGCTGCAGCTCTAGTACTTTGAGTCCGCCAGGAGAAAAGCGTGATATAAATGTTATTTGTCTCGTCTAATTTTAAGTCCCTGCATGCTAAGTGCGCTAATGGCAGCTTAGCGTGTGTAAATAAGCAACGGACGCTGCTTAGAATAGCCACGCGGTCTCTATTGCTGGCAAGGCAAATTTCTTTGGATTTTTTTCCCTCTGTGGAGTGAGCAGGAATGTCAGGTGACCTTCCAGGGGAAAAAAAGCTTGTGTGACATCATAGCCCAGGCTAAGCATCACTGGGAGGGCGGGGCTACTTACAGCATATCAGATGATCAGGAACATGAGTGTACTGTTACTAATAATAATTTTACCCCAACAGATGGACAAAATATGGGGAGCCTGTCGGAGGGATGTCTTATCCCCCCTCCAGATGATGCTGCAGAAGACAATGGTGTCACACAATGTTCTACAGGAGGAAACCCCATTACTGGGAATACACATCACAGACTTTACGATGAGGAGAGATCACCAGATCCCTCTAATCCTGAGGAATCTTCTGACAGATCCCGTCCTGTTACCCCAAATACCCATCCAGGAGGTCACAGTGAGGAGAGGTCACATGACCTGTCTGATTCTGAGATGTTGCATTCTGTAACACTAAGCAGTGATTTAGGTTCTCAATGTACACCCAGTTCTCAGGATTCCTCTAATGACACTGCTGCTGCATTATTTCCATGTTCCGAGTGTTATAAATGTTTTACAACAAAGTCACATCTTGCTTTACATCAGGCAGTCCATACAGGGGAGGCTTCTTATTCATGTTCAGAGTGTGGGGAAAGTTTTACTCAGAAATATAAGCTTATTCTACACCAGATGGTTCACACAGGCGAGCATCCTTTCTCATGCTCAGAATGCGGGAAATATTTTTCACAGAAAGGAACCCTTGTTAGACACCAGAAAAGTCACAGAGGCGACCGACCTTTCTCATGTTCAGAGTGTGGGAAACGCTTTATTCACAAAAAGGATATCGATAAACACCAGAGAATCCACACAGGTGAGCGTCCTTTTTCATGTTCAGAGTGTGGGAAATCTTTCATTCAAAAGGTTCAACTTTTCGCACACCAGATATCTCACACAGGTGAGCACCCCTTTTCTTGCTCAGAGTGTGGGAAAGGCTTCAGTGACAAAGGACATCTGTTTAGACACCAACGCGTTCACACTGGCGAGCGCCCCTTTTCATGTTCGGAGTGTGGGAAAGGCTTCATCGACAAAGCAGCCCTTCTTAAACACCAGAAAATTCACACCGGTGAGCATCCTTTTTCATGTTCAGAGTGTGAGAAGAGCTTCATTTCAAAAACAGACCTTCTCAAACACCAGAAAATTCATTCTAGTGAACGCCCCTTTTCATGTTCAGATTGTGGGAAAAGCTTTATCTACAAGAAAGACATCATTAGACACCAGAGAATTCATACAGGTGAGCGTCCCTTTTCATGCTCAGAGTGTGGGAAATGGTTTACACAGAAAGGAAATTTACTCATACACCAAAAAGTTCATACCCACTGATACTACTGAGATTTCCCAATTGTACTATCACAGGCCCTGAGTAATTGTCACCTACAGTACCTCCTAGTCTGCTGCTAGATTTCAACTGGATGCTTCCTGCTTGTTCCCAATTATCCAAGGCACAATACATTGTAACATGAAAAGAGCAATCAGTATGTGGCTTTTTGTGTGCATCTCTGGCCCCCTTCATGATTAGATTTGCTGTATTTACCCCCAAATACGCCATGTGTTTCCTACGACTCACAGTGCTCTACCCACAATTATGTAAAGGTTTGTGGCAGGTTGTGCACAGCGTCATCACCAGGAGACTTATAATTAAAGGACAACTGAAACGAGGGATATAGAGGCTTCCATATTTATTTCCTTTTAAAGGGCAACTGTAATGATAGGGATATGGAGGCTGCCATTTGTATTTCCTTTTAAGCAATACCAGTTGCCTTGCTGTCCTGCTGATCCTCTGCCTCTAACACTTTTAGCCATAGGCCCTGAACAAGTATGCAGCAGATCAGGTGTTTCTGACATTATTGTCAGGTCTGACAAGATTAGCTGCATGCGTGTTTCTGGTGTGATTCAGACACTACTGCAGCCAAATAGATCAGCAGGGTTGCCAGGCAACTGGTATTGTTTAAAATGAAATAAATATGGCAGCCTCCATATTCTTCTAACTACAGTTGTCCTTTAAGCAATATCAGTTGTCTGGCTATCCTGCTGAGCCTTTAATACCTTTAGCCATAGACCCTGAACTAGCATATGTCAGATCTGGCAAGATTAGCTGCATGCTTGTTTCTGGTGTTATCCAGACACTACTGCTGCCAAGTAGACCAGCAGGGCTGCCTGGTAACTGGTATTGTTTAAAAGGAAAGAAAATACGTCAGCCTTCATATTCTTCTCACTTCAGTTGTCCTTTAAGGATGAGTGGAGTAAAGCAGAATTCACTTTAGCCTCAGGCAAAACTGAAGCTGAGCGTTGGTGGATGTGGACAATGGCATAGGGGGTCAACTCACCTTGGAAGCTGCCTCTGACTGCCACGCTCCACTCCTCTCTAAATTCTCCTGATACTTCCTGCTTCACAGCTTGGAAGGAAGAAGTATCGGTTGCCGAAGGAGGATGTTTTGAGAGGATGGAGAGGGACGAGGAGCACTGCGGTCAAAGCCGGCAACTAAGTTGAGTTTGCCATTGCCCAAATCCACCAACACTGTTTAAATTTCACTTTAGACTAAACTGAATTTAACGTTCGTCTGTTCATCCTTACTTATAATAAATAAAATGTCTGCCTTTCATTCGCATTCCTTTTCCTGGATATCCGCCACGGTTTGTAGGATAATTATTTTTCCATAAATTAGATACACATCGTCCTCTATTTCATTTCCCCTTCAGAATAGGCATAAACATAAATGACTGTCTCTGGCCAGCGTTTGTGTTCATGAATAAGAATTAGCACTGCCTCTTGCTGATTTGCACCATGCTGCTCTCCATATTCTCCACACTTCTGTCTTCACAGCAGAAGTTCACGTTCAGAAGGTGGAAGTGTGGGGAAGATGGAGAGCAGCATGCAGCACATGCGAGAGAGGTAGCAGCTTAGGTTAGTTAACCCTCTGCATGAACCCCCCCAATGCTCTGTGACAATTTAGTTTTCTCTTAATTGATCTCGCTCATCTCTATTCATGGAGGGGTTTGTTGTCAGTATGCAACAAGGGTGTCTGGCCAGTCATTCATCATTCTGATATCTACAGCTGCCAGTTCAGCATGTGGCCTTATTCTTGTTATTAAACAGCAGTTTCAAAGGTTTTGCTATTTCTCTTTATTACTGTCACTATTGTTTTATTTTCTTCTGTTTTTTATTTTATTTTTGTTCTTCTGTTTTACGATAGAGATGTAATAATAATAAAATATCATATCTGTGATCTCCTTGAGTTCTTTCATTACTCCATTGGGATCTATTCACAAAACTTCTCATAAATGACTTAATTTATCACCTAATTGATAAAAATACTCTTTCAGCACATTTCCAAGCAAAATAATCACTTTGATTAACTTCATTTCAATATTATTTTTCTTGCCTGAGTTATATTACATTTTTGCTCTTTGGAAGCTTAAAATGTAATGTAGATGAGGTGAAAACAGGTGAAAGAGCTGTTGTGACTCATGCCCATTGTATCCTGTTGGAGATAATCCCACCAATCCCTTCAAGAAAGAGTCTCCTGTGGTTCTGATTGGCAGTCCCATGCTTTGCCCCCAATAACAAGCTCCGCCCTGAAAATAATCCCAGAAGACATAGACGATGCAATGGCTGGATTTTTGTTCATCCAGTATCATGCTTAGGAACTTGCAAACTTGCTGCAGGGACTATTGGGACTTGTACTCCATTTACTGTCTGTCTGGGACTTACGGTGCCCATACACGCATCAATAAAATAGCAGCAGATCCATAGATTTTTAACATTATTTCAATGTGCAATCTATTAAAAATCTTTGTCTAGTATGTGACAGTAATAGATCCTTCTGTGATCAGAATTTGATAAGATAGTGATCTATCTGTTGGTCGATCTGGTAGGCATCTGCCAGTCTATGACTGCCTTAAAGCGGATCCGAGATGAAAAACTAACTATAACAAGTAACTTGTCTATATATCTTATCTAAAGTTTAGATAGTTTACACAGCAAATCTAGCTGCAAACAGCTTCAATAGAATATAATTATTTCTTCCTGTGATGACAGCAGCCATGTTGTTTGTAAACATTACAAACAGACAAGCTTATCTGCATCTTCTGTGAAAAAAACCTAACCCCCCTCCTCCTCCCTCCTCCCCTCTGCCTCTGAAATTTACGGCTAGTAATACCTCCCCCAACTCCTGCCCAGACTGAGCTCCCATAAGCCCTTGCTACTAAGGTTCAGCGTGCCAAGGCACTCTGGAGAAGCTGTGGGCAAGGCTTGTTTAGTTTATAGGGAATTAGAGTATTAAAACAAAAACAAAAAAAAATATTTGGCTTGAGGAATGCCCTATAAACTATAGGAAAGGACCACAATTATGCAATGAGTAAAAGTTCATCTCGGATCCACTTTAAGTCTCAGTGGTGAGAGTTAGCACTCCCTGCACTTCCCCATCCCTCCCACGTAAGCAATGTTATCTCACAGGTACCTATAGGCAAAAAATGAACACTTTACAGTAAGGTAAAAAGTATGAGCTGTAGGGGAATGATTTATGTTTCATGTAGTTGCCTTTTGGCAACTACATTAATGTTTGTGTTTATGTTATGCCAATATTTTATATCTCAGGTCATAAAAGCAGCCGTTGTACTTCAAAAAAAATAAAATAAAAAAAATATTTGAAATAGAAATTATTCCAACATCAAAATGGTAGCATGGTTTGTTGTTCAGTTGCTATACAGTCATGTCCGACTCTTTGTGACCCCTTGGAGCACAGCATGCCAAGCGCCTCTATCTCCTTAAATAAACATTTCAAGAAGGAAACGTTTACTCCTGAAAGAAAAGTCTCTCAGAGAAAATACAATGACAATCGCTTACAGGACTCAACTTTTTCGTTTGAGGTAGGGAAAAAAGATGTTGCGCTCCTCTGTTGTTTTTCAAAACACAAGCTCCACTAATGCACAAGTTCCACTAATACAGTCGCAGATACCGGTTCGCAACATCAAAGTCACCTCAGATTGTACATTCATATAAAAGTCAGCTCTCTGAATGGTATTCTAGATTACTGTTCGCAAAACAAGTTCCACAGAAACACCAATATGGCTTATCCAGGTTGTTCTGCAGCCATAGGCTCTCAGATGAGGCATGTATAGGGCAAGAAAATACATATAACAGAAATATAGTGTAATATTTCTTAATTGGTGCTGCACCTCCACCTCACCCAGATAGTTTATGGCAGGGGTCTCAAACTCAATTTACCTGGGGGCCGCAGGAGGCAAAGTCAGGAAGAGGCTGGGCCGCATAAGGAATTTCACAATCGCGGTGCATCGCCGCCTCTGCCCGAACCCTCTCACTCTTCCTTCACAGAGAGGGTGGGGAGAGGCTGAGATCCGTGCGGCGATTGATGTCAGGAGGGGCAAAGCTAAAGCTGAAAGCTCTGCCCCTTCCAGGAAATGCCGGCGGATTGCCCCCCGGGCGATTTGGGGGCTCTGCAGCCCTCGTTTAGCGACGGGGATGCAGCGGATTACTTGGGAGCACTGAAGCGAACTATAACGAAGCTTTTGCCAGCGAGGGCCACAAAATATTGTATCGAGGGGCGCAAATGGCCCGCGGGC
Source organism: Hyperolius riggenbachi (assembly GCF_040937935.1). Classification (NCBI taxonomy): domain Eukaryota; kingdom Metazoa; phylum Chordata; class Amphibia; order Anura; family Hyperoliidae; genus Hyperolius; species Hyperolius riggenbachi. The sequence goes on along the minus strand of NC_090655.1, from coordinate 248,638,829 downwards.
CGCAAGTTTTCAGACCCCTGGTTTATGGTGTCCCAGAACCACTAGGAGAGTATGAGGGGATACAAGCAAAAGGCTCCTTCTGCTAGCCATTCTGATTGTGTGTCTGACTTTCTGGGGCATAAACAGATGATTTGCATATTTGGGCGTGATGCATTGTGGGAAGCCACGCTGAATTATTGCAAATAGCTTCTGTTTTAAGGAAGCAAACTTATATTTAGCCTTTCTTTTGAAGAATGAGGCAAATGGAATTACAGCAAGCTGCAGTTATCATATTCACCACAAGATGGCGAAATGGTCACGAATGGATCATAGAGACTGGAAACTGGGTAGAATTGAAGTGGGAGGAAGTGGAGAGGAGCCATTGCTAGGATTGGCAGCAGAAGAGGTATGATGATACGTGTAGATATTTGTAGGAATGTCAAATTTTTTAACCCCGTGGTGAACTATTAAACATCTCTAAGGTGTCTGGATTTCACCATCTGTTTCTTCATGCAGGAGTGGCAGTATATGGAAGGACACAAGGACCTCTGCAAGGACACCATGATGGAGAATAAGCCTCTCCTCACATCATCAGGTAAGAAGAGACTTTCCTGTACGTTCCTGTAAAGAATTGGGCAGTATGGAGAATCCACATACACCCCTATTATCCTAGAAACTTATAGCATAATTCCCAACTTGTGGAGCAAGCAAAGAGGGGAACTAAGACATGCACCTGCCACACCTTCATCAATGCCCCAATTTCACATGCAGTGCATCCCCATCTCTCCCATATACAGTTCCCTGGTATCTAGTGGCCCCCTCCCCTGTACCACTGTGCAGGGGAGGGGCCACTAGATACCAGGGAACTGTATATGGGTGTGGTGGGGAAACACAATTCTCTGGTGTCTAGTTGTCCCCTCTTTCCTGTATACAGTTCCCTGGCATCTAGTGCCCCCCTCCCTCCCCTGTACAGTTTCCTGGGGAAACACAATCCTCTGGTGTCTAGTTGTCCCCTCTTTCCTGTATACAGTTCCCTGGTGTCTAGTGGTCCTTTCCCTCCCCTGTACAGTGTCCTGGGGAAACACAATTCCCTGGTGTCTATTTGTCCCCTCTTTCCTGTATACAGTTCCCTGGTGTCTAGTGCCCCCCCCCCCCCCCGTACAGTTTCCTAGTGAAACACGGTTCCCTGGTGTCTAGTTGTCCACTCTGTCCTGTATCCAGTTTCCTGGTGACTAATAACTGATTTCCCCATACAGTGAACCTTGGTAACTAGTGTGCGCCTTTCCCTCCCCCACACAGCGATCACTGGTGTCTACTGTGCCCCCGCCATACAGTGCACCTTGGTGTCTAGTGGTGCACACCCACTTTTCCCCTTACTGTGATCCCTGGTGTGCACTGATTTCCCCTCCAGTATGCGGAGATCAGCACATTGAACAAGGCTAGGTAAGTTACTCACCTCTCCTCAAAGATCCACATTGCACAGGATGTCATAATAGCAGCCTTGGTGTGTGGCTGTGTTTTAATTAAAGGACAACTGTAGTGTGAAGAGTATGGAGGCTGCCATATTTATTTCCTTTTAACCCTCCTGGCGGTATAAAAAAATCTGCCAGGAGGGAGCGCAGCAGTTTTTAAAAAAAATTTTTTCCCTATATCATGTAGCGAGCCCAGGGCTCGCTACATGATAGCCGCTGCTCAGCGGCATCCCCCCGCCCTCTTCGATCGGGATTTCCTGGAGGGCTTCCCCCGTCGCCATGGCGACGGGGCGGGATGACGTCACCGACGTCACTGACGTCGGGACGTCATTGGGAGTCCCGGGCCACCCCTCGGCGCTGCCTGGCACTGATTGGCCAAACAGCGCACGGGGTCTGGGGGGGGGGCGTGCGGCGCGACGGATAGCGGCGATCGTGCGCGGGGCGGCGGCGATCAGTGTGCTGGCGCAGCTAGCAAAGTGCTAGCTGCGTCCAGCAAAAAAAAAATTAAACAAATCGGCCCAGCAGGGCCTGAGCGGCACCCTCCGGCGGCTTACCCCGAACTACGTTCGGGGTTACCGCCAAGGAGGTTAAACAATACCAGTTGCCTGGCAGCCCTGCTGGTCTATTTAGAGAAATTCACCAAGGTGCTTGGTAAGCAGCTAATCAAGTAACAATTTACCTGAAACAATTTGCTGGTGCCTTGCCTCAGCTGGATTGCTCATACAGCTTGTATCACATTACGGAGGAAGAACCTCCTTCATCAGGTGTTTTTACACCTGATGAAGGAGGTTGTTCCTCCGTACCATGTAGTGTGACTTGTTCGTTATTACACAGCACCTTGATTGCAGCCAGTGGTGTGCCGTCTCTTCTTTCTACTTCTGCTTTTCTATTTAGCTGCAGTAGTATCTGAACAACACCAGAAACAAGCATGCAGCTAATCTTGTCAGATCTGACAATAATGTCAGAAACACAAGAGAACAAGGCTGCACTCCTATGGTGCATTAACCTTTTATTCGACAATTCCACGCTAAAAACAATTGCACTTACAATGAGTGTGCAGTTATCGCACATGTAGAGGGCCGCCAGCGAGTATCACCCACTTCCTGAGCCTGGCCAGGGCTTCAAGGATCCGTATGCGATGGAAAGCAAGTGGACTGGGGACCAACCGCCGGCTCCTACACCTCTCGGCAAGCCGTCTGATCGTCACCTACTCTGCACTCTGCCTCCCCAGCCGTCTCCCTCCACTATCACCACACACATGTGTGCACTCAGGAAGTGGGTGATACTTGCTGGCGGCCCTCTACATGTGCGATAACTGCACACTCATTGTAAGTGCAATTGTTTTTAGCATGGAATTGTCGAATAAAAGGTTAATGCACCATAGGAGCGCACCCTTGTTCTCTTGTTTTTTCATATGCTAGATCTCTGGCACCACCCAGTGGAGGGAGCAGCACCGTGGGCATAACACTCATCCAAAGGGCCATACTTAGCCACAGCTAACGCCGGTTCTACATATTTTCTCTTTCTAAATAATGTCAGAAACACCTGATCTGCTGCATGCTTGTTCAGGGTCTATGGCTAAAAGTATTAGAGACACAGGATCAGCAGGACTGCCAGGCAACAGGTATTGCTTAAAAGGAAATAAATATGTCAACCTCCATACCCCTCTCGCTTCAGTTGTCCTTTAATGGCCACTGCTCTGTATCTGCTGAGACACGAAGGGTTGCCGCAGGACAAGGGACCAAGCCTCCCCACCTAGGGCATTCCCAGCGAAATCGGGATGGTTGGGAGGCATGATGTAGAAACAATGTATTCACAGAGTATGTGTGTTTCCTACAGATGTATCCAGTAACCCACCAGAGAGATGTACAGGTCCTCTTTATTCCCGGGATTGTCCCCAGGAAGATCACACCATCCCCCTCCATTATCAGGTAGGTGGAACTGGAGGACTGGACTAAAAAGAGGTTTTACTGTTGTTTTTTGCTCTGTAAATGCTCCTTGGTAGTATCAATGTGTTAAAGTATTTGTTTTCTGTCATTTTGTTGGTTTAGGAAAGAGAACATATTGTTTCAAACATTCAAGTAAAAGAAGAAGAAAAGACGTATGTGAGGGGTGATCAGCAGACTATGGAGGAGAGTGACCTGATGAGGACAAACAAAGAGGAAGAAGAGGAGACATACGTGAGGAGTGATCAGCAGTCTATGGAGGAGGGTGACATCATGAGAGCAGTTAAAGAGGAAGAAAAGACCTATGTTGGGGGTGATCAGCAGTTTATAAAGGACGGTGTAATAATCAAGACAGTTAAAGAAGAAGATGAGATGTATGATTGGGGCGATCAGCAGTCTACAGAGGAGGGTGTAATGACGAGAATAATCAAAGAGGAAGATGAAGAGACGTATATGTGGAATTATCAGCAGTCTGCGGAGGAGGGTGACACGATGGGGACAGTTAAAGGGGAGGGATCATCTCAGAATATCAGCACAGGTAAGCAATAAACACAGAACTGTGAAATGTTTCCCATTTAAACGTTTCCTAGAAGAAGAACTGATAAGAGTGGAGGATGTGTATTAATATTAGAACTTCAAAGCAGACATTGATGGGATAACATCTGTTTCTTGTATGAAACTCTATATAGCATAATATGATTTGCATTGTATACCTCTTTTCTTTAAAGGATACCAGACCTGAACGACTTACTAAAAGTCGGGGGAGCAGGCATGTATTGGATGCAGACATCATGCCCACCGCTCCCCCCCCTCCCCCCTCATTCTCCTCAGTGCTGGTTGGGCTGTGGTGTGCCTTCAGTGTGCCGTAGTGCGCACGGCAGAGCTGCCCTGGCTGCAGGTGTGTACTCACTACTGCCCGGGCAACCAGGACTGAGCTGCAGCTCAGCTGTGATTAAGGTGAGAAAGGTGGGGGGGGGGGGGGGGGAGTGGTGGGCTCCTTCGTTTATAATTCCGGTTTGCAGTTTCAGATCTGGCATCATTTTTGAGGCTGGTTTTATACCTGGCCGTTGCATTTGTGGAGTGATGCTCCTCTCCCATTGCATATGCGTCAGAGTGCACTGACAGGGTAACATCCAGTTGCTGACCCCCCCCTTAGATAGGCAGCATGTCACTGGGATTCCCATGTTTCCCTGTCGTACTCCCGTCATTAAGCATGTGTGTGCCGCCACCAACATTTAAAATTTGTGTCACCTATTGACCTCACTACTTCCGCCGCTGCTGCGTCACCACGGAAGTCTGATGGTAACGCATTGTTGACTTTGCAGCAGATCGGCGGCCGATTGGCACTTCCAGTGCAACGTGACACGGTAAGTGCATTGCATTGTCACTGCGTTACCCTGCAGTAAAACGGCCTCACAACCTACAGTTGCAAGGCAAGTGTAAAACAAGCCTTAAAGTACACATGAAGTGAGAAACTTACTTCAGGTTACATACTCACCTATGTTAAGGGAATGCTCTGGATCATATAGAGCCTTACCGGATCTTGCTCCGTTATTCCTGCATCATCGCTGGTTGAAGTTCCTTTGTCCTCCTAGGTCTTCGGCAGCCTTCAGAAGTACTTGCGTCCCTGAGCACTTCCAAAGATGAGCCTATCCATGCTGCACACACAAGTGCGGGCTCTCGCATGGGCAGTACAGATCCGCTTGTCTTTGGAACTACTCAGAGAGGGGAGCAGTTCCAAGGCTGCCCGAGGAGTGGCGATGGCCTAAAAGACTGAAAATTTTTCAACAGTGGAAAGCGCAGGAATGATGGGAAGGCTCTATGGTATCCAGAGTCTTCCCACTAAATAGGCGAGAATCTAACCTGCAGTGAGTTTCCTCAACCCAAGTGCTCCCGAAGACATACTGTCCTAGGAAGAGTGCCCTCTCTCATGTACTCGCAGTATGGTGCCGCCTATCTTCAGGAGGACTCGCCTCCCAAAGCTTTCCAAAGTCCCCTGCGGTGGGAGATTCTAATGGGGAGCCAGCGCTTAACGGAGGTGACCGGGAGAGGAGCGGGAAGGCTCCATAGGACCCAGAGCCCTCTCTCTCCTTACGTAAATATGTTTTTTTTTTTCATATGATTCTCAATAACTTTTAAAGTTATTAGCTATGGTTATATCATACTCACAGCATAAACAGCCCAACCTCAATCCTCAGCACTAGGTCAGTATTGCACCATGTTCCCAATAAAATGAGGTGCAGTTGGTTTCTTTCCGTTCCTCACCTCACCGTGACAGTGCTCTCAGTGAACATGCATTCTGAGCCAGTTTCTCATAGCTGCTTTGGTTGTATTGGACACTTTATCTGATATTTATTCACACAGAAGTAATGTTTTATTAGCAGGGGAAACAGAGACAGCAGTGATAGAAACATTATTTTTGTACACCAGGGAAGAGGTGGAGCCTTGGTCAGATTCTTGTTGTTGCCCCTTATTTCCTGTCCTGTTGACACCCTGGATTCCTGTTAGATCCTCAAGAAAATTATCGGTGTCACAGGTACAGAAAAGATGGGAATTATTTCTAAAGAGAGACACAAGGAATAGGAAGGATCTTATGTCGGATGTGACCCTTCCTCGCCCCACTCAGGCATAAAAAGAAAAATCTTCAGCTGTATTTGCTTTTTAAAATGTGATTCCAATGTTATATAGTACAAATGATAATGAATTGTAATCAGGATGGGATAGGAAGAAATGACTCTGAATTTCATAGAATACACTGAGAAGAGTAGACAGCGCCCCTTTGTGGTAAATGAAGCTCTGCAGCGATTCTCAGGCCTATAGTGCAGCAGCTGTATTCACTGCTAATTATCTGGCTGCAGAGTTAGCTGAAATACTTATTGGGGTTCCACCCCCTGATCAGGACCGTAACAATAGCCCCTGTGACCTCCGCCATCGCAGGGGGGTCCACTCCTGTCAGCAAATACAGGGCAGCGTAGCATTGAACATTACCTGCTTCTGGTGGTGGAACAGGTCACACCTATTCTGTGTAGCCGGGTGCCTGGCAGCCAATCACCATGTAGCTCATCATGCCTGTCACATGATGGGAGCCACGCGCAGATTGGCTGCACAATGTGACGCTACAGTGAAGAGGGGAGTGAAGATACCTGCCGCTAAAGCAGGTAATGTACCAATGCTCTGCTCTACATTTGCTGACAGGAGCAGGCCCCCTTAGTCCCTGGGCCATGAGGAAAAGGGAGGTGCTGGACGATGGGGGGTTGGGGGTCTTTGCTGGGGGGCACGGTAGGTTGTAGTTACATCCCTGCCCTCGATAGGCAAGTATCTCTGTGATCAGGATTAAGAAGGTCAGGGAAGTGTAGGGATGGAAAGGGTGTTTGCATTAGGATTTAGGTAAGTTTAGGGTTGGGTTAGGCTTACAGGGAAACTGAGGTTAGCATTCGGTATTTTGGAGGGAAGGGTTAAGATGTCAGTACTCTCAAGAATATAGTAGGCAGGAAGGGGTTAAAGAACACCTGACCGGAGGCAAAGCTACCTAGGGTAAGCACAGAGGTATGTCCATGTTGGCTTCCCATACTTCTGTGCATTGTCCGTTCCTCTCCTCTTTTCCTCTGACCTCCGTAATCACTTCTTGAAATTGAGTTTTGGCTAAAGTCAAATGTTCAGACAGGAAGAGGCAGGTTTGTGGTGATGTTACCTCCTATCACCTCCCATTCCCTCCTCTTCCCCAGCTCGTTAATTCCTCTTAAGAGGAGAGACTGGGAGGTGATGGAAGGGAACATCACAGCAAGCCAGCCTCTTCTTCAGGCATGATCTAGAACTATATCGGAACCGTACAGGTCTGATCCAGTTTTATATAATACCTGATGAAGGATTTTAAAGGGACCCTAAGCAGTAGATAAAAATGAAATCTGTACTTACCTGGGGCTTCCTCAAGCCCACCGTAGGCTGCGAGGTTCCATGGCATCCTCCTGGCTCCTCTTTCGGTCCGGCTGGCGACTTCATTACCAGCGACACCCGGGCCGAGTGTCGGCCCAACACTTCCTGAACGTCATCACGCCGGCTGGCGTGACAGTCTTGCACATGCGTGGTTTTCTAACTCTAAACCGCGCATGCGCAGGACTGTCGCACCAGCCACCGTCATGACGCTTAGCAGCTGGTGTGATAACGCAGAGCATCAACGTTCAGAAAGTGTTTGGTCGACACTCTTGCCGTAAACCACTTGTACAGTTAGTACACTTGTACAGTTAGTAATTAATGTTTAAAGTCTGCATATCTGCTCCACAACTAACACCGGGCCATACTTCACTTGCTAGACTGACATACATGACTGCTGAATACAATACATGGAACATTAATGTTACTGTTACTAATAGTAATCTTTCTCTGACAGGTGGAAACCATATTGTGAAGGTTATGTCACCTCCAGATGATAATGGCTTCATACAATGTCCTCCAGGTGAAAGCCCATCCACTGCAACTAGACATCAGGGACCGTGTGACTCTAATTCTGAAGAATGTTCTGACAGATCCCATCCTGTTACCCCAAATGTCCCTCCAGGATCTCACAATGAGGGAATACAGAGTAAACCAGGGGCTGCTAAACAGGGAGGTGTTAAGTTGTTTCCATGCTCTGAATGTGATAAAGTTTTTAAGAGTAAATCGCGACTTGTGATCCACCAGAGAGAGCACACTGGGGACACGATCTTTCCATGTTCAGAGTGTGGGAAATGCTTCACTGACAAATATAATCTTTTTAGACATCAGAGAATTCACACCGGTGACCGGCCTTTTCCTTGCTCAGAGTGTGGGAAAGCCTTCATTCAGAAAAGCCACCTCCTTACACACCAGAGAAGTCACACGGGCAGCCGCCCTTTTTCCTGTTCGATGTGCGAGAAACATTACAAGGATAAAAGTCACCTCGTCGCACATGAGAGGATTCATACTGGCGAGCGGCCTTATTCCTGTTCAGAGTGTGAGAAATCTTTTATTTCTAAAGGACACCTCCTCAGACATCAGAGAATTCACACAGGGGAGCGTCCTTTTTCGTGTTCTGAGTGCGTCAAATCTTTTGTATTTAAAGGAGACCTTCTCAGACATCAGCGAATTCACACTGGCGAGCGCCCCTTTTCATGTTCAGAGTGTGAGAAATCTTTCTTCTGGAAAGGGCAACTTCTCACGCACCAGAAATGTCACACTGGTGAGTGTCCTTTTCCCTGCCCAGAGTGTGGGCGAGGCTGCAGTGAAAATGAAGATCTTTTTCCACAACAGAGCATTAGCAGTGATGATCAGCCTTTGTCTTGTTCAGAGTGTGGGAAAACCTTCATTCTGAAACGCAACCTCCTTGCCCACCAGAGAATTCACACTGGCGAGTGTCCTTTCTCTTGCTCAGAGTGCGGTGAGAGTTTTCGTGATAAATCAGTCTTCCTTAGACACCAGAGAAGTCACACTGGTGAGCAGCTTTTTTCATGCTCAGAGTGTGGGAAATCTTTTACTAGGAAAAATCACCTCATTAAACATCAGAAGAATCACACAGTTGAGCATCCTTGAAGCTTTTCAAAGTCTGAGAAGTGTTTCTTTTATAAAGGTAGCCTTCTTATACACCAGTGTGGCCACACGGGCAACCATCACTTGTTACTTTCAGAAAATTCTAAACATTTTGTCACAGAGGAATCCTTACATACAAAATTATTCACACCAGACAACTTCCATCCTCATGTTCAGGGCGTGGGAAACTAAAAGAGAAAAAATACACTTGGGGAAAATATACACTAGGACCGTTTATTCAATGAATTTATTTTTCCTGCATTTCCTTGCAGGCAATATTTTCTCCTTTTTATCAAAAATATTTCCAGCAGTGCTGGAACGAGGAGACTATGAGAGGAATGGGAAGGCTCTCTAGGACCCAGAGTCTTCCCTCTCCTTAGGTAAGTATTTATTTTTCACTCCATATTTGCTTTAAAGAGAACCCGAGGTGGGTTTGAAGAATATTATCTGCATACAGAGGCTGGATCTGCCTATACAGCCCAGCCTCTGTTGCTATCCCAAACCCCCCTAAGGTCCCCCTGCACTCTGCAATCCCTCATAAATCACAGCCATGCTGCTGACAAACCGCTTGTCAGAGCTGGCTGTGTTTATCTCTATAGTGTCAGTCTGCTGCTCTCCCCGCCTCCTGCAGAACTCCAGTCCCCGCCTGCATCCCTTCCCTTCCTGCTGATTGGAGGGAAGGGACGGGGGCAGGGACCGGAGCTATGCAGGAGGCGGGGGAGCAGCTGAGACTGACACTACAGATGTAAACACAGCCTCACAGCATGGCTGTGATTTATGAGGGAATGCAGAGTGCAGGGGGACCTTAGTGGGGTTTGGGATAGCAACAGAGGCTGGGCTGTATAGGCAGATCCAGCCTCTGTATGCAGACAACATTCTTTAAACACACCTCGGGTTCTCTTTAAGGCGAAATTGTAGGATTAAAAGTACCACTACTGCCTAATAGTGTTGGTGTTCGGCATAGCCGATTCAAAACACCCAAATACTCCCGTCTGCCACTGTTCAGCACTAAACCAGTTTGGAAGGACGAAGCATCGGAGTCACGTGAAACACAACGTGACTCTCAAGCCAGTGAACTCCTCCTGACCCCGTCAGCGGCAGACGGGAGTATTTGGGTGTTTTGAATTGGTTTTGCTGACACTACTGCCTAATGCTGGGTTTACATGCAATTTCCCATCCGATCGACAGGTAATCTGACAAGAAGTTGCAACGCGTGTACATGTCTATACTACCTCAATTGATTTACCTATGATAACCTCGGAAAATCGACCCCGTTATCGTATGGGAGCAGATCGGACATGATGGAAATAATAGTTTGATTCCTGCCGGTTGGACAGGAAACGGCATCTTTTTTATTCAGCATAACACACTGATAGATTTGCTGTAGACATGCCTCCCAAGTGAATTATGGGTTGAAAGTAGTGGTCACATGATCTATGCCCCCTGTTCATTTGCTGTAATCTTTTGCCTGTGTGGGTGGGGCCTTAGCACCCTGTGACATCATTCACAGTTCACACCTTTCTTCATGTTGTGTAGTTGAATCAGCGGAATAGGCAGGATTATTGGTGGCCCTGCTCCAAAATGCTTTATTTCAGCCTCTTACTGCAGGGTGATCATTTGTGCTGCATTTGGTCACAGTGAGTAACAACAAAGCAATAAGCCATGGCATAATGAAGAAGCTATTTGAAGAATCACTGTTGACTGTCTGATCCCTCCTCTTTGTGTGAAAAGCAACCTCATTTTGGTAAACAGAGCTGCTTCTCAGATCCGGTAAGCTCCGCCCACATGGTGCCAGCAGTAGTGTTGTCTGGATCACGAACGATTCGGATCTTTGATCCGAATCTATTTTGTGAGTCGAATCATCCGAAACATCAAAATGAGTGATTCGGATTGCAAAAGGGGCGGGGCCAGGAGCGACACGCCCCCTCTCAGCGGGCAGCGGGGTCCTGGAAGCAGAGCTGAGATGGATCGCTCTGTTGGATGGGAGCCAGCCTTGCAGGGAGACAGGTAGATGAGAGAGAGGGGACACGGGTGCCACTGCCAGATATGTGTAGAGCACACATACTGGCTGCAATGTGCTGCCCATTACAGGCTGTCTGTTCCGTAGTTGTGCACAGTGATCACATTGGAAGCTTTTGGCTCAGCACAGCTCAGTAACTTTGCAGGCACTGTGATTGAAAGGCAATATGATCCTCCTGCACTCGGCTCTATACAGCTGCACTTCACTTCTGGGAATGCTTTGGGGAAAGCTTTCCTACACTGTGCGACGTTTGCATTCAGAGTATACAGATGAACATATAGGTGAAATACATGTAAAGCATATGATTGCAGCATGTGGGTATTGTGTGCTAACATTTCTGCTCTCTGCTCTTCCCTCCTCCCATCTCTGTCCACTCCCTGCCCTCTGTCCATCTTCTCCCCTTCTCTGTGTGTCCACCCCCCTCCCCTTCTCCTGTCCACAGCAGTGAAAAACCTGTCCAGCTATTCATTTCACCCCCGAATGCTTCGGTAGTAAAATGATCCGAGATTCGGATCAAAGATCCGGATCTTTTCAATGATCCAATTCGAATCATCCGGATCATTGAAAAGATCCGAACTTCCCATCTCTAGTCAGCAGGAAGTGATTTCATTTAGTGGGAGTGTCAGTGACCATTTCTCTCTGAGCTCTCAGCAGGATGAATTGTCAGAGAGGACAACCCACTGACAAGCCATGAACACTGCTACATGGAGAAGCCAGAAGATTACCACCGTGGGACAGTTATAGTGAGGATGCTGCTACTGCTGAATATTAAATATAGCAGTATAAATATTTATCTCATTAGCTGCAGTAACTTTTTTAAGTACTAGACGCCTTTAGAAGATATTCTTCATTCAGAATAACCTTATTATGCTAAAAGATTGTTTTTTGTCTTTGTTATTCCTTCTTCTCTCATTGCTTTTTTGTCTCCTGTATTATTTTGCTTTCTGGTTCTGAAGTATGAAAAATAATAAATCCGACCCACGATCTCCTGTTGTGTCTGAATTCTGTCCTCTGGGTAATAAAGAGTCAAAAATTGGTACACCTTGGAGTTAAAGGATACCCAAAGTACTAAGTGCGAAGTGCCAAGCACTCAAATAACTATGTTGTGTTCCTTTTTTTATTTCTCTGCCTGAAAGAGTTAAATATCAGGTATGTAAGTGGCTGACTCAGGAAGTGACTACAGTGTGACCCTCGCTGATAAGAAATTCCAACTATAAAACACTTTCCTAGCGGAAAATGGCTTCTGAGAGCAGGAAAGAGATAAAAAAGGTTAATAGATTTTAGCTCTGGCATACTTCAATGAATGTGTCATTGAGCAAAAAGCAATAAAACAGTTAACTTAAAAAGTAGATTTAAACAAAATAACTGGACTATCATAAAAATTCATTTTTAGGAGAAGGAAGATAGATACGATTGTTTATTATATATATATTATATTAGTGTCCTTTTAAAGGAAAACCTGAAACAAAAATAAACTTATGAGATAGTGAATTGTATGTTTAATTCAGCTAAGAAACAGGACATTAATAGCAAATAAGAGTCTCATATTGTTTTCCAGTACAGGAAGAGTTAAAAAAAAGAAAAAAAAACTTCAGTTATCCATGCAAAAGAGCTTCTCTGAGATCTTCGAAACACTGGGTCGAATACAGTCCTGTTTTCTGAAACACTTAAACAGCGAGAGACAGCTTGAGATAAGGTTTTACTGCAGGAAAGTTCAAAGGGTCATTATTTATAGCTTGTTTTTATAGCTTAAAAGACAGAGTATGGATCTCTTCTAAATTGCAAATATGTCAGAATGATGCAATGTCATAAAAAAAGTTATATAACTGAAAATAAAAATAGGAGACTCTTTTCTTTGCTGCTAATGTTCTATTCATTATCCATGCAACACATACAATTCCTTATATCATACTTTTCTTTTTTGCTTTAAATGATGTGAAACAGCAAAAATATTGATCTGTTCCTTTAACAAAGGGCCACACTGTGGAAATAATCCTCAGTCCAGTTTGAGAGATATGTGGCGTTCACCACTTCAAAGCAAGTTAAGTTTGCGACAGAACGCGTCCGTTTCTGGTCATAGGGAACCTTTTCCAAGCAAGTCCGTTACAGATCATGACAAAGCCGTGGCTAGAAAAATGATAGACGCAAAATTATATGAAAAGTAATATAAGGTGAAAATAGTACAAGAGATGATTGAATCATCTCCTTGATGAACTGTTTGTGATCAGTAATGATGAGTAGTTGTACAGCACATACAAATAAACCCTAAAGACAACTGTAGTGAGAAGAATATGGAGGCTGCCATATTTATTTCCTTTTAAACAATGCCAGTTGCCTGACAGCCCTGCTGATCTCTCTGAATACAATAGTGTCAAAATAACACACCAGAAACAAGCATGCAGCTAATCTTGTCAGATCTGACAATAATGTCATAAACACCTGATCTGCTGCATGCTTGTTCAGGGGCTATGGCTAGAAGTATTAGAGGCCGAGGATCAGCAGGATAGCCAGGCAACTGGTATTGTTTATGCTTAAAAGGAAAGAAGTATGGCAGCCTCCATATCCCCTCTCACTTCAGCTGTCCTTTAAAGCAGAACTGAAATAAAAAAACACTTACTTGGGGTTTCTGCCAGCCCCTTGCAGCCGCCCTGTCCCGTGCTGGTCCTCCACGATCCTCCGTTCTCCCGCCGCCAGCTACTTTCGGTTCGGTCGACTTGGCAACTGCGCCTGTGCACCACGAGTATATTTCTCTGCAATAGCGTCTTGCGCTATTAGCGCAGGACACTATTGCGGGCGGGAAAGAAACATGTGGCTTGCCGTCGACTTACAAACAGTACAGTACCGAAAGTAGCTGGTAGCGGAGAATGGAGGACCGGTGCAGGACAGGAAGGCTGCAAGGGGCTGGCAGAAGCCCCAGGTTACGTTTTTTTCTTTTTTTTTCTTTCAGTTCCATTTTAAGGGAGCATTATGATGAAAATGTAAAATATACGTGTGCCACATACATAGTGACTGGATAGTGTACTGGTGAAGGGCTCTGCCGCTGACACAGGAGACCTGGATTTGAATCTTGGCTCTTCCAGTAAGCCAAGCATCTATTCAGTGAGGATACCTTGGGCAAGACTGCCTAACTCTACCACTGCCTACTGAGCGCTCTTAGTGGCTGCAGCTTTAAAGCTTTGAGTCCGCCAGGAGAAAAGCATGATATAAATGTTCTGCGTCTCATATAAAATGTACAATTATAAAATGCAGTATAAATGACTTGCTATGTTGCACTTATATTAGGCATTATTAATCTGATGGCCTTGACTTCATACTAACAGCCACTGGACTAGTCCATCTCCTTTATGAGGGATTTCCTGGGTTTTCTTTATTTGGAGAAGCACTCCTTAAAGGGAACCTAAACTGAGAAGGATATGGATTTTTCCTTTTAAAATAATACCAGTTGCCTGACTCTCCTGCTGATCCTGTGTCTCTAATACTTTCAGCCACAGCCCCTCAACAAGCATGCAGATCAGGTGCTCTGACTGAAGTCAGACTGGATTAGCTGCATGCTTGTTTCAGGTGTGTGATTCAGCCACAACTGCAGCCAAATAGATTAGCAGGGCTGCCAAGCAACTGGTATTGTTTAAAAGGAAACATCCAGATCCCTCTCAGTTTAGGTTCCCTTTAAAGGACAACTAAAGTGAGAGGGAAATGGAGGCGGCCATATTTAAATCCTTTTAAACAATACCAGTTGCCTGGCTGTCCTGCTGATCCTCTGTCTCGCTCTGTAATACTTTTATCCATAGCCCCTGAACAAGCATGCAGCAGATCAGATGTATCTGACATTATTGTCAGATCTAACAAGATTAGCTGCATGCTTTTTTTGCTGGTGTGATTCAGACACTACTGCAGCCAAATAGATCAGCAGGGCTGCTAGGCAACTGGTATTGTTTAAAAGGAAATAAATATGTCAGCCTCCATATTTTTCTCACTATAATTGTCCTTTAAACAGCAGTGGCACAATCCAGCTGTCAGAATCAGGGGTGTAACAAGAGCCCCTGCAATATCTGCCATCTCAGGGGACCAGTGGGCTAAGAGTTAAATGCAGAGCATCATAAATTACCTGCTCCAGGAGGCATGACAGGTGCTCCTCACTTTTCGGTACAGCTCACAATGCCTGACTTTTTCTTACTCCTCACATTCCGGTACAGCTCACAATGCCCGTGTTCCGACGAAATAACCTACCAGTCGAACCAGCCTACTTTCACTATCAAACGTATACCAGGAGGGTTGGGGGAGGGGAGTCGCATGACAGGAGCCGCATAGTAATTGGCTGCACAGCGCAAAGCTACATTGATGATAAGAGTGATGAAGACCATAGCCGACCTTTGACCTGAGCGACCGGAGCGATCGCTCAGGGCGCCGGCTTCCAAGGGGGCGCCTATAGCTGGTTGTCTATACTGAGGGCACCTATGCTTGGCAACCTATATTGAGGGCACCTACACATGAGATCCTATACTGAGGGCAGCTGTACCTGGCTACCTACCTATACTGAGTCTGAGGGCTTTTTTTTGGGGGGGGGGGGGAGGGGGGGGTGCACTGTGGCAGGAGTCAAATCTCAGCTGTTGTGAAACATTCCTTCTTTCACCTAAGGAATATTGCAAAAATTAAGCGCCCCATTCCTTCAGAGGATCTTCCAACCCGAGTTCACACCTTAATCACATCACAGCTGGACTATCGCAATGCCCTCTTGTCACGGACGGTTGCGGGGCCGCAGGCGCGTCCTGTAACCGCCCGTGAAGAAAAGCGATCGCACTCGATTCTCTGCATCGATTGCACTTCAAATCGATACAATCTGGGTTGAGTGTGTAGGGGCAGCTGAGTCTTTTCTCAGCAGAGAGATAGCATCAGCAGGGCATGCAGGATGGCTCTTTTGATATGCTAATGAGCCTGGGGCCTAATCTGCTGCAGAAGAGTCCCCGGCTTCAAGCTGTGCTGATGGCCCATCCATCAGGTATAGGTGACAAGCACCATGACAGAAGCAATCTAGAGTGGGAAAACTCAGACACCCCGGCTCCTTCCCCCAGCAGGGGAGCTGACATGTGGCTTGCTGTTGCCAGCTTCAAAAGAACCTCACCTAGGAATGACCTGCTATCAATCCCAAATGTAGATCATATTCCATAAACGGCTATATGTATCATAATTTCTGTGTTGCCAGGCTGGTAGACCCTCCAAACTAACAGAGCATGTAGGGCCCGGTCTGGCGTTGGTTCTGAGAACATTTCAGAACCTTCTGAGGTAAAGACTGCCCGTTAGGCAGTTCAACAGTTCCCTAATGATACCACAGGGGTCCCACCCCTCATGTTTGGTATCAGGCTGCTGGGTACATCGAGGCAGACCTGAAAATATTAGTAAATCTGCCCTGACTTACTAATTTTAAACAATACCAGTTGCCTGGCTGTCCTGCTGATCCTCTGTCTCGCTCTGTACGGTTCTGTGAGATAGAGCCCAGATATGGTTAAGGTATGATTTCTGGTTCCCAGGACAAGGGGAGGACTCATCATCTCATGTTCTAAGGGGGTGTGTGGGCCCGTCCTCACTCCCTCCTACTGAATCAGGGGCATAAGAATGGCAGAGGAGCCAAACTCAGTGTCCTCCACCCTGAAACATCTTGAACTCATCTGTGCCAGCTTGAGGATATGCTGGCATCCACCTGGTCTGAACTCTGGACTTTGATTGAAACCAAGAACTTTACATGTTTTTCCACTAAAGGACATCTTTCCAGGAACTAAGTATTTTTCTCCCGTCTTTTATTTTTTATACTGGCTATTACTGTTTTAATAATTGTTGATTTTAATAATTGTCTGTATATATTAATTATTTATATTGCTGTGAATAAAAGACTTCCTCCAAGTCATTCACTGTTCCGCTACCCTGCTTATCAGCACACACAGAACTGATCCCGGGTCTCTGAAGATACGCTACTGTTTGTTTGTTGTTGGCTAGACAGAATACTGTGTGTTTAACAGTTTTATTCGCAGGACTAGTCAGTCAGTAAATCGGGTCCACTGGCCCATACCAGTGGTGGTGGCAGATACCGTGGAATCGTGTGTACGTTATAATTACCCGTGTCTCACAGGCTCCCTTCTGGGTTGTCTGCGGCTAATTCTTAACGGTTCCTGCGCATTGACTGCGACCAGAGTTCGCACGATCTGTGCGCTGGCACCGTTTAGAAGGCTAAGTGCGGTCAGCCACTAGGGCTCCTGTGACAGTGTTAGGCAGCGGTTGGGACCTGTGTTGTGCTGAAAGTATCTAAGATAGCGCTAGCGCTATCAAGAAACAAACTAATTCGTTGGTGTAGCTGGAAGGCAATATAGTTTTTATATATACAGAGAGACTGTGTAGCCAGTAACCCTCCCCAAAAGTTTTATTTTATTTGGCGTGGAAATGTCCGGGAACTACAAGAAAATGTGCCTGGCGGACCTGCAAAATCTTTGCCAAGAGAGAGGCATTGATGTCGGCCGCAAGAAACAAGGGGACCTGGTAACGGAATTGTTTCAATGGGATACCCAGCAACTGCGGGAGCCGGGAGTGTCCGCTGAAGTGGATACCAGCCCATCTGACAATCGAGGGGAACCAGAGACTGAGACTCCTGACCGTACAGAGGTTGTGCATCCTGAGGGCCCTGCATCAACAGTTACGCCGGCGAATGTCAGTGTGGACCCCAATCCCAGAGTTTCTGACAGTACTCGCCCGGAACTGGCCAGTACTGGACTGTCCATGGGTGCTGACCCGGTAATGCAGCAGGCATTACAAAAGCTGATGGAGACTGACCTGAAAAAGTACATGCAGTACATGGAGGCGCGGGAGAGACGACAGCATGAGCTCAACATGGCAAAGGTTCAACAGGCCAGCCGGAGTTCACCGCCCAGCCTCCCTGCTGAAGGAGCTGCATCACCCGTAAGTGCAAAGTTTAAATTTGCTAATATTGAAAAGGACACAGACATTGACTTGTTTTTGCGGTCTTTTGAAAAAGCATGCCGTCAGTATCGTCTGTCCCAAGACCAGTGGGCCAGACATCTGACACCTTTGCTGCGCTACAAAGCGCTTGATGCTTTCGCAGAATTGCCTGCGGAAAAGGATAATGATTATGCTGCTATAAAAGACGCTATCATTACTAAGTACCAGCTGACGCCAGAAGCCTATCGCAAAAAGTTCAGGGCCTGGCAGAAAAAGTCTTCTGATTTGTACCGAGATGTGGTCAGCAGCTTGCTCACTACACTCCGCCAGTGGACTCTAGGCCTCACCAAAGGGTCTTATGATGTCCTGGAGGACTTAATAGTCCTGGAACAATTTCTGAACATTTGCCCTGCTGATGTACGCCAGTTTGTGCTAGAACGCAGGCCGGCCTCAGCAACTGTCGCTGCAGACCTTGCTGAGACTTTTGCAACTACCCGGGTGGCTGATACACGCAGAACTGTCCCATCCAGCTGGAGAGGAGGTCAGCCCAATACCTCGGCAGACTCCCCTGCCCCTGTGAGCCGTCAGCCACAGAGGCCACCCAGCACAGCTTCTGCACCCAGGTCTGCAGCCTCTGGAGAGGTCACCTGTCACTACTGCCGCCAGCCCGGACACATGAAATTCGACTGTCCGGATCGGAGACAGACACCACCAGCACCTGGATCATCTGCATCACCTGTACCTCACCCACAGCAGAGGCAACCCGCCAGCGAACCACAGCCTGGATCATCAGATTTTGTCCTGTTTGCCCGCGGAAAGGAAATCCGCGACCGAACCGACCAGCAGCAACTTGTTAGAGTGAACGGCAAAGTTGTCCCCGGATTCCGAGACACCGGAGCTGACATTACGTTAGTTCACTCACACCTTGTGCCAAAGGAGAGCATCAGCCCCAGCCGATCCCTTGCCCTTACTGGAGTAGAGGGCACCCTTTTTCACATAGCCCACGCGAGAGTGAAGCTGGATTGGAGAGGGGTCCACGAAAGGGTTGTTGGGGTTATGAAGGATCTCCCAGTCCCTGTGTTGCTGGGGACTGATTTGGGCAAGCTTGTGTCCTACTATGAACCTGCCACGACCGCCTTGTCGCTCACGGAAGGAGACGGACTCTCCACCCACCACCAGGTACTTTATACACTTGTGGGAGCACCAGGGGGAGGTGGGTTGAATGTGCCCAGTTCAGGGGTACCAGGTTCAATAGTGCCTGCTTCAAAGGCACCTGAGTTTAAGGTACAGACTGTCTGTTGTGATGATGCTGTAACTGTACCTGAGTTTCCTGTACAACCTGTCTGTAATGAAAAAATGTCTATACCTGTCAATGTCATTACTGCATGCAATGATGATTTGAGTAATGTCCGTCTGCCATTCTGACAGTGTACCTGTGCTAGCAGTACCGCGCAGCTGCACTGCTCAGAACCCGAGCTCAGAACATGTGGAGAGGGTTCCGGCCTCCTCCCCCTCCTCTGACCGCAGGGATGAGACCTTTCAGCCGCTGGCCTCGTGTGACATGAGCCAGTTGGCTGAAACTGACAGCGCCGTATTCTCAGCCGCACTACAAAGTGACCCAAGCCTGGAGGTGCTCAGGCAGCAAGCCGCTGAGCCCCTCGCAGACGGGGCCGCTTTCAAGGTGTACTGGGAAGGTGGGAGACTGTACAGTGAGTCTGTACAGCCCCCTACAAGTAGATCCCACCCACGCGAATACCAAATGGCTTGTGGTCCCGAGTGCGTTCAGGGGACATGTTCTGAAATCCGCACATGGTAATCCTCTGACCGGGCACTCGGGTGTCCGCAAGACACTTGCCGGTATTCGGAACCAGTTTTATTGGCCCCGGATGAACAGGGATGTAGCAAACTACTGCAGGGCATGTGCTGTCTGTCAGGAGCTGGGAAGGTCCAGGGATTCCCGCGGGGTTCCCTTAGGTCCACAGCCACTTAGCAGGGGAACCCTGCGTGGGCTGGCTGTTGACCTAACCAACCCACTGCCCGTTGTCAGCAGTCCCGGCAGACACCACGTCCGACTGCAGTGGCGCAAACGCCCTGTCCAGAACGGTCCACGTCGGGTCAACCCTGAGGGTAGCAGACCGGGACCGGTCCAGGGGAACCGAGCCACAGGCTCCAAAAGGTTTTCCCGCCGCACCGGCAACCCGAGACCCGTCAGCCAGGTTGGCCGACACGCAGCGGGCAGCCGACCCCAGAACGCCAACGGAGAACTAGATCAGATCTCGCAGGTTAGCGGCAACGACACACATCTTGCTGATGCATGTCTATCTGCCTTCTCCCCAGGGGGGGCTGTCACGGACGGTTGCGGGGCCGCAGGCGCGTCCTGTAACCGCCCGTGAAGAAAAGCGATCGCACTCGATTCTCTGCATCGATTGCGCTTCAAATCGATACAATCTGGGTTGAGTGTGTAGGGGCAGCTGAGTCTTTTCTCAGCAGAGAGATAGCATCAGCAGGGCATGCAGGATGGCTCTTTTGATATGCTAATGAGCCTGGGGCCTAATCTGCTGCAGAAGAGTCCCTGGCTTCAAGCTGTGCTGATGGCCCATCCATCAGGTATAGGTGACAAGCACCATGACAGAAGCAATCTAGAGTGGGAAAACTCAGACACCCCGGCTCCTTCCCCCAGCAGGGGAGCTGACATGTGGCTTGCTGTTGCCAGCTTCAAAAGAACCTCACCTAGGAATGACCTGCTATCAATCCCAAATGTAGATCATATTCCATAAACGGCTATATGTATCATAATTTCTGTGTTGCCAGGCTGGTAGACCCTCCAAACTAACAGAGCATGTAGGGCCCGGTCTGGCGTTGGTTCTGAGAACATTTCAGAACCTTCTGAGGTAAAGACTGCCCGTTAGGCAGTTCAACAGTGCCCTAATGATACCACAGGGGTCCCACCCCTCATGTTTGGTATCAGGCTGCTGGGTACATCGAGGCAGACCTGAAAATATTAGTAAATCTGCCCTGACCTGTACGGTTCTGTGAGATAGAGCCCAGATATGGTTAAGGTATGATTTCTGGTTCCCAGGACAAGGGGAGGACTCATCTCATGTTCTAAGGGGGTGTGTGGGCCCGCCCTCACTCCCTCCTACTGAATCAGGGGCATAAGAATGGCAGAGGAGCCAAACTCAGTGTCCTCCACCCTGAAACATCTTGAACTCATCTGTGCCAGCTTCAGGATATGCTGGCATCCACCTGGTCTGAACTCTGGACTTTGATTGAAACCAAGAACTTTACAAGTTTTCCCACTAAAGGACATCTTTCCAGGAACTAAGTATTTTTCTCCCTTCTTTTATTTTTTATACTGGCTATTACTGTTTTAATAATTGTTGATTTTAATAATTGTCTGTATATATTAATTATTTATATTGCTGTGAATAAAAGACTTCCTCCAAGTCATTCACTGTTCCGCTACCCTGCTTATCAGCACACACAGAACTGATCCCGGGTCTCTGAAGATACGCTACTGTTTGTTGTTGGCTAGACAGAATACCGTGTGTTTAACAGTTTTATTCGCAGGACTAGTCAGTCAGTAAATCGGGTCCACTGGCCCATACCAGTGGTGGTGGCAGATACCGTGGAATCGTGTGTACGTTGTAATTACCCGTGTCTCACAGGCTCCCTTCTGGGTTGTCTGCGGCTAATTCTTAACGGTTCCTGCGCATTGACTGCGACCAGAGTTCGCACGATCTGTGCGCTGGCACCGTTTAGAAGGCTAAGTGCGGTCAGCCACTAGGGCTCCTGTGACACCTCTATATACAGGCCTGCCAAATAAAGACCTACACCACCTGCAGCTAGTGCAGAATGCTGCTGCAAAAATGTTAATAAGCCAACCCCACCATTGCCACATAACACCAATCCTTTACTCACTGCGGCCTCCCATAAAATGTGCCAATGATACCTGAAGGATTTGTTGCAACTGACCGCCCCCAGAGTTTAACAAAAAGCTTTTTTAGACAGAGCTTTCTGTCATGCTGCCCCTACACTTTGGAATGCCTTGCCAAACTTAATCAAGACAGCTCCAACCCTGGACACGTTTAAAGGACCACTATCCCAAAATGTTGTGAAATTTAAACTATATATTTACAAGAAGTACATTTACCCCTGGAGTAAAATGCACCATAAATTACTTTTCACTTATGTTCCTGTTGCATACAGTAGGTAGAAAAATTCTGACAGATCTTTCAGGTTTTGGACTAGTCTATCTCCTCATGAGGGAAATTCTCAGTATTTCCTTTATTCTTCACAAAAGCTCTCACTGTAAAGGATATATACAAAGATGCTGGTCAATCTGCCTAATCACATGCACGCTATTTTAGTAGTTGGAATGAGTGACTGCCATTCAATGAGAGCTTCTGAAAATAAAGAAACCCTAAACAATTCCTCATGAGGAAATGGACTAGTCTAAAACTTTCCAGATCTGTCAAAATATTACAGCTCACTGTAAGTGATTGCAACATAGGCGAAAAGTAATTTATAGTGCATTTTAATATGGGAAAAATGTACTTCTCATACACGTGTATTTTACATTTTACAATTTTTGTTTTTTGCGATAGTGGCCCTTTAAATTAAAACTGAAAAGCCACCAGTGTAGTCTGGCATTTATTCTGATGACATAACTTTTCCCCTGTACACGTCACTACTACCTACCGATCTGTGACAAGCTTATGCACTTTGGGTGCTACGGGAGGAAACTACTTTACAAATGTAATGTTGTGTATTTTTAAACTCTAATTAACACATTTCATTCATGTTCAGAAATGTTCTCTCAGCTTAAATATACTGTTTATGTAAATATAATGTCAGAAAACAGGGCGAGACTAGTGAACTAAAACCTTATGACAGCAGACTGCATTTCCTCTATCATCCACAAGGTGGTCACTAGAGTGGAACGCATGGACAGGAAGTGTCTGAACAAAGAGAGAAAAAGGTGAAACGCATGGACACTTGGACAGGAAGAGGAGGGATGCTGGGCAGAGGTTAGGAAGTAAAGAGGATCCATTGCTGGGACTGGCAGCAGGTAATAAGATATACATAAGGTTATTTGAAGAAAAGATCTGATTTCTTGTGGTTTTGAAGCCATTTTCCTCCATAACGTGTAAGGATGTCACTATCTATTTCTCCATGCAGGAGTGTCAGTATATAGAAGGACACTGGGACCTCTATAAGGACATCATGATGGAGAATCAGCCGCCCCT
This sequence comes from Hyperolius riggenbachi, assembly GCF_040937935.1. NCBI lineage: Eukaryota > Metazoa > Chordata > Amphibia > Anura > Hyperoliidae > Hyperolius > Hyperolius riggenbachi. The sequence goes on along the minus strand of NC_090655.1, from coordinate 248,615,680 downwards.
CACATCACTGGGTAAGAGGAGACTTTCATTCCGTGTAAAGCAGAGAGCAGTACGAAGGGGCCAACTAGATCCCCCATCATGTGATAATCACATAGAGACAATGTAATCAGTCAGGGCCCTTTTCCACTAGCAATCGCAATCACAAATCACAAACGCCAGCGATTGCGATTTTTCATTAATTCTGTTATGCGATTGCGATTTGCGATTTTCATTTGCATTGCATTATCATTGTAAAAATCGCTCCAGCAAGCGATTGCGATTTGCGATTAGCGATTTCCAAATCGAATCACTGTAGTGGAAAATACTTCTCGTGATTTCTATGATAAAGTAACAACCCTAGCGATTTAAAAATCACTAGCGATTTGCGATTTTGCGATTCAGCAATCGCAATCGCTCTAGTGGAAAAGGGCCCTCAGTGTGTGTGTTTCCTACAGATGGATCCAGTAACAGAAACCCACCAGAGAGATGTACAGGTCCTTTTTATTCTCGGGATTGTACACTGACTTATCCCACCATCCTTCACCATTATCAGGTAGGTGCAACTGAGCGACTTCATCTCAACAGAGAATTTAAAGAGGATCTGTAACATCAAAAGATCCCCTGGGGGGTACTCACCTCGAGTGGGGGAATCCTCCGGATCCTAATGAGGCTTCCCACGCCATCCTCTGTCCCACGGGGGTCTCGCTGCAGCCCTCCGTACAAGATGACGTCATTATTTACCTTCCTGGCTCCTGCGCAGGCGCTCTGACGGCTGTCGGCTCCGAACTACACGGAAATACCCGATCGCCGTCGGGTCTGCTCTACTGCGCAGGCGCAAGTTTCCGGCGCCTGCACAGTAGAGCGGACCCGACTGAGATCGGGTATTTCCGTGTAGTTTGGAGCGGAAAGCAGCCACAGCACCCCCGCTGGAGCCAGCAAAGGTAAATATTGATTTTACAGTCGGGTCTGTCGCTGGCTGTTCGGAGGGCTGCAGCGAGACCCCCGTGGGACAGAGGACGGCGTGGGAAGCCTCATTAGGATCCTGAGGCTTCCCCCACCCGAGGTGAGTACCCCCCAGGGGATGTTTTTGAGGTTACAGAGTCTCTTTAAAGCAAAGCTAAAGTGTCCTTCACTTGGTCACTGCCATGTTGGACATATCGTTATTTCACTGGCACTAGTATGATTGAAGTGTCCCAGCGGGGCCCCCCCATGGGGAAAGTTTCTCAATCACACTACTCTCTATGGTTGAGGTGAGCAAGCGAGAAAGTCCATAGGAAAATCCCATTAACATGATCGGCTTGACGGCACCCTCTTGAACTGCCAGGTTTCAGACAGGTTGTAGTAATAGTACTATACCACACTAGTCAGCCAATTACAATGCTTCAAGTTTTAGACATTGCTGTGATTGGAGATCTGTTTTCTATAGACTTTCACGCTGGCTCACCTCACAACCGCCCTCCACAACTTGAAGCGTTCTAATTGGCCAAATAGTGTGAGCTTAGTTATTATTACAACCTGTCCAAAACTTAAAAGTTCTTGACGGTGCTGTCAACCAATCACATTACTGGAATTTGCCTATGAGGACAGGATTTGGAAGTACTCCTATCCCTGAGCACTTCTGAAGATGAGTGGATCTGGCGATCTGCACTGCGCATGCCCCAGCTCAGAGCCGCACATGTGCTGTACGGATTCACTCCTCATGCACCCGTCATGGACGCAAGTGTTTCCCAAGCGTTCCCAGGAGTCCCAAAGCCGCAATTTTAAACCGGGATCAGCAGGGGAATGAGGAGATGGAGAGAGGACTGGGCATGCTTTATGGTACCTCTTCTTCGGTGAGTATCTTACCTCTTCTATCAGATGCCGTGCGTTATCCCTCCACCCTCCTCTATAGCAACAAATGCTTTGCTGTTCTGTAGCAGAGTAAAGCTTCCATACAGCACTCTGCCTCTGAACTGTCGCCTGAGGCATTAAATCCAGATCACTTTGAGCAATAACAGGTGTGTGTGTGTAATTAGTGTGTTTCATTTTTGCCTGTAAATTTCTCTGGGAACGCCACTTACAAGTGATTTTCAAATAGATGCTAAAACTCCAGATGGCGTGAAAATGTACAGTACATTAATTAAAGGACAACTGAAGTGTGAGAAGAATATAGAGGCTGCCATATTTAGTTCCTTTTAAACAATGCACATTACCTGGCAGCCCTGCTGATATATTTGGCTGCAGTAGTGTCTGAATCACACCAGAAACAAGCATGCAGCTAATCTTGTCAGATCGGATAATAATGTCGGAAACACCTGATCTGCTGCATGCTTGTTCAGGGTCTATGGCTAAAATTATTAGAGGCAGAGGATCAGCAGGGCTGCCAGACAAGTGCTATTGCTTAAAAGGAAATAAATATGGCAGTATCCATATACCTCTCACTTCAGTTGTCCTATAAGCTAATCAAAATCATCTGAAGCAGGGCTGTGGAGTCGAAGTTGTAGTTGGAGTCGAGGAGTCGGAGTCGGGGTAATTTTGGGCACCCGGAGTTGGAGCCGGAGTCGTGGTTTCAGAAACTGAGGAGTTGGAGTCAGGAGTCTGAGTCGCATGATTTTTGTACAAAATCCACAGCCCTGTTAAGTATTAGACTAAGGAGTCGAGGAGTCGGAGTCGGAGCAATTTTGGGTACCCGGAGTCGGAGTCGTGGTTTCAGAAACTGAGGAGTCTGAGTTGGAGTCGGAAGATTTTTGTACCGACTCCACAGCCCTGATCTGAAGCGAATTTGATTGGTTCAATTCCAAGGTGAGGATATCTCAAGAATCAAACAACACAGAAACAAAGTAAAGATAGGTATATGATCCCGCATAGCAAGAGAATATAGAAACCGATTTTATTTAGCAAGTACATATCGGAGTTAAGGTTCACTTTTATGCTAAGTACACACCATACAATTTTGTGTTAGATAGATGGTTCGATAGATAATTTCCGACATGTCCGATCTTATTTTCAATTGTTTTTCTGATCGATTTCTTATAGAAGTGAATGGAAATAGATAAGAAAAGATAACATAATAAAATCAGAAATCGATCAGAAAATTGAATCGGAAATCGATCGGATGGAAAATTGACCAAAAAAATGCATTGTGTGTACCCAGCATAATGTTAGATACAGTAGAATCCTTTTATAGTAAACTCCAAGAGACCAGGCAAAGTAGTTTACTCTATCAGAAGTTTACTGTATCAGAAATGGTCATACTCAAGCACCTAAAGTATACTATAGAACTGAATCTTAATTAAGTCAATAATTGGGTGTCATTTTTACTTTTCAGTGCTTTAGCAAGCGAGCACAGTCTCAGCTAGATCACAATGCACAGTGCTCATTATGCAGAGATTTGTATTTAATAATCATGCAGCAGCTTGCACAGGAAGCATAGGTCTCACTTGTTAATGCAGGTACAGTAGTGATTGTTTGCTCCTCTGTCCACATATCTGTGCAGCCTGGATGGTGCTGTAGCATTGTAGCCATGCACAAGCAAGTCACAGATGACAGGAAATTCCCTCAGTAATCAGGTGGCAGCTTACACAGGAAGCATAGGTCTCACCAGCTGGTGATTTTGAGGTAACCCATGCCGGCCCAGAGGAGAGAGAGAGAGAGAGAGAGAGAGAGAGAGAGAGAGAGAAATATAAAAGTGTCTGTCAGCCCGTCCACGGCTCATGGATCTCCGACTGACATATGACACATGCGCCCGCCCACTTTCCACTATAGCCGGATACAGAATACCTCATGGTCCAAAAACAGGTTTACTATAAGTTCTATTATATCGGGGTTTACTATAACAAGATTATACTGTATTCTATGAGTTTGATTTACTAAGACAAACAGCATGCCTTATCAGAGTTGACATGCCTTATCAGGGTTGATGTGCCTTATCAGAGTTAACACGCCTTATCAGAGTAGCAAAGTGAGTGCTACGACTTATGCCTGCTAATTGGCAATGACAAAAGCTCCACTCGTCCTGCCCTGAGCCCCTGCAGGTCCAATCACTTTAAAGGACATTATCCAAGCAGTTTGATTGGCCCAATAGGCTGCCTTTCAAGTTTCCTGTCGAGTGCGGGGATAATGTCCTTTAACCTTCCTGGCGGTAACCCCGAACTACGTTCGGGGTAAGCCGCGCAGGAGGATTTCTCAGGCCCTGCTGGGCCGATTTACTTAATTTTTACTGATCGCCGCCGCCCCCCCCCCCCCAGACCCCATGCGCTGCCTGGCCAATCAGTGCCAGGCAGCGCTGAGGGGTGGATCGGGACTCCCTTTGACGTCACGACATCGATGACGTCATCCCACCCGTCGCCATGGCGACTGGGGAAGCCCTAATGGAAATCCCGTTCAGAACGGGATTTCCGGACTGGCTTGATCGCCGGAGGCGATCAAAGAGGGTGGGGGGATGCCGCTGCACAGCGGTTATCATGTAGCGAGCCCTAGCCTCGCTACATGATTTAAAAAAAAAATCACTTTTACAACTGCCCCCTGGCGGTTTTTAATAGATTGCCAGGAGGGTTAAAGTGATTGGACCCGCAGGGGCTCAGGGCAGGATGAGTGGAGCTCTCATCATTGCCAATTAGCAGGCATAAGTTCGTAGCGCTCACTATGCAACTCTGATAAGGCATGTTAACCCTGATGAGTTGTGTTAACTCTGATAAGGCATGCTATTTGTCTTAGTGAATCAAGTCCTATAATGTAGTCTCAGTTCATTAGTCCTAATGCGTTTATTATATGGATTTTTTTTTGTCCATCTTTTATTTTAGAGTGAAGAAACTAAAGTTAAAGAGGAAGAAGAAGAGACATATCTGATAACCGATAATCCATCCATAGAGGAGGATGTAATGACAGTGATAATTAAAGAGGAATTGGAAGAGCCATATGTGAAGGAAGATCAGCAGTGTATGGAGGAGGGGGAAGGGAAGACAAGTGAAGAGGAATCGCCTCCAGATACCGGCACAGGTGAGACATAGACACTGGAAGAGATAAATGTTACAGCAGGGAAGGTAGGATTTATTTAAAGGACAACTGTAGTGGGAAGAATATGCAGGCTGTCATATTTATTTCCTTTTAAACAATACCAGTTGCCTGGCAGCCCTGCTGATGTATTTGGCTGCAGTAGTGTCTGAATAACACCAGAAACAAGCGTACAGCTAATCATGTCATAAACACCTGATCTGCTGCATGCTTGCTCATGGTCTGTGGCTAAAATGATTAGAGGCAGAGGATCAGTTGGATAGCCAGGCAACTGGTATTGCTCAATAGGAAATAAATGTAGCAACATTCATATCACTCTTGCTTCAGTTGTCCTTTAAAGCTGGTGATTTTCTTCACTTGATGGAAGGCAGAAAGGACATGAATGACAAATGGAGATGGGGGGGGGGGGGGGGGAGTTTATAGTCTGAGGGAATGCGGCATGTATTGTCTGAGGGTGTGGGGGATGTATAGCATGCGGGGCCTAGGAGTTGGGGTGGGGGAGGGGGTGGAAGTATGGCATATAAACAGGAAGTAGGCTGCCTGCACGTTATGCATTGGCTTGGCACAGTATACTACTTTAGATAACCTTGAGCCTAAATCATGTAATGCCAGTAATATGGCTTGTAGCAGGTAGCACAATATTACCAGCACTAACAACAAGTACTGAGCATTACGCAATAAGCATGCCTCACCGTACATGAGTAACACAAGTGTTGCTATATGCACACAGCAATATTACTGGCAGTACATAAATCAGGCCCCTTGTTTATAAAGGGCACCGGGTTGCCAACAACAGCTCTTGCAGTTTTTTGTGACCATATTGCTGCACATTTAGCAGCAGCCTTTTGTGTCCATCCAGTCTGGAGCTGTACTGCATGGTAGCCACAGTGGAGGGTCAGCTAAACTAATATGATAACCATATAGCTGTAGGTGAAACAGCTGTGTGTTGTGGGGAACCAGACCCACCGAGTTTTTGAAGCACCTCCTTTTCTTATAGTGCAAGACCTGCATGCTGATTGTGACAAAGCACCATATACACTGCTGCAAGCTAGATCCCTACATTACACTGTATATATACCCGCTGAAAAGCCAAATGATGATCCTGCTTCTAGGAAATCCAAGATAGGAATATCACAGGCACTGTATCAAACCCTCTGACAAACTCAGTAAAAATGTTACCAAGTTGCCTACTAGGATAATAAAGATGGAATTAGCCCAGTCATCTGAAGAAAGATACACTCAGACTAAGCTAAGATCCATAAAGCTTGTGCAGTTTTATAATAAAATAATAGTTCTATATCGCAGTATGTTGTATTTTTAAAAAGACACAGCATTTATTCTACAATATAGAAGCTCCTTGTAAGTCCTGATACATTTTTTTAAACCTCCTTCTTAAAAAGGAATGCACACGATTTTGCGGAGATGTTGATTGGATGTATTTTTGTACCTATAATAAAATAATGATAATCGTAACATTTGTATAGCGCTTTTCTCCTGTAGGACTCAAAGCGCTCAAGAGGCCACCCTGCAGTGTTAGGAATTCTTGCCTTGAACTTCTTAATGAATAGGTACTGACCCTAGCCAGGATTCAAACCCTGGTCTCCCATATCAAAGGCTCTGCTCTTAACCAGTACACTATCCAGCCACTAAACTATATCTGAGATATTTATTATCATGGAGGAGAAATCTTAAAGTGTACCTGCGATGAAAGCCATCTCAGGTACCATACTTACCTAGGGTTTCCTTAAGCCCCCTTGTGGCCGCTCAGTTTCTCGCTGTCTCCCGGGTGGCTCCTGCCCCCCGCAGTACGCCCCAGTAGTCTGGCCAAGTCACGGTTCATTGATCCCCAGGTAAGTATGGAATTGCGTCCAATTTGTCCTCTGTGATCAATGGAATTCTCCGTCCTCCATTTTGAAAATGGCCAATACCTCATACCAGCTTTCTGGTCAGCACACTGTTAAACTCCCACTTGAGCCATAGGGAAACATGGACATTACCTTGCACATTCAGTTGTAACTGACAGCTGCTGATATATAACTGACAGCAACTGGTATATTTCAGTTCTGACAAAATATTGTCTGAACTGGAAGGGATCACTGTAAGAAGAAAATGATGAGCTTCTGAGAGGAACTGATGGTGAGGTTAGTATGTAATATTCATTTGCAGGTGCGCCATGTGTTTATTTTAAATAATTTTCCTCGCTTCAGGTTCCCTTTAAGGATTCCCAATTGATAACACTCCTGTCTAATTCTACATTGTTATCTTACTGCTAGACAAACATACATGACTGCTGACTGCAATATATGGAACATGAATGCACTGTTACTAATAATAACCTCTCCCCAACAGATGGCCAGAATATGGGGAGCCCCTCGGAAGGACGCATTAGCCCCCCTCCAGATGATGCTGCAGAAGATAATGGCGTCACACAATGTTCTCCAGGAGGAAACCCCATTACTGGAAATACACATCACAGGCTTTACCATGAGGAGAGATTACCGGATCCCTCTTATCCTGAGGAATCTTCTGACAGATCCCCTCTTGTTACCTCCAATATCCATTCACGAGGTCACAGTGAAAAAACATTTTCGTGCTCTGAATGCGATAAATATTTTGCAAGGAAATCAGATCTTATCGCCCATCAGAAGGAGCACACAGGGCAGACGTCATATTCATGTTCAGAGTGCGGGAAATGTTTTACTGATAAACAAAAGCTTATTAGACACCAGAAAAGTCACACGCATACTCGTGCATTTTTCTGTTCAGAGTGTGGAAAAGATTTCATTTTTAAAGCAGACCTTCTGAGACACCAGAGAAGCCACACTGGTGAGCGGCCGTTTTCATGTTCAGAGTGTGGGAAAGCGTTCATTCTGAAAAGTCACCTTCTTACACACCAAAGTAGTCACACAGACATTCGTCCCTATTCCTGTTCAGAGTGTGGGAAAAGTTTCACCTCTAAAGCATGCTTTCTCAAACACCATAGAATTCACACCAGTGAGCGTCCTTTTTCCTGTTCAGAGTGTGGGAAAGCATTTATTCAGAAGAGTGACCTTCTTAAGCATATGAGAATTCACACAGGTGAGCGTCCTTTTTCATGTTCAGAGTGTGGGAAGGCATTCATGTGGAAAAGTAATCTTCTTACACACCAAAAACGTCACAGAGGTGATTATCCTTTTTCCTGTGCTGAGTGTGGGAAAAGTTTTGTTTATAAATCTGCCTTTCTCAGGCACCAGAGAGTTCACACGGGTGAGCGTCCTTTTTCATGTTCTGAGTGTGGGCAAGGTTTTATTTCTAAAGCAGACTTTCTGAAACACCAGCGAATTCACACTGGTGAGCGGCCTTTCTCATGTGCAGAGTGTGGGAAAGCTTTCATTCGCAAGAGTCACTTTCTTACGCACCAAAGAAGTCATACAGGTGAACGGCCCTATTCTTGTTCAGAGTGTGGGAGGGGTTTCATATCTAAAGCAGACTTTATCAAACACCAGAGAATTCACACTGGTGAGCGGCCATTTTCATGTTCAGAGTGTGGGAAAGCTTTCATTCAGAAGAGTCAACTGCTTATACACCAAAGAAATCACACAGACGAACGCCCTTATTCCTGTTCAGAGTGTGGGAAAGGTTTCACTTCTAAAGGAGGCTTTCACAGACACCAGATAATTCATACCGGTGAACGTCCTTTTTCATGTTCAGAGTGTGGGAAAGCATTCATTCGGAAAAATCATCTTCTTAGACATCAGAGAATTCACACAGGTACATTTCCCTTTTGATATTTGCCACTGTGATTGTTATGAAAGCACAAGTGAGCTGAGATACCCTTTAAGGAGGACAAACAGACACACTTGAAATTTAGAATTCTACTTTAAACTTTCTCTTGATTTAACCCAGGCTACAAGGAGTTAGCTGATCAGTTGATTGACACCATTCATAAAAAGGTCACACAGATGCACTGTCACCGAAACAGGAGGAGGATAGAATACATGGCAGCGTTAGGCTGTGCACTTTGCATACAGAAGGGTGGATTCATACAGCATACTCCATCTTTACTTTTGCTTTACTCTTTACTTAAAGGGAACCTGAACCGAGTAAAATCATTTAAAATAAACACATAATGTAGCTGCAAATGATTATTACATACTTACCTCGCCATCAGTTCCTCTCAGAAGCTCACCATTTTCTTCTTACAGTGATCCCTTCCAGTCTGACAAGATTTTGTCAGAACTGAAATATACCAGTTGCTGTCAGTTATATATCAGCTGCTGTCAGTCACAACTGCATGTGCAAGGTAATGTCCATGTTTCTCAATGGCTCAAGTGGGCGATATAACAGTTTAACAGTGTGCTGACCAGGAAGCTGTTATGGGGTAAGGGTATTTTCAAAATGGAGGACAGAGAATTCCATTGATCACAGTGGACAAACAGCACACAGGAGAGGAGAAAGAGATTGAGGAGTAGAGTACACAGGAGGTAAGTATGACCCGTGTATGATTATTTTGACTTTTTATTTTCAGTTCAGGTTCTTTTTAAGCTAACCAGAAGGTTGCCGAGAGCAGAACAGCAACTGACTGATTCATCTTAAGAATTGTTCTGAGATCAAACAGCATCTTTCTAATTCTACCAAAACCACTTTAAACCATTCTTTTGAACCGTAAGTCTCAGAATACCCAGGCTTACTCTTGCTGGGTTGGGTATACTTTGTGTGTTGATGACCTGGAGTTTTTTGCATCACACAAGCTATTTTGCCAGCTCTCAGCATGTTACATTGTTGCATTGGGGTTACTCACAGAGATATCTTCAGGGAGCCGGAACTCCACATCAAGAAGCGAGACTTCTGCACCAAATAACCCAGATTATTATAAACTGCGCTGGCACCACAGAGGCAAAGGAACATTTCAATTATCACTATTGTGAAAAATTGTAAAAATAATTTAACAATACATACATTTAAAATGTATCCCAGACATAAATGCACTATAAATTACCCTTTCCTATGTTGCTATCACTTACAGTAAGCAGTAGAAATCGGACAGGTTTCGCACTAGTCATCTCCTCATGAGGGATTCTCAGTATTTGCTTTATACTTTACAAGTACTCACTAGAAAGGGTCTATACAGAGCTGTCAGCCAGCTTCCCTTACTTGTTTGCTCACTATTTTGGCAGTTAGGCTGAGCAACAGCGGTTCAGTAAGTGCTTTTGTAAATAGAGAAATAACTGAGATGCACTTCCTCCTATTGTTTCTTATTTTGCTGTAATTTGCCTTCAGAACGTGTACCAGTTTTAGTGAACTTTTGGAACACACATTCACTATGTACGTATTTGTGCTTGTATTGCTGGATGCTTTGACTGTACAGTGTGTTGAACTTCTCATGTCTATATGTTCCCCAATATTTGTTTTGTGTTATGTACAGCGCTATGGAACATGTTGGCACTATATAAAATAAATAAAAATATTTCCCCATGAGGAGATGGACTAGTCCTAAACCTTTCAGATCTGCAAGATTTTCACTAACCACTGTAAGTCACAGTGACGTAGGAAAAAAGTAATGTATAGTTCATTTTACTCTTGGAGACATCTACATTTTAAATGTATGTATTTTACATTTTACAAAGTTTCATTTTCTTTGTCCATTAAGTAACATTTTTAATTTGTATTACCTCTTATTTTATACTATGAGTTATTTGTTCCCTTTAAAACTCTTTTTTTCTCTATGTTTTAGTGTTTTTTGTTTATTTTGCATTTTAATCCATGATTTATTTATAATCATGAAAATAGTAAAGGAAAGTACTGAATTCTGTGGCTATGACATTTCTGTCTTATTCCTCTTCCTGTTACTGTGAGCTCTGCTCTGATGTATGAAGAAAAGATGAAATCACAATAAAAGACCTGTCAGACCTGTGCTGGGTGTGTGGCTGTATTCTGTCATTGCTCTGCTGGCTCCTCTGGGGGATGAATACAGTCAGAGTAGATAAGACCAGCACAGCTGCTGCTATCACTTCCTGTATCTAGATATTAACTATATATGTCAGTACAGAGCTTCTTTAAGACAAATTATGTGCAATTTGGGAGTCAATCAAAACCGAGAGGTGATTTACTTGTGTGTAATGCTCCAGCACTACTCTGCATTTTTGCTACATATGGCTGCCTGTCCTTCTCCTTCCCAGCTAACTATACTAAGGGGGTTACCTATACAGGGGTCCCTCTGCCTGCCTACATTAGCGCTCGCTGTCTACCTATACTAAAGGGGCTACCTATACAGGGGTGCCTAAGCATGCCTACACTGCCCCCCCAGCTACCTATACTAAAGGGGCTACCTATACAGGGGTCTCTATACCTACCCACACTGCCCCCCCCCCCCGGCTACGCTAAGGGAGCTACCTATATACAGGGATCCCTCTGCCCACCCACACTGGGGCTTCCCAGCTACCTATACAAAGAGGGCTGCCTATATAGGGGTCCCTCTGCCTACCCACACTGGGCTCTCCGGCTACCTATACTAAGGGGGCTGCCTATACTGCAGGGGTCCCTCTGCCTACCAATAATTAGTGCCCTCTGTCTTCCTGTACTAAGGGGGCTACTTCTGGCTACCTACCTATACAGAGGTCATCACTGGCTACCTATACAGAGGTCATCACTGGCTACCTATGCAGAGGGGGCAACGGGCACTACTTCTGGCTACCTATACTGGTGGGGGGCTCTCTGGCTACCTAAAACTTGTATGTGTGTGTAGGAAGGGGGCTTCATAACTTTTTGTTTTTTTCTAGGGTGGGCCCAACCAAAACTTTGCTATGGGGGTCCCATGACACGCTGCACCCCTGAATCAGGATAATCAAATCTGCTGGAAAAAAAAATCGACAAATGTGCAGCAGCCTTATTATTGACAGTCCATAACAATGCAGCTCGTACGAAAAGGAAGTACAGAATACAGTTTGAAAATGTGATTTCCTGAGTGTTGCATTGGATCGGTATTTGTGCCGTGCAATTTCATTTTTTGGGAGATGAGGCTTGAAACCGCATAATGGAAAAGCATTAAAATCTCACTTGGTGAGTGGTCTCCGTGCGCTCCCATTGAGTATACCTAAGCACAATTGCAGTGGGCAGTAAAGATCGTAACCCACACAATTGCCACAGACAGAGACATACAGTGGTGTGAAAAACTATTTGCCCCTTCCTGATTTCTTATTCTTTTGCATGTTTGTCACACTTAAATGTTTCTGCTCATCAAAAACTGTTAACTATTAGTCAAAGATAACATAATTGAACACAAAATGCAGTTTTAAATGATGGTTTTTATTATTTAGTGAGAAAAAAAACTCCAAATCTAAATGGCCCAGTGTGAAAAAGTGATTGCCCCCCTTGTTTAAAAATAACTTAACTGTGGTTTATCACACCTGAGTTCAATTTCTGTAGTCACCCCCAGGCCTGATTACTGCCACACCTGTTTCAATCAAGAAGTCACTTAAATAGGAGCTATCTGACACAGAGAAGTAGACCAAAAGCACCTCAAAAGCTAGACATCATGCCAAGATCCAAAGAAATTCAGGAACAAATGAGAACAAAAGTACTGTAATTGAGATCTATCAGTCTGGTAAAGGTTATAATGCCATTTCTAAAGCTTTGGGACTCCAGCGAACCACAGTGAGAGCCATTATCCACAAATGGCAAAAACATGGAACAGTGATGAACCTTCCCAGGAGTGGCCGGCCGACCAAAATTACACCAAGAACGCAAAGAAAACTCATCCGAGAGGCCACAAAATACCCCAGGGCAACATCTAAAGAACTGCAGGCCTCACTTGCCTCAATTAAGGTCAGTGTTCACGACTCCACCATAAGAAAGAGACTGGGCAAAAACGGCCTGCATGGCAGATATCCAAGGCGCAAACCACTTTTAAGCAAAAAGAACATTAAGGCTCGTCTCAATTTTGCTAAAAAATATCTAAATGATTGCCAAGACTTTTGGGAAAATACCTTGTGAACCGATGAGGCAAAAGTTGAACTTTTTGGAGGGTGCGTGTCCCGTTACATCTGGCGTAGAAGTAACACAGCATTTGAGCAAAAGAACATCATACCAACAGTAAAATATGGTGGTGGTAGTGTGATGGTCTGGGGTTGTTTTGCTGCTTCAGGACCTGGAAGGCTTGCTGTGATAGATGGAACCATGAATTCTACTGTCTACCAAAAAATCCTGAAGGAGAATGTCCGGCCATCTGTTTGTCAACTCAAGCTGAAGTGATGGGTGCTGCAGCAGGACAATGACCCAAAACACACCAGCAAATCCACCTCTGAATGGCTGAAGAAAGACAAAATGAAGACTTTGGAGTGGCCTAGTCAAAGTCCTGACCTGAATCCTATTGAGATGTTGTGGCATGACCTTAAAAAGGCGGTTCATGCTAGAAAACCCTCAAATAAAGCTGAATTACAACAATTCTGCAAAGATGAGTGGGCCAAAATTCCTCCAGAGCGCTGTAAAAGACTCGTTGCAAGTTATCGCAAACACTTGATTGCAGTTATTGCTGCTAAGGGTGGTTATTAGGTTCAGGGGGCAATTTCTTTTTCACACAGGGCCAAGTAGGTTTTGAGTTTTTTTTCTCACTAAATAATAAAAACCATCATTTAAAACTGCATTTTGTGTTCAATTATGTTATCTTTGACTAATAGTTAACGGTTTTTGATGAGCAGAAACCTTTAAGTGTGACAAACATGCAAAAGAATAATAAATCAGGAAGGGGGAAAATAGTTTTTCACACCACTGTAGCTCCCAACTATCCCTCATTTGGAAGGGAGAGTCCCTCTTTGGGAGCCCTGTCCCTCTGTCCTTCTTTCCTCCTCATTTGTCCCTTGTTCAGGACTTTGTCCCTCTTTCTATGTAAATATATATATTTCTCTGAAAAATGTGTTTGATTGACTCTAAACTTTATTCCCATCCTTTAAATTGATATATTTCTAATCTTCGAATGTTATTATGGAGGAAAATGAACCAGGATAGAAAGGACCAGTGTGGTTTGAGTTCTAAAACAACATATTTTTCTTATGACTAGGGGTGTGGCAGGGGCATGGCTTAAGTGTCCCTCTTTCTCATCTCTAAAAGTTGGGAAGTATGCAAAGAAGAGTACCGAATAGGGATGATCAATGAGATGCAAATTCTTCTGAGTTGACGCAAATTTTTATGCAAATATATGCACCTGGGTTTAAATTAATTGGTCCATTTTCAAACTAAAAAAAATTGCATAAAAATCTGCATAATTTCGGAAGAATTTGTATCTCATTGATCCTACCAACCGAGATTTCAGAGCTATCACAGCACCCCTGCGATTTCCTGAACCTTGGAAAAGCATATTTCCATATCACAATGTATCTAGTAGAGAAGGGCTATAATAATAATAGTAATAATAATAATAATAATAATAATAATAGATGTTTTATGTAATAAAGGTGAGAGGTAGCCTGACAGTGACAGAGCAGGTTGCAGTTCCAATAGTCTCCACAAGGTGACTTCCTATTACAAGTGGAACGCATAGACATGAAGTTATGGAACGCAGAGACAGGAAGTCTGAGGACACAGAGGAAGCTCTAGGCAGAGGTGAGATGATGTCAGGAAGTGGAGAGCAGCCATTGCTGGAACTGGCAGCCGAGGAAGTAACAAGACACCTGATGTTATTGTAGAGAATTTCAGGTTTTTTTGTCCCTCTGGTGAGGTCCTCTTAATCCTCCATAACCTGCCAGGAGGTCTCCATGTATTTCTCTATTTCTCTGTGCAATAGTGATACTATATAGAACACTTCCAGAAGGACACCATGATGGAGAATCAGCCACCCCTCACATCACCAGGTAAGTAAGAGGAGAGAGCAGTACGCAGGGTCCACCTAGATCAGGGGTCCCCAAAGTTTTGGGTCGAGGGCCGGGTCAACATACTTCAGACTGCTGGGGGGCCGGAGTATACATAAGATAGAGTGACCAGACGTCCCGGATTGCCCGGGACACGTCCCGGATTTGGGGTCCGCTGTCCCAGGCTTAATGAGGTCCCGGGAAACGTCCCGCTTTCAGCAGCGGGACGTCCCGGCCTCGGGACTCTGGCCACTCTCTCCTCAATGAACTGGCAGCGGCGTCTATAGACGCCGTGCCAGTTCATTGCCCGCAGCCCCGCTCCAGCCTCCTCTTCCGGTGTCTGTTTCCGACACCGGCAGGCGAGCAGGGCTACGGCAAGATGGCTGCCGAAGCCCTGTACTGGAGACCTATTTGTGTCACTAGTACAGGGCTTCGGGCGCCATCTTGCCGTAGCCCTGTCAGCGCGGGAGAGAAGAGCAGGAGGAGGAAGACGGTCCCGGGACGGAGCAGCGCGCCAGAGGCCGGACACTTCTGCCAGGTGAGTAAATGCTTTCTTTTCCAGGTGAAATGTTTGCCCGCATTGTTTCTTTTCCAGGTGAAATGTTTGCCCGCATTGTTTCTTTTCCAGGTGAAATGTTTGCCCGCATTGTTTCTTTTCCAGGTGAAATGTTTGCCCGCATTGTTTCTTTTCCAGGTGAAATGTTTGCCCGCATTGTTTCTTTTCCAGGTGAAATGTTTGCCCGCATTGTTTCTTTTCCAGGTGAAATGTTTGCCCGCATTGTTTCTTTTCCAGGTGAAATGTTTGCCCGCATTGTTTCTTTTCTGGTGAAATGTTTGCCCGCATTGTTTCTTTTCTGGTGAAATGTTTGCCCGCATTGTTTCTTTTCTGGCGAAATGTTTGCCTGCAGTGCGTTTCTTTTCTGGCGAAATGTTTGCCCGCAGTGCGTTTCTTTTCTGGCGAAATGTTTGCCGCATTGCGTTTCTTTTCTGGTGAAATGTTTGGCCGCAGTGCGTTTCTTTTCTGGTGAAATGTTTGCCCGCAGTGCGTTTCTTTTCTGGTGAAATGTTTGCCCGCAGTGCGTTTCTTTTCTGGCGAAATGTTTGCCCGCATTGCGTTTCTTTTCTGGCGAAATGTTTGCCCGCAGTGCGTTTCTTTTCTGGCGAAATGTTTGCCTGCATTGCGTTTCTTTTCTGGTGAAATGTTTGGCCGCAGTGCGTTTCTTTTCTGGTGAAATGTTTGCCCGCAGTGCGTTTCTTTTCTGGTGAAATGTTTGGCCGCAGTGCGTTTCTTTTCTGGTGAAATGTTTGCCCGCAGTGCGTTTATTTTGTACTGACATGTTGCCCGCATTGCGTTTATTTTGTACTGACATGTTTGCCCGCATTGCATTTATTTTATACTGACATGTTGCCTATTGCGTTTATTTTCTGGTGTCCGGGGTAACTGTTACTGCATTTATTATTTAATGGTCATAGATGGCTATGTTTGCTGCTTTGTGGTTACGGTATACTATTAGCATCACACAGTTTCTGCACACCCATGATACAAAGTCTCGTTTGTCCACATCATGGCGTAAACACTGCTTTCTTATGCCTCGCTGTTACATCATTACGTTAGCTCCGCCCATACAATGTCATGGCCACGCCCATTTTTTCGGCGCGGCCCCCTCCCCCAGTCTTCGCCGCTGCGTGCTCCTCACTCCTTCCCACTTTTCGCCGCGGCGTGACCCCTGTCATCGTGTGGGGAGGCGCAACGGGGGGTGGGGGGTGGGAATGGGGTAGGAGTCCTGTACATAATGCAGGATGGCATTGGAGCATTATACATTACCTGCTCTTGGCACATTGCAAGTGCCATGCGTGCCAGCTAGTCCCCATGCAGCTTCCGGGCTTTTCACATGACATAGGGCTGAAGCCGCGTGATTATTGGCTGGCTGCACAGGACTTGCACACTGAAAAGGAAGTGAAGAGAGACATCATGCATAAGTGCCCCGGAGCCAGTATGTATAAAGCCCTACCGCTGCTCTGCATTATGTACAGGACCAGGTCTCTCTAGCTCCTGTTCCCCCAGCACCATGATGAAAGGGAGGGGGTAGGGGGGACAGATCTCTGCTGGGGGCCTGGCCCAAAGTAGTTATGTCCCTGCATAGAGACAATGTATTCAGTCAGTGTGTGTGTGTTTCCTACAGATGGATCCAGTAACAGAAACTCACCAGAGAGATGTACAGGTCCTCTTTATTCCTGGGATTGTCCACAGGAAGATCACACCATCCCCCGCCATTATCAGGTAGGATGAAAAAGAAGGTCTAGAAGTCAGAAATTGAATAACATAGTCTCATTTTATTAGTGTTAACTAAGGATAAAACAGCGAGTACAAAATTTGCATGAGTGTTGGTGGGCGCAATCCACGGCAGAGAGTGGACCTTACTGATTCACTGCACGCTGCTTTCTGTCTTCTCCACACTTCCACTTTCACAGAGGAATTTCCAGCTGTGAGCGGAGGTGTCAGGAAGAGGGAGAGCAGCGTGCAGCGCATTGACAAGAGGCAGTGACATAGGTGAGTTAGCACTCTCTGACGCGGCTTGCACCCACCAATATTCCCGACTGCTTATACCTGGTGCTGATGTGTAAAGCATTTTATTCTAAAATTGTATTTTGCATCGAAAAATAAAGTTTTAAGAGGTACAGGTACAAACGCATAAGATCACACATCAAATATCCTTACACAGTGTGTTTTTTTTATCTGCCACAAAATACTTTGCACTTGTATGTTCAAGCATGTATATTGATAGTAATTATAAAGACAACTACTTTTACTTCACTACTCAAACACTCAACACCCAAGATTTCTAAATCTTCTCTCTACTGATCTGTACATAACAGTAGTTTAATTAAGGCTGTGGAGTCGGAGTTGGAGTCGGTGGTTTCATAAACTGAGGGGTTGGGAGTCGTATGATTTTTGTACCAAATGCACAGCTCTGGTAAGTATTAAACTAAGGAGTTGGAGCCATTTTAGGTACCTGGAGTTGACGTTGGTGGTATCATTAACTGAGGAGTTGGGTAACTTTTGTACCGACTCCACAGCCCTGAGTTTGATAGAATAAAATATAACATATGTTGGTCCGCGCTCGGCAGCTACACTGCGCCGGCTACAAAATCACCGTAATTCGGGTGCTGGCAATAGCCCCACCCCAAATGACGTGCAGAAGGGAGGAAATGATGTGATCAATAGGGAAATATATTTTGTATACTCCCTGAGATTAGCTAGCGTCTCTCGGCTTCTTCCTGTTCCCAAAATGCCTGCGGCAGGAACATGTGTACTCATATAAATGTTCATTAGGTTTAAGATCATAGGGGTTGATGCAGAAAAGGCCGGTAACATTGCATTCCACATGGCTACATTACCAGCCTGTACTGTACGCAGTTCGGCAGTAGTGTAGCACGCGTTACTACTGCTGTACTGGGTGTACACTGTTTACGCAGGTTGCTATGGTAACGCTCTCGCGCTATTGGCACAACGAGTGTTACTAGGTTCTGTACAGGCCGGTAATGTTGCTGCGTGGTGTGCAATGTTACCGGCCTTTTCTGTATCAACCCCTTAGACTCTCACATGGTCTGACTCTTCAACTCGATGAATACTGTTTTGTCCATTAGATGAGATTTTGAACTTTTATAGGTGTGAAATCAACCAAAAAGAACAATAAGTAAATAAGCAGTAAATATGACAAACCTATGTTAATCTTTGTCTCTGTAATGCTCTTCATTGGCTGCCAATTAACCAGAGGATCCATTTCAATCTCTTAACTCTAATCTACAAAGCTCTCCACAATCTCTCCCCCCTGTACATCTCTGCACTAAGTTTCCAGATACCATCCCAACTACAATCTCAAGATCTGTACACAAGCCCCTTCTCTCCTCCTCTAGAATCACCTTCTTGCATTTACATACACAAGATTTGTCATGTGCTTCACCCCTCCTCTGGAATCCTCTTTCAAAACACATGCTTAACTTTCCAACGTTTGAAATCTCAAAGCACTCCTTCATACACTGTAAATGAGGCAATATCCCTTCATTGTCTGGCCAAGTAATGCGCTTTACTAAATATAGCCTAAAAACACTTCATATCGTATACCACTCTGCCGCTTGTTTCCTCCTTATTCTTTTAGAGTGTAAGCTCACAAGGGCAGGACCTTTTTTTTGTTGGAATTTGCTGTACATTTTATTTATCATGTTACATTTGTCGCTGTAATTATGATGTCAACCATTTCTCTATTATGTACCAGTGACAGTATTTTGTGTATACCGTTATCTGTATTATTTACAGTGTGTACATGTATGTATATTTTTTTACTCTGTACAGCACCATAAAATATTTTGGTGTTTTATAAATCAATAATATTGAAAATAATGAAATCTATTATTCTGTATCAATCAATATGTTGTCATTTTGATGTTTCAGCATTTAAAAAATATATAATTTTGTGGCTGTAGGATGAAGAACAAATAGTTATGAAAAATGAAATTAAAGAGGAGGAAGAGGAAGAAGAGATGTATGTGAGGGATAACCAGCCATTGACAGAGGAGGATATAATGAAGGTGACGATTAAAGAAGAGGAAGATGAGGAGACGTATGGGTGGGATGATCAGCAGACAGAGGAGGAGGAGGAAATAAAGAGTACTGTTAAAGAAGAATATTCTCTAGCTCTAAGCACAGGTCAGGAATAAGTACTGGAAGAAAATAGATTATAAATGTTCATTGAGTAACACACTATACAGAGGACAGCCAATCCATATCACCTTGATCATAAATTGATTGGAGGTAATTTTACTGCCCAGGCAGCACCTCTCAATTCTGAGCAAAAAACGGTTGTACCTGGTTCTCACCGTGCACTTTCCTGTCAGATTGACTCCACTCCTCAGTATAACACCATAGTACTAACAAATGAGGAGGAGATGCTGTACATCATATGAAAGGCCCATTTCCATTCCCTAAGTATAACACCATAGCACCAACAAATGAGGAGGAGATACTGTACACCATATGAAAGGTCCATCTCTATTCCTCAGTATAACATCATAGTACCAACAAATGAGGAGGAGATACTGCACACCATATGAAAGGTCCATCTCCATTCCTCAGTATAACATCATAGTACCAACAAACGAGGAGGAGATACTGCACACCATATGAAAGGTCCATCTCCATTCCTCAGTATAACATCATAGTACCAACAAACGAGGAGGAGATACTGCACACCATATGAAAGGTCCATCTCCATTCCTCAGTATAACATCATAGTACCAACAAACGAGGAGGAGATACTGCACACCATATGAAAGGTCCATCTCCATTCCTCAGTATAACATCATAGCACCAACAAATGAGGAGGAGATACTGTACACCATATGAAAGGCTTGTGACGCCGGGCGACGCCCAGTCGTCCGAGGATTCGCGGCCGATTGTCCGATCGCAACCGTGATCGGAAAACTGACATTCTTTATTTTTAAAATAGAAGTTTTTCCTTCCTGCCTTCCCCCCCCCCCCCCCCCTTTTGCCATGAGGGCTGAATGGGCCTGCGTTAGCATATGGCTAAAGCAACCTGGTTTAGCAAGAAATCCTGTTAAGGCTCCCGGAAAAGCTCTGGTGACACTAATGTGCTAATTGGGCAGAGCTGAAATACCAACAGAGTCTATTCAACAGGGGAAGCTAGCACAGCATGAGGTCTATTGACACCTACATTCCTCCCAGTCTTGACGGCACCGACTAAACTGAGTATGGAATGCATGGTGTTGATAACTTTGTCACATTTTGCAAATACCATCCATGGGAGGAATATGAAAATTACATAATTTTGTTTCCCTAATTCTGTAGAATATGGTGATACTAGACATAGCCAGGTAACCCGAGCAGGGGCTGAGATATGAATAATGGGGTCCCCGTGCGCCCCAAATATTGCAAGTTTGATGTCCTATGAACGTGTATTCTCAGCCCAATCTGAATATGAAATCGGTTTGCATGTGCGACAAAACCCCGGCGGGGTATGAAATTGGACATATTTTGTGGATGGCTGGAAGTTCCTCCCCTGAGAACTCACTGCCTGACACGCCCCTGGGCTGAGCTTGAGACTCCGCCCAGAAATGTCAGTGCTCAAAACTGATTGCATGAGGACCCCCAGCCAATTCCCCCACTTTCCATCATACCGAAAAGACTGCCACTGCTTGGGGAAATAGCAGTGGCCATCTTGCAGGCGGAGCAACGGCCATGTGGTTCGGCCATATTGCGAACTAACTGCAACAAAGGAACTTTGTCTTTTCCCGAACGGACTTTCCACAGAATCATAAGTATTCGTTCTTTTTATCCCTTTTTCTTTTATGTACTGTGTTATCACTGTCTCTCATCGTTTAATTGTTCACGATTGTCTGTATATATTAATTATTTATATTGTAACAAATAAAGGCTTTTTAAAAGGTCTTTACCTCTCAGTAAAACCTTCTATTCAGTATACACAGACGAGACCTAAACTTCCAAAGGGACGCTACTGTTTTGATAGATAGATAGGAATTGCACAGTTTTAACCGGTTGTTTGTTTCACAGGTCTATAGCCAGTTAGCAGTTTTCTCTGGGCTGATAGAAAACAGAGATGGTGGCAAATCTACCCCTGGGTTGGAGTAAAAGTGTATTTTCGTAACCTCACAGGCTCCCTACTGCGTCGTGACGCTCAAACTCCGCCAATTCTACGCAGATTGCGTCCATAGCTCTCAATCTGTGTGCTAGAATCGGATCGGACGGTTTTGCGTGTTCACGGCCAGTGGGGCTCTTGTGACAGTGGTCGGCAGCGTTTGGGATCTGTGTGTGCTGATAGTATCTCAGGTAGGGCTATCGAATTAGCCCTATCGAGAAACGAACTAATTCGTTGGTAGTGACTGAGTGCAATATATTTTTCATATATACAGAGAGACTGTGTAACCAGTACCCCTCCCCTAAGTTTTCTTTTATTTGGCATGGAAATGTCCGGAAATTACAAGGTCATGGTCCTATCCGACCTGCAGAGTCTGTGCGAGGCGAGAGGCATGGACATCCGCGGCAAGAAACAGCAGGACCTGATAACGGACTTGTACCGATGGGATAGCCAGAATCTGCGGACGCTGGAGGTGTCCACTGTGGAGGACACCGGCTCATCTAACGCAAGTCGAGGGGAACCAGAGACTGAAGATCCTGTGCGTACCGAGGTTGAGCAACCCGCGGGCAATGCGGCAACAGATACGCAGGAGGCTGTCAGTGTGATCCCCGACCCCAGAACCCCTGAAAGTACTCGCCTGGAACCGGCCAGTACTGGACTGTCCAGTTATGTTGATCCAGTAATGCAGCAGGCATTGCAAAAGCTGATGGAAACTGATGTGGACAAGTACCTGCAGTACATGGCGGAGCAAAAGCGAGAGGAACGCCAATCTGCAGAGGCGCGGGAGAGACGACAGCATGAGCTGAACATGGCGAAAGTGCAGCAAGCCAGCCGGAGTTCAACGCCCAGCCTCCCTGCTGAAGGGACTGCCGCTCCAGTAAGTGCAAAATTTAAATTTGCTATTATCGAAAAAGACACTGACATTGACTTGTTTTTGAGGTCTTTTGAAAAGGCCTGCCGTCAGTATCGTCTGTCCCAAGACCAGTGGGCCAGACATCTGACACCCTTGCTGCGCTACAAAGCGCTTGATGCTTTCTCAGAGCTGCCTGTGGAAAAGGACAATGATTATACCGCTATAAAAGGAGGCTATAATCACTAAGTACCAGCTGACGCCAGAAGCCTACCGGAAAAGGTTCAGGTCCTGGCAGAAAAAATCTACTGATTCTTATCAAGATGTGGTCAGCAGTCTGCTCACCACACTCCGCCAGTGGACGCTAGGCCTCACTAAAGGGTCTTACGGTGTCCTGGAGGACTTAATCGTCCTGGAGCAGTTTCTGAACATTTGCCCGGCTGATGTACGCCAGTTTGTGCTGGAGCGCCGACCGGCGTCAGCGACGGTCGCTGCAGACCTCGCTGAGACCTTTGCAACGACCAGGGTGCCGGAGACCCGCAGGACTGCCCCATCTAGCTGGAGAGGAGGTCAGTCCCACAATTTTGCAGACTCTCCTACCTCTGTGAGCCGTGCGCCCCAGAGGCCCTCCAGCGCAGCTGCTGCGTCCAGGCCTGCAGTAACCGAGGGCATCACCTGTCACTTTTGCCGCAAGCCCGGACACATGAAGTTTAACTGCCCGGAGCGGAGGCAGACAGCGCCAGCTCCTGCACCACCTACACCTCGCCCACGGCAACTGCCGCCAGCCAGCGCACCCCAGCCGGGAGCACCCAACAACGTCATGTTCGCAGGTGGGAGAGGGATCCACTCCGCTACGAGCAACCACCAGCTGGTTACAGTGAACGACCAGCTTGTTACCGGTTTCCGCGACACTGGAGCGGATGTCACCCTGGTGCGTGCGCACCTGGTCCCGACGGAAAATATCCTCCCTGACAAATACCTTACCCTCACTGGAGTGGGGGGCACTCTTTCTCGCATTCCCCAGGCTCGGGTGTCCATCGATTGGGGGGTGGGGGTTCAAGAGAAGGTTGTTGGGGTCCTGGACCAACTGCCGGTCCCAGTTTTGTTGGGGACCGACCTGGGCAAGCTTGTGTCCTATTATGAACCTGCCCCAAGCCCCTCAGACTGCCAGGAGGGAGACGGACTCTCCGCCCACACTAAGGTACTTTGCACCAAGGGGCAAGAACAGGGGGGAGGTGGGTTGAATGTGCCCAGTCCAGGGGTACCGAGTCCAATAGTACCTGTGTCACAGGTACCTGTGTTTGATATACCGATTGTTTGTGATGAAAATGTTGTTGTACCTGTCACTGTAATTCATGCATGCAGCCAGGATGTGAGTAATGCCAGTATGTGCCAGTCTGAAGGTGTACCTGTACTGGCAGTAACACGCAGCCGCGCTGCTCAGAACCTGGGCTCAGAGCAGGTGGAAGAGGTTCCGGCCTCCTCCCCCTCCTCTGACCACAGGGATGGTAGCCTTCAGCCACTAACTGCATATGCCACGGGCCAGCTGGCTGAGAGCGAGAGTGCTGCATTTGTGCAAGCACTCCAGACTGACCCTAGCCTCGAGGCACTCAGAAGACAGGCTTCGGAGCCCCTCACGAATGAAGATACCTTCAAGGTATATTGGGAAGGTGGTAAGCTGTACAGCGAGCCTGTACAGCCCACCGAAGGTGAAACAAGTGTGGGTACCAAGTTGCTTGTGGTACCCAGTGCCTTCCGGGGGCATGTGCTGAAGTCCGCACATGACATTCCCCTGGCAGGGCACTTGGGAATCCACAAGACACTTGACCGTATCCAGGGTCATTTCTACTGGCCCAGGATGCGGATCGATGTGACCAACTATTGCCGCTCATGTACTGTTTGCCAAAAGGTAAAACGGGCTGGGAACCCCCGCAAGGCTCCCTTGTGTCCACTGCCAATCATAGGTGAGCCCTTTCACAGAGTGGCAGTCGACATAATTGGACCATTGCCCACTCCCAGCAGCAGTGGCAAAAGGTACATCCTGACGGTGGTGGATTACGCCACCCGCTATCCTGAGGCCATGGCGCTTTCCTCCCTGAGGGCGGACAAGGTAGCAGACGCGCTACTTAACATTTTCTCCCGAGTCGGGTTCCCTGCGGAGATGCTCTCCGATCAGGGATCCCAGTTTATGTCCGAACTCATGGAGGCCCTGTGCAAAAAGATACACATGACGCACATTGTCTCCAGTCCCTACCACCCGCAGACCAATGGACTGTGTGAACGGTTCAACGGGACGCTGAAGCAAATGCTGACCACGTTTGTTGAGTCGCAAGGTGGGGACTGGGAACGATACCTGCCTCATCTGTTGTTTGCGTACAGGGAGGTGCCGCAGGAGTCAACCGGGTTTTCCCCGTTTGAACTCCTGTATGGGAGGAATGTCCGAGGACCCTTACAATTGATGCGGGAGACATGGGAGGGCAAGGGCGACCCCACTGATGTCTCCGTGGTCGATTACGTCCTCAAGTTCAGGGACAAAATGGAGTCCCTGTCCGCAGTAGTGACCAACAACCTGGCCCAGGCTCAGGCCAAACAAAAAGCATGGTACGACCGCACTGCTGGAGAGCGGTCATTTGATGTGGGTGACAAGGTATATGCCCTTCTTCCCGTGAGGCAGAACAAGCTGCAAGCAGCCTGGGAGGGGCCTTTTACTGTAGTGCAGCGGTTAAACCCTCTGACGTATCTAGTGAACATGGGGGGCAGGAAGCAGAAGAGCTTTCATGTAAACATGCTGAAGGCCCACCATGACAGGACCCAGTATGCGCTGCCAGTGTGCAGCCGGTTAGAGCAGGGAGAGGCAGACCCCCTGTTAGACCTGCTGGCTGACGTACGAGATGTGGACGGCGACCTAAACGTCAATCCACAGCTCGCCTCAGCCCAGCAAGAGCAGTTACAGAAGGTGCTGGGCCAGTACCAGCACACCTTCTCCGGTATCCCGGGGCGGACCAGTATGGCGGTGCATGGGGTAGATACAGGTACCCATCCCCCCATCAGGCAATCCGCTTACCGTGTCTCTCCCGAGGTACAGGCGGACATGCAGAAGGAGGTGAGGGAGATGCTGGAGTTAGGGGTGGTTCAAAAGTCCAGTAGTGCCTGGGCAGCCCCTGTTGTCCTGGTCCCCAAGAAGGACCAGACAACTCGGTTCTGCGTAGACTACAGGAAACTGAACGCCATCACCACTACAGACGCCTACCCCATGCCTCGCATTGATGAGCTGCTAGATACACTGGCATCAGCCAGGTACCTATCAATCATGGATCTGAGCCGGGGGTATTGGCAGATACCACTTGCACCTGACGCGAGGCAAAAGTCGGCCTTCATCACCCCTTTCGGCCTCTTCGAGTTCACGATGATGCCCTTTGGGATGAAGAACGCCCCCGCCACGTTTCAGCGGGCCGTGAACGACCTGCTAGAGGGAATGCAAGGGTTCGCTGTAGCGTATCTGGATGACATTGCGGTGTTCAGCCCCACCTGGGAAGAACACCTCAAACACCTGTCCCAGGTACTAGAGAGGCTGGCCATGGCCAATCTGACGGTTAAACCGAGTAAGTGTCAGATTGGCATGACCGAGGTGCAGTACTTAGGTCACCGGGTGGGGGGTAACACCCTGAAACCTGACACGGGAAAGGTGGACGCCATCCTGGCATGGCCTCGACCTATCACGAAAAAGCAGGTCCAGGCGTTCCTGGGGACCGCCGGCTACTATAGGAAATTTGTTCCCGCCTATAGTACACTGGCGAAGCCCCTGACCGATGCCACTAGCAAGAAGCACCCCAAGGTTGTTAGCTGGACCCCCGCTTGCGAGAATGCCTTCCAGGCCTTGAAGCAGGCCCTCGCAAGCGCCCCTGTGCTTCAGGCCCCAGACTTCAGTCGTCGGTTTGTGGTGCAAACCGATGCCTCTGACTACGGTCTCGGCGCAGTCCTCAGCCAGGTGGATGGAAAGGGGGATGAACACCCTATCCTCTACCTGAGCCGGAAGCTCCTGCCCCGAGAGGTAGCCTACTCCACAACTGAAAAGGAGTGCCTGGCGATCGTGTGGGCCCTACAGAAACTGCAGTCGTATCTGTACGGCCGCTCCTTCACGATCGTCACTGATCACAATCCCCTGAGTTGGCTAAACCGTACTGCTGGAACCAACGGCAAGCTCCTACGGTGGAGCCTGTCATTGCAGCAGTACGACTTTACGATCCAACACAAAGCAGGCAGCCGACACCAAAACGCTGATGGGCTGTCGCGGTGTCAGGGGGAACCCGACCCAACAGCGCCAATAGCTGCTACGGAAGGCGTCCTGTTGACACCTCCCTGAGCAGAGCTCGGGAAGGGGGAGGTGTGACGCCGGGCGACGCCCAGTCGTCCGAGGATTCGCGGCCGATTGTCCGATCGCAACCGTGATCGGAAAACTGACATTCTTTATTTTTAAAATAGAAGTTTTTCCTTCCTGCCTTCCCCCCCCCCCCCTTTTGCCATGAGGGCTGAATGGGCCTGCGTTAGCATATGGCTAAAGCAACCTGGTTTAGCAAGAAATCCTGTTAAGGCTCCCGGAAAAGCTCTGGTGACACTAATGTGCTAATTGGGCAGAGCTGAAATACCAACAGAGTCTATTCAACAGGGGAAGCTAGCACAGCATGAGGTCTATTGACACCTACATTCCTCCCAGTCTTGACGGCACCGACTAAACTGAGTATGGAATGCATGGTGTTGATAACTTTGTCACAGTTTGCAAATACCATCCATGGGAGGAATATGAAAATTACATAATTTTGTTTCCCTAATTCTGTAGAATATGGTGATACTAGACATAGCCAGGTAACCCGAGCAGGGGCTGAGATATGAATAATGGGGTCCCCGTGCGCCCCAAATATTGCAAGTTTGATGTCCTATGAACGTGTATTCTCAGCCCAATCTGAATATGAAATCGGTTTGCATGTGCGACAAAACCCCGGCGGGGTATGAAATTGGACATATTTTGTGGATGGCTGGAAGTTCCTCCCCTGAGAACTCACTGCCTGACACGCCCCTGGGCTGAGCTTGAGACTCCGCCCAGAAATGTCAGTGCTCAAAACTGATTGCATGAGGACCCCCAGCCAATTCCCCCACTTTCCATCATACCGAAAAGACTGCCACTGCTTGGGGAAATAGCAGTGGCCATCTTGCAGGCGGAGCAACGGCCATGTGGTTCGGCCATATTGCGAACTAACTGCAACAAAGGAACTTTGTCTTTTCCCGAACGGACTTTCCACAGAATCATAAGTATTCGTTCTTTTTATCCCTTTTTCTTTTATGTACTGTGTTATCACTGTCTCTCATCGTTTAATTGTTCACGATTGTCTGTATATATTAATTATTTATATTGTAACAAATAAAGGCTTTTTAAAAGGTCTTTACCTCTCAGTAAAACCTTCTATTCAGTATACACAGACGAGACCTAAACTTCCGAAGGGACGCTACTGTTTTGATAGATAGATAGGAATTGCACAGTTTTAACCGGTTGTTTGTTTCACAGGTCTATAGCCAGTTAGCAGTTTTCTCTGGGCTGATAGAAAACAGAGATGGTGGCAAATCTACCCCTGGGTTGGAGTAAAAGTGTATTTTCGTAACCTCACAGGCTCCCTACTGCGTCGTGACGCTCAAACTCCGCCAATTCTACGCAGATTGCGTCCATAGCTCTCAATCTGTGTGCTAGAATCGGATCGGACGGTTTTGCGTGTTCACGGCCAGTGGGGCTCTTGTGACAAGGCTCATCTCCATTCCTCAGTAGAACATCATAGTACCAACAAATGAGGAGGAAATACTGTACACCATATGAAAGGCTCATCTCCATTCCTCAGTAGAACATCATAGTACCAACAAATGTGAGGCGATACTGTACACCATATGAAAGGTAGACCATCAATTATGACTGCTGACTGCAATAAATGGAACATGATTGTGTTGTTACTAATAATAATTTTACCCCAACAGATGGCCAGAATATGGGGATCCCCTCGGAAGGACATCTTACCTCCCCTCCAGATGATGCTTCAGAAGATAATGGCGTCACACAATGTTCTCCAGGAGGAAACCCCATTACTGAAAAAACACATCACAGACTTTACCATGAGGAGATATCATCGGATCCCTCTAATCCTGGGGAATCTTTTGAGAGATCCCATCCTGTGACCCCAAATACCCATCCAGGAGGTCACAGTGAGGAGAGGTCACATGACCCGTCTGATTCTGAGGAATCTTCTGGTAAATCTCGTAGTATCAGACATGGAGGGGATGAGACGTTTCAATGTTCTGAATGTGATAAATGTTTTACAAAGAAATCACATCTTGTCGCCCATCAGAGTAAGCATACAGGGGAGTTTCTCTTTTCCTGTTCAGAGTGTGGGAAAGGTTTCAATTATAAACGGAATCTTTACAAACATCAGAGAAATCACACTGACCTTCGTCGTATCTTTTGCTCAGAGTGTGGGAAAGGATTCCTTTCTAAAGGAGACCTTTACAGACACCAGAGAATTCACACGGGGGAGCGTCCCTTTTCATGCTCAGATTGTGGGAAAGCATTCATGCAGAAAAGTCACCTTCTTAACCACATGAAAATTCACACAGGTGTCCATCCTTTTTCCTGTTCAGAGTGTGGGAAAGCATTCATGGTGAAAAGTCGTCTTCTTAACCACATGAGAATTCACACAGGTGACCATCCTTATTCCTGTTCAGAGTGTGGGAAAACATTTATTTGGAAAAGCAACCTTCTCACACACAAGATAAGTCACACAGATGATTATCTAATTTCCTGTGCTGAGTGTGGGAAAAAATTAGCCTCTAAAGCAGCCTATATCAGACACCAGAGAATTCACAAAGGTGAGCGTCCTTTTTCGTGTTCAGAGTGTGGGAAAGCTTATATTCAGAAAAGCCAGCTGCTAATACACCAAAGAAATCACACAGACGAACGTCCCTATTCCTGTTCAGAGTGTGGGAAAGGGTTCACATCTAAAGGAGGCTTTCACAGACACCAGATAATTCATACCGGTGAACGTCCTTTTTCATGTTTAGAGTGCGGCAAAGCGTTCATTCATAAAAATCACCTTCTTAGACACCAGAGAACTCACATAGGTAAATTTCCTGTATGATGATCAGAGGATGGGTATCATTTAATACACACAGGACCTTTTTTTTTTCAAACACCAGAGAAGTCACATTTCATGTTCAGCTATGGAAAATATTTTCTATAGATGAGAAATGTAGACATCAGAAACCGTATTTACGCTCATGACTGGCTTGACAGTAGCGTCACATATCAGGAATGACCCTTTTATGAACCGTGAATGAATGTCGCCGTCATTACCTCTGGATTGCCACTAGATGTCATCTGTGCAGTCACTGCTCTTCCCATTACATAAGAAAATATCAGAGAGGCACTGCTCTATATAGCCACCCCCCCCCCCCCTTCCTGCTCCCATACAATAATAAAAGGCATAGATTATAAACAGCCATGCATTATTGTATATTGCCATCATTTGGACAGTCTGCTGTGCTCAAAAGCCATTTGTGAAGTACACATTTGGTTCCAGTCATTGCTAAGTTAATTGATTTTTTTGCTGTTTATCGGTCATAAGACTTGTTGGAAAACCTCTGTGGAATGGGGGTGGGACAGGAGTGGTAGGAGATCAATGGGCCATAGCTTTGCTCTGTATCCAGCAGTATAGTGGTTGCAGTTTGATTGCAGCGTGACAGATTTCTGCTGAGACCTCTGAAAATTGAGCTTGCCGTGATAGGAGTCAATCACGATCCAATCAAATTCTAATGAAATAGTAATCGATCAGCTGGGCTTATCGAGCCTTAATTGATCTTCGTATGGCTAGTAGGGATACGTGAGCAAAATCGACAAGCTGGAGGCTACCTATACTGGGGGGAATTTTTGTATACCTATAAAGGTAAGGGGAGGGGGACTACCTCGGACTACATAATACTGGAAGCACCTCTGGCTACATAATACTGGGGGCACACCTAGCAATATTCCTAATTATGGGAGTGGGGGGGGGGCTAATTATGTGTGGGGATTTTTTAATCTAATACAAATAGTGCACTTTTAATTTTCACACCACCGAATTTACCCATTCCACCCCACCTGGCTACTTTGCCACGCCCCCTGGCTGAGAACACTGCAGCCTGTGTGTTCTTTTCTTCTGTATTATTTTACTTTATTCCTGTGCTGTATGAAAAAATAATGAAATAAATTATCAATAAACTTTGAAAAAGATCAGATGTGTGTTTTCCTTTGTGCCTGAAGCTCTGTCCTGTCCTCTGGTAAATAATCCCTCCAATCCATTGAATGACGAGACCCTGGTGGTCCTAACAGGTGATCCGATGCTCCGCCCCCATGACAAGTCATTATGTCATTGCTAATACTTCCCTCAGCTATTGGCTATGTGTAATGCCAGTCATCCTATTTGTAAAGGGCTCATCAGTCTGGACGTGTGCTTATGATCACCATATAGTGTCCTCCACTTTTATAGCAGAGCTGAAGATGTTTAAAAAAAAAAAAAGTTTCACTTCCCTGGGGCTTCTGCCAGCCCCCTGCAGCCGTCCTGTCCCGCGCTGATCCTCAACGATCCTCTGTTCCCCCACCGCAGCACAGTTTTGGTTTGTAGAGTCGCCATCCACTGCACACGCGCAGCCTTCACATTTGCACTCCTGTCACCGGAAGCGTCCTACGCAGTCGCAGTAAAGATTTTCTCATACTGCACCTGCACAGGACACTTATGTACACATTATGAACAACCACCACTCAAAGAACTATATGCCAAAATACTTTATTGGTAGAAAAAAAGCGTGACAGCTGTACAACTGTCCCCCAAACCCCTAAAAACAATAGACATGGGCAATTGTTTGACAGGAGTACTCCTGGATGCATGCACACCCTCACACACTCCACATCCGCACACAATTACGGATCGGCCTATCCCTGTGTATTGCTCATGTGAAATGATGCTCAGAAGAGGCACTCAAGATGCAAGTCCTTCAAATTTCTTCTTAGGACACTTCTAATAATCTCATTGACAAGTGCAAGCCTGCCCGCAACAGATTCAAAAGTCCCTTCTATGATGACAAGCAAACCGGTGTTTCCCAACCGCCATCCGGCTATGGCAACTCCATGACAGGTCAGCTAATGCTGCAGGTCCACTACGACTGTTACAGCCTCGGCCACACAGAGCTCACATGATATGTTACCTCTCTTGCCGTCTCACACTTCGTGTCAGCTGCCATTTGAATACCGCAGCGTTCCGCGGGTCACAGGTACCTGCCCTTTGTAGGATTTGCTCAGAGTCTGCGGCTTAGAGCGTAAGTGTCGTGCATCATGCACCCGGCTGCTCCTCCAGCTCCACGTCCAAGTCCAGACCCACATACACGTTACGCCCACTGTCACATAGGCTTCATCAGTGTGTTTGCGCGATGATAGCTCAGTAGGACGGGTCTCCCTCCCTTTAACCTCGGCAACAAAGCCTCGTTCTAGTACTTCCTGGAATCCTTGCATTCCAGCTTTTTCAAAGTAGACTTTATTTCATTGAAAACTCCTTTTCAGTCCAGAAGCCCTCTAGGAGTGTATATTTAACAACATTATCAGAGTCACCGGCATTCACTTCATAATTTTAGAGCACATTTCATCCGACGTCTCTCCACCACAATTTTCAGCATTATAAAGGAGAATTGATGCAAGAATGTCACATACGTATTTTCTCATAATACAATATTCTTACAGCTTCATGCAGATTCCCTTGCTCAGAATTTTAATCCAAATTCATAAAGTGATCTTGGTACATCTGGTAACATCTGGTGCTGTGTATTCATGTACACTCATCCTCACAACATCTTTCACGACATCACTGCCCACTCAGTTTACTACAGCATAATGGGGTAGAATTCCACATTTTCCTTAAAATGGATCAATCTGCACTAATATTCCTTTAGATGATGAATTAAGTTGAATTCTGTATTTAAACCATTTGGAACCAACATCCCCAGATTATAAATCCATTTATTTTCCATCTGGTACAGCAGTTTTTCATGGCCTCCCCCTCTGATACTTTTTTTTTGGGCCTAACGATCCCCTTAAATTTTAATGAATCTGAATTTTTTTTTCTACCAATAGAGTATTTTGGCATATAGTTCTTTGAGTGGCGGTTGTTCATAATGTGTACATTTCAGTTTTTTCAACCAGCCTTCCCTCTAATTTTTTGAGGTGAACTAAGCCTATTAAAGCGGACCCAAACCAAACATTTTTTTAATTAAAATTATTTAGTTGCACCACTCTGACACATACAAAGATAAGTAAACACTCCTTCAAACCTATGAGCATTTCAGTGCATGCTTTTCACCCTTCTCTTTTCATAGCTAGGGTTATACTGGGGGCAGCCATTAGCAATTGCTCCATTGCCAGACACCATCTACTCCACCAGTTTGCCGGAAAATCCCGGCAATTTGAAAGTAAGGGAGGAGTTCCTCCAATAAATGTAAAATATTTTATATTTATTTGTCATCATGCAGCTGAAAAAAGGCTGCTATTTATTATTATAATTTAGAAAATAGATTTTATTTCTGAAATCTTGTATTTTTAATTTGGGTCCACTTTAAGGGGCCTGTGCACCGGTTTGAAATTGTTGTACCTGCACAGGACACTCCCGGTGCCCGGAGCTTGAACGAGGATGTGTGCGGCAGCGACTATCAACCTGTTAGTCACCCAAACTGAAACTGCGCTGCGGCAGGGGAAAGGAAGATTGTTGAGGACCGGCGTAGGACAGGACGGCTACAGGGGTCCTGCAGGAGCCCCAGGTGAGTGAAACTCTTTTTTTTTTTTAAATCTTCAGGTCGGCTATAAGAGTGGAGGACGCCATAGGTTATAATGGTGTTTTTTCAGTCAAGCATTCATCCTCAGATCTTGCTGCAATTGCTCAACAGAATATGCTACAAGGCAGAGCTGTCCTTTAAAGGGAACCTAAACTGAGAAGGATATGGATTTTTCCTTTTAAAATAATACCAGTTGCCTGACTCTCCTGCTGACCCTGTGTCTCTAATACTTTTAGCCACAGCCCCTGAACAAGCATGCAGATCAGGTGCTCTGACTGAAGCCAGACTGCATTAGCTGCATACTTGTTTCGGGACGGGTGTGATTCAACCACTAGTGCAGCCAAAGAGATCAGCAGGACTGCCAGGTAACTGGTATTGATTAAAAGGAAACATACAGTGGGTTGCAAAAGTATTTGGCCCCCTTGAAGTTTTCCACATTTTGTCACATTACTGCCACAAACATGAATCAATTTTATTGGAATTCCACGTGAAAGGCCAATACAAAGTGGTGTACATGTGAGAAGTGGAACGAAATTCATACATGATTCCAAACATTTTTAAAAAATAAATGACTACAAAGTGGGGGGCCGAATACTTTTGCAAGCCACTGTACATATCCCTCTCAGTTAAGGTTCCCTTTAAAGTGGGATGAAACTCCATAGGAGCTGAAAAAAAAAATCATCCAATAACAAATGACTTATTTAGCTTACCTATCCTGTTATTTTTAGTTCATTGTCAGATTCAGTGGAAATGTAATACGAAAAAAAGAAAATAATATTTCTTCTAGTTTCCCTATGTACTTTTTCTGTTTGAACTCAAAAGTGACATCACGTCTGCCCCCCCTTTTTTTTTCTTTTAATGTAGCTCAATGTTTATTTTCTCAATATACTGCCACAGCTTAGTGTCCTTCCCACAGCAAACACCACCTAAACGTCAGGCTTACTGGACACCACTGGGTAATCTCTTTGGGGGGGGGGGGGGGGGATAAAATTACCTTCTGGTCATAGTGTCCTTATCTTATTCGAAATAGGAAGTGTTCTGTTATTTGCATGCTGAAAGAAGCGTTACTGCACCTAGACCAGGTAAAAAGAAAAAAAAGTCATTGGGAGACTACAGTTGTGACTAGTCACCGATGAGAATGAATTAGACAGGCTAAACTTTCTAAAAACATACAGGGTGCATTTCTATCTGTTTTCCTCCTGTCCTGTGTAAAAGTTCAGGTACACTTTAAAGCACAATAGTGTGCTTGTAATTTTACTTGTCAGTTTGGTCAGTGAGACAAGTGATGTGGGGAAACAGGAAAATTGAATACTTACCTTCCGGTAATTTTCCTTTCCTGGAATAGAAGATGGCGGCATACTGACGGGTTAGGTCCGCCCCCTGACCCCCATTGGACAGATCATTTTATAAATTAAAAGAGCCCGCCCCCCGCCCCGCCATTCTCATGAAAATCAGTCCTCGAATGGACGAGAGGGTGGGTTCGTATGCCGCCATCTTCTATTCCAGGAAAGGAAAATTACCGGAAGGTAAGTATTCAATTTTCCTGTTTCCTGGAAAGAAATGGCGGCATACTGATGGGATCTACAAAATCAGACAGAGAGGGAGGGTAAATGCAAATCGAAACGTAATTTATTTCTTTACCACAGACAAAACTGATTCACCAAACTTTAAAGTAGTAAGAGCTGCAGGGTTAACATGGTAGTGTTTGAGAAAAGTATGCGATGATGACCAACTGGCTGCTTTACAAATAGTGTCCAATGAAACTTTTGCAAAAGATGCCCAAGAGGCTGCCATGCCTCTAGTGGAATGTGCATGAATCTCGGATGGTACTTGCAAGCCTCTTGTTTTGTAACACAACTGTATTAGCTTAACTAGCCAGTTAGCTATTGTCCTGGAAGTAACTGCACTACCTTTGTTTGGACCTTGAATGTTTATAAACAAGCGATCTGATGATCTGAAGGTGCTTGTACTGTTCATATAGGCTTTTATGCTTCTACCCACATCCAGGGGATGACACTGTTCGTCTGAGATGAATGTTGGTAAGGTTAACTCCTGATTTATGTGGAAAGACGATGCCACCTTAGGTATATGCTGAAGTACAGGCCTGAGAACAACTCTATCAGGATAAAACTGAAGAAAATTCTCTGAGCAGCCTAGGGCTTGTAAGTCTGATACTCTTTTAGCTGAGGCAATTGCCACTAGAAATACAGTTTTCAGTGTAGTATTCAACAGAGATGCTGACTCTACTGGGTGAAACGGTGGATTGGATAACACTTCCAAGACCACACATAGATCCCATTGTGGGAAAAATGGTTTCCTAGGTGGTCTCAGTTTTTGTACTGCTTGTATAAACTGGATGATTAATGGATTCAAAGCCCATTTATGACTCGTCAAGGCCGAAAGCGCTGAGACTTGAACCTTTATGGCAGAAAGGCTTAATCGTAGATCAACTCCTGTTTGAAGGAAGGCTAGAATGTCCTGTACTTTGGGAGCAAGAAAGTCAAATTTCTTTACAGATGCAAAGTTTGCAAATTTCCCCCAGATTCTATGGTACGTAGAGTTTGTGGAAATCTTCCTGGCTTTTAGCAAGGTGGACGTGACCTCTTCAGAGCAACCCAATGCTAGAAACTTTTGCCTCTCAATCTCCAGGCCGTCAAATTGAGACTGTTGACGTTCGGATATAGTAGTTGACCTTGACAAAGAAGGTTCGGAACCTGGGGTAGTTTGAATGGATCTTCCAGACTCAACTCTGATAGGAGAGTGAACCAAGGCCTTCGAGGCCAGAACGGCGCAATAAGGATGATCGAGCATGACTCTAGTATCAGTCTTTGTAGTAGTCTCAAGATTAGTGGGAAAGGAGGGAATGCATACCCCAGCTGGAAATTCCACTTTGCTGTTAGGCAGTCTGTTGCCTCCGCTGTCAGCTGGTAATAGCGGGATAAGTATCTCGGCAACTTCGAGTTCTCTGCTGAAGCACACAGGTCCACCTGTGGAAGGCCCCACTTCTGCACAATTAGGTTGAATATGTCGCTGTTCAGACCCCATTCGTTGGGATCGGCAAACTGTCTGCTCAGGCGATCTGCTAGTATATTCTGTGGCCCTGGGAGATGAATTGCTGTCAGATGATCTAGATGCTTTTGTGCCCAAGACATTATGTGAATTGATTCCTGAAGAAGTGCTCGACTCCTCGTTCCCCCCTGTCTTCTTATGTAAGCTACTGCCGACACATTGTCTATCTGTAATAATACTGATTTCCCTAGAATTAAGTGCTGAAAAGACTTCAGAGCCAAGAATGCTGCCCTGAGTTCCAGAATGTTGGAGGGTTCCTGAGCACAAGGGATCCTCCATTTCTGCTGCACACAAAAGTCCTGACAATGCGCCCCCCAACCTGCTAGACTTGCGTCTGTCGTTATTACGATAGGGATTGCCTGCTGGATCTGAAGACAGTTCCTCAAGTTCTTTTCCTGTTTCCACCAATGCAGGGAGATTTTCACTTCTAGAGGTAGTTTGAACATCTGTGACATACTCCTTTTGTTCCAATGGCTGAGAAAAAAGATTTGAAAAGTTCTCAAATTCCAGTGGGCCCACTTCACCATTGGGATTGTTGATGAGAACGTCCCCAACAGGCTCAGGCACGTTCTGGATGATATGTACTGGTGACATAATATTGATGCTACCTTCTGCTGAATGGATATTACTTTCTGGCACGGCAGACAGATCTTGTTTTGATTGGTTATGAATCTGGCCCCTAAGAAGATCATGTCTTGAGATGGGGTTAACTGGCTTTTTGGGAAATTTATTAACCATCCCAGTCTCTGCAGTTCTTGTAACAATATTTTTTGGTGATGTAACAGCACTTCTCGATCTTGATTGACAAGCAGTATGTCGTCCAGATAATGGAAGACCCTTAGGCCCTTCTGTCTGAGGGAGGCAATGACTGGGAGAAGAATCTTTGTGAATGTTCTGGGTGCTGTTGAAATTCCGAAAGGGAGACTTTGGAATTGCCAGTATATGCCGTTGATCGCAAACCTTAAGTATTTCTGAAAGCTTTTCTTGATTGGAATATGGAGGTATGCATCTGATAGATCCAACGTTGCCATCCAATCGTTCACCCTCACGACTTTTATGATAGTCTGTAATGACTCCATCCTGAATCGTCGTGTTTTTATGTGACTGTTTAGGAATTTTAGATCTAACACCGGTCTCCATCCCCCCGATGACTTTGGGACCAAGAACAATGGAGAATAAATTCCTGTTGATTCTTTTTGGCATGGGACTGGAACTATGGCCCTGCATTGGACCAGAGAATTCACGTAGTCTAATAGGATCTGACACTTTACCAAATTCGGAGGTAGCCGAGTTTCCAGAAATCTTGATCTGGGAGGAGACCTTTTGAATTTCCACGAATGACCTCTTTGTAAAGTCTTGAGTACCCAGCCATCTTCCACTGTATCCACCCAGACTTTCCAGAAAGAGTGCAATCTTGCTCCTACTGGCTCTGTCTGGGCGGTCGCACCTTCAGAAGGGTTTTGAGTTCTGACTTGCTCCTGGATTTGGTTTGGGCTTTCCAGACTTAAGAAAGGACGCCTGTGTCCCTTTCCAATTTCTATTAAATGGCTTCCCTGGTTTGTATGTACGAGCCTGTTGAAACCTGGAAGAAGACTGTGGTTTGTTTGGCTGTTGACGGGTTGTCCTGGGTTTTCTGTCTTGGGGCAAAAGTCCCGATTTTCCTCCAGTGACTTTAGCAATGGCATTGTCCATTTCTGACCCGAAGAGATGTTTACCGTCAAACGGTATTCTACACCAGTTATTCCTGGAAGATTGGTCTGCAGACCAAGGTTTTAACCATAGAGCTCTCTTTGCCGTAACATTATGTAACATGGCTCTGGATGACGATCTGATAGTGTCTATGGCAGCTTCTCCTATAAAGTCACTGGCCAGTTTTAACTCATCTAAGGCTTTGATAATTTCAGCTTTATCGGTGTCTGAGTTGAGTGCGACTTCGATGTTATCCACCCAGACTTTTACAGCTTTGGCAAGAGAAGTTAAGGCTACCGCCGGCCTGCAGGCCGCTCCTGCAGCCAGAAACGCCTTTTTAATATCAGTATCTATTTTCCTATCTAAAGGATTAGAAAAAGACACTGCATCGTCCATGGGAAGAGTAACATGACGAGCCAGTCTCATAATTGACGCATCTATTATGGGGGCAGAGTCCATAATTTTTGAATCTTCCTGGCTTAACGGATAAAGTTTTGCAAATCTGTTTGATAATGAAGTCTTCTGATCCACTTTACTCCATTCTTTCAAAAATATATCTTTTATCACTTTCATAAAGGGAAAATTGGTTGGTTGTTTGTCTAGATGCGGGTAGTACTTGTCTGGTTCTTGAGAAACTTCCTTTTCTTCCTCCCATGCTATTGCTGCCTTGATTGCTGAGACAAAGGCGGGCACTAGAGCAAAATCGAATCCCATAGGCGGTAGGCCTGAGGCTGGTGTAGACTCTTCCTGATGTGCCTGAGATGTAGAGGGCACAGGCTGATTAGCCGCCAGCTTCTCAAATGTCTCTTGCACTGCCTGTTGGATGAAGGACATGACTTGCTGGTTTTCAGAGTCTTTGTCCCTGCCTAATTCTGTGAAACAAGCTTCACAGACCATCTTGTCCGGAAGAGCTGGTTGACCACATGACCAACATAACGTTTTTGCTGGTTGATCAAATCTGTGGGCCTCCCTAGGCAATGGTCTAGGAGATTTACTCCTGCCGTAAGATCGTCTCCTATGCCTGTATTCATAGTCATAGCCTGGCGAATATCTCCTGGGAGAATTTCCTTTCCCTGATCGGTGATCTCGTCTTGGAGATCTGCTCCTGCGTGATCTATAGTAGCCACTGGAGTAATAGCGATCCGAGGAACGCCTCCTACTAGGAGAACGTTGTCTAGATGATCGCCTTTTAGGTGAATAATTGTAATCTCTGCGAGACTTTTCCACACGCTTTCCAGGGGATTTCCTTTTCGATGAGCTTGCATCGTAGGAGGCCTCTCTGGTGGACTTGTTCCTTTTTGATTTTGAGCGTGATCTGGATCTCGATGAGGAATGGTGACCTTTAGACACCTCTCTCCTCTTCTCTCCTCCTCGCGGACTGTGGAGACACAAAAAAGATATGTTTCCACTAAGAAAGTCCGCCTTGAAAAGGGAGATAGCGCACTCTTTTAAATAGAAGTCCCACTGACCCCTGTGCTGAAAAGCTATAATATATAAAACACCCTGTGAATAAACTTAGATGGAGAGGCTGAAAAACCTCTCATTACCTCTCCTGAGATGCTGATGCTGATGCATTGTGGGTCTCCTGACCATCCATCCTAAACACATATAGCATATCATAAGCATACACACTTAAAAAAAACTGAAAAAATTCCACTACCTGTAAAGTGCAGGACCAAATACCTTTCCTGCTGTGTTGCTGAAGTGTCGCACTGGATCCCTGGAACGTTCCACCGTCCACTGTCACCTCCGACCAGAGCGGTACCGCAGCCAGCAAGGGCTGTACCCGATCTGGCGTCCTTTTAAACTATCCTTCCTTTCCGGAAAGCCGTTCCGCTCTGCCGGCCAATCAGGGACAGTCTCGGCAAATCCCGCGAGACTTCCCTCTCCGTTGAGCAGGAAGTGAGGAAATAGCGTGTCGGCTAGACAAACCCCGCGCTAGCCCGACTGCGTTCAGCACAGGGGAGCAGCTACCAGAGACGGCTGGCGCATTTGTAGACCCCGTTTAGAGGTCGCAATGCCGCTGCCATGACGGGAGAGGCTTAACCCGTCGTACACACGCCAAAAAAAAAGGTACAAAGAA
Source organism: Hyperolius riggenbachi (assembly GCF_040937935.1). Lineage (NCBI taxonomy): Eukaryota > Metazoa > Chordata > Amphibia > Anura > Hyperoliidae > Hyperolius > Hyperolius riggenbachi. Next base: position 248,575,636 of record NC_090655.1, on the reverse strand, counting down.
ACAAAATAGGCGCTTAAAGGGAAAAACAAAAACAAAACAAAAAACAATGACCAGTCCATACGAGGACAGAAAAAAAGAGAATGGCGGGGGGGGGGGGGGGGGGGGGGGGGGCGGGCTCTTTTAATTTATAAAATGATCTGTCCAATGGGGGTCAGGGGGCGGACCTAACCCGTCAGTATGCCGCCATTTCTTTCCAGGAAAACATGCTGCAATGTTAGGGAGCATAGCCTTGAGACCTGATAAAAATAACTGCAGCATGCTGCAGTTCCTCTAGTCTCCACAAGGCGATTATTTATACCAAGTGGAATGCATAAGCAGGAAGGGAAGGGGCTGAAACGCATGGAGAGGAATTGATAGGGTCAAACCACATGGACAGGAAGTACTAGGGGTGGAACGCATAAACAGGAAGTGTTACAGCAACACAGCTGGGAAGGAGTGGAACGCATGGACAGGAAGCTCTCAGTAGAGATAAGAAACCAGATATATTACTGGAATTGTCAGCAGTGCAGGAAATGTCTGATTCTTTGTCCTTCTGATCAAGCCTGTCTTCCATAGTGTGTGAGGTGGTCACTGTCTGTTTCTACAAGGACTTCTAGGACACCATGATGGAGAATCAGCCGCCCCTCACATCACTGGGTAAGAGGAGACTTTCATTTCTTGTAAAGGAGAGAGCAGTGCAGAGGGTCCACCTAGATCCCCCCATCATCTGATAAACACAGAGACAATTAATTCAGTCAGTGTGTGCAGGGCCGGCCTTAGGTTTCACAGCGCCCTGAGCGAAAACTGATTTTGGTGCCCCCCCCCCCCCCCCCCTTCATCCTCTTCCCATGTGCATATACACACACGCATGCATGCACATATACACACACACAGGCCCATATGCAATTCCCCTTTTCTCCTGAGATATCTCCTAGGACAGTGGTTCCCAACCTTTTTGACGTTGTGACACATCATGCCAAATGCTCAGATCTCTGTGACACGTCACATATGTATAATAGAAAAAATACTATTAATAACCACAAATGGATGGAAGGAGTGCATTATCCTGAATACACTTAAAATGAAGGAATGAAGGCTAGAACCTTTCAGGAATATTAATAAAAACAATCAGTGGGACAGTTAGCCGCCTCCCCCCCATTTAGAATGATAGCACCGCAATGACAATTTGCACCAAGCGTTATAGCTGCCCCCCCCCCCTTCCCCAACGCCCTCAGACTCACTATAGGTAGGTAGCCAGGTATAGGTGCCCACAGTATAGGATCTCATGTGTAGGTGCCCTCAATATAGGTTGCCAAGCATAGGTGCCCCCAGTATAGGAAGTCAGTTGAAGGTCTCCATCCCCCCCATAGGTAGCCAGGCGTAGGTGCCTCCAGCATAGGTAGCCAGGTGTTGGAGCCCTCAGTAAAGGTAGCCAGCTATAGGTGCCCCCAGTATAGGAAATCAGGTGTAGGTGCCCTCAGTATAGGCAACCAGCTATAGGCGCCCCCTTGGAAGTCGGCGCCCTGAGCGACCGCTCCGGTCGCTCATATCAAAGGCCGGCGGCGAGTGTTTGTTTCCAGTAACAGAAACCCACCAGAGAGATGTACAGGTTCTCTTTATTCCCAGGCTTGTGCACAGAAAGATCACGCCACCCCTCATTATCAGGTAAGTGGGACTGAGGGCTTAAAACTACAAAGGAAAACTGTAATTTTAAAAAAAATGCCCTTAGGGGGTACTTACCTTGGGAGGGGGAAGCTTCTGGATCCTAATGAAGCCTCCCCTGTCCTCTTCCCTTTCCAGGATGGCAGCCCCTAAACGACATGTGTGGCAATAATTACAATCTGCACTCCTGTGCTGGCCCAGTATCAGCTTTCCGATTGGCTGAGGCAGAAATAGCCGAGCCTACTGGAGTCCACTCTATTGTGCAGGTGACTTGAGCCTGTGTAGTAGAGCAAACCCAATCGGACTTCACTATTTCTGCCTGAGCCAATTGGAAAGCTGATACTGCGCCTGTGCAGGAGCGCAGGTTGTAAATATTGCTGTGCGCTACTGCGCCTGTGCACAGCTTGCTAGTGCTTGTTGAGCCAGTGCTGGGTCCCCGATGCTCAAGAGGACAGGGGAACCCTCATTAGGATCCTGAGGATTCCCCTTCCTGAGGTAAGTACCCCTTAGGGGCCCCCTTTTTTTTCTTACAAGAGATGATATGAGGATATTGAGATGCAGCTGAAGAGTAATTTGGTGTGTGAAAAGGAAAACACTTTTGGCACTCATGTAGGATTGTATATTCTGATGCATCATTGTATTAGCTGCTAATGTGTCATTGTTTGTCATTTTTGGGGTTTAGAGCGAAGAGCAAGAAATTATGGAATATAGCATTTAAGAGAAGGAATAAAAAAAGAAGATATATGTGAGGAGTGATCAGGAGTCTATGGAGGAGGGTGACATGCTGAGAACAATTAAAGAGGAAGAAGAGACGTGCGTGAGGAGTGATCAGCAGTCTATGGTGGAGGGTGACATAAGGACAGTTAAGAAAGAAGAAGAGACCTATATGAGGAATGATCACCAGTCTCTGGAGGAGGGTGACCTGATGAGGACAAGTAAAGAGGAAGAAGAAGAGACATATGTGAGGAGTGATCAGCAGACTATGGAGGAGGGTGACATGATGAGGACAAGTAAAGAGGAAGAAGAAGAGACATGTGTGAGGAGTGATCAGCAGTCTATGGAGGAGGGTGACATGATGAGGACATGCAAAGAGGAAGAAGAAGAGACATGTGTGAGGAGTGATCAGCAGACTATGGAGGAAGGTGACATGATGAGGACAAGTAAAGAGGAAGAAGAAGAGACGTGTGTGAGGAGTGATCAGCAGCCTATGGAGGAGGGTGACATGATGAGGACACTTAAGGAAGAAGAGACATATGTGAGTAGGGATCAGTCTGCAGAAGGATTTAACATCACGAAGACAAGCAGAGAGGATTTTTCTATATCTAACACAGGTGAGTCATGAATACCAGATTGAAAACAATGTCAGCATGGGGAAGTAATGATTTCAGGCTGATGTGTGGGTGGGGGAAGGAGTTGAATGACAGGAAGGGAGTCCAGTAACGCCTGCTGGGAATAGAGGAACCAATTGGATGAATCCAGGATAAACGTCCAGGGAGGGTTGAAGCTCAGTAAGCAGGAATGGGATACGTCCCAAAAAAGTGTCGCGATAAGTACTCAAAATGGTCTATTTTAATTTGTTTCTTAGAAAAATACATCTTTAAAAAAAAATTTCAGATCCAATAGATCTAGTGTAAGTTATATTCATATTACAGGACAGTTATAATGGTTTATAGTGTGCATTAGAGGTGGTGTGAATGGTGTCTGCTATCCTTTTCCTGGTGGGGCAGCTTTCAGCAACCCACCTGAAGTGAGAGGAGCCATTGCTAACTGATAACCCAGAGCAGGCATGTGGATCAGATACCTGGCTGCAAGCTTGTTCCAGGTATGAATGATCAGCATGAAGGTCAGATGACCGTATGCCTCCTCTATGCTGTGCCCTGAAGCCTGTCTGCCAGTCTTGTGCTGCTTCCTTACTGCTGGTTGTCAGGGAGATGAGAGAGGACTATGGAGACTGCCAGCTATCACTGTTCCCTTTCAGAGCTGTGCTGCATGCTTGTCATGCTGATCTGTTTGCTGTCGCAATTGAACAAGCATGCAGCCAGTGGAATGACAGCAATATCTGCATACTGCTTCTGGCTCTGTGACTGCAGAAGCACTAAGAACTGGAGGTAAGTATAGCAGCTAAGTGTGGCATTTTTTTTAAATGGAAGCCTGCTTTTTACTTTTTTTTTTTAATGAGGCAGCTATAAAAACATGTCACATGAATATATCATGTGAGCTCCTCAATGGACTGGACTTTTGCTGTCCGCCCCTTTCCTCCAGTCCCCTCTCCTGTGCTCCCCTTTCCTCCAGTCCCCTCTCCTGTGCTCCCCTTTCCTCCAGTCCCCTCTCCTGTGCTCCCCTTTCCTCCAGTCCCCTCTCCTGTGCTCCCCTTTTCTCCAGTCCCTCTCCTATGCTCCCCTTTCCTCCAGTCCCTCTCCTGTGCTCCCCTTTCCTCCAGTCCCCTCTCCTGTGCTCCCCTTTCCTCCAGTCCCCTCTCCTGTGCTCCCCTTTCCTCCAGTCCCCTCTCCTGTGCTCCCCTTTCCTCCAGTCCCCTCTCCTGTGCTCCCCTTTCCTCCAGTCCCTCTCCTATGCTCCCCTTCCCTCCAGTCCCCTCTCCTGTGCTCCCCTTTCCTCCAGTCCCCTCTCCTGTGCTCCCCTTTCCTCCAGTCCCCTCTCCTATGATCCCCTTTCCTCCAGTCCCCTCTCCTGTGTTCCCCTTTCCTCCAGTCCCATCTCCTGTGCTCCCCTTTCCTTCAGTCCCCTCTCCTATGATCCCCTTTCCTCCAGTCCCCTCTCCTGTGCTCCTCTTTCCTTTAGTCCCCTCTCCTATGTTCTCCTTTCCTCCAGTCCCCTCTCCTATGCTCCCCTTTCCTTTAGTCCCCTCTTCTATGTTCTCCTTTCCTCCAGTCCCCTCTATTGTGCTCCCCTTTCTTCGAGTCTCCTTTAATATGCTTCCTTTTCCTCCAGTCCCTTATCCTGTGCTCCCCTTTCTTCCAGTCCTCTCTCTTGTGCTCCCCTTTCTTCCAGCCCCCTCTCCTGTGCCTCTCCTCCAATCCTTTCTCCTGCACTCCCCTTTCCTCCAGTCCCCTCTCCTGTGCTCCCCCTCTCCTCCAATTCTGTGTCCTGTGCTCTCCTTTCCTCCAGTCCACTCTCCTGTGCCCCTTTTCCTGTGTTTTCCTCTCAACCTGTCCCCTCCCTTGTGAACCCATCTTCACAAGTCCCCCTCCTGTTTTCTCCTTTTTCACCCACCCACTTTCCTTTCCTCCCTTTTCCACTAGTCTCATCTTGGGTACTTACAGTAGATCATTAAGCTAGTGCATAGGAGAAGGGGGATGTGGAGGTTTAGGTTGAGCATGTAACCAACATACATGACTGCTGCCTACAATACATGGGCCTGACTGCCAGACCAACATACATGGTTGCTGCCTGCAATACATGGCCTAACTGCCAGACCAACATACATGGCTGCTGCCTGCAATACATGGCCTGACTGTCAGACCAACATACATGGCTGCTGCCTGCAATACATGGCCTGACTGCCAGACCAACATACAAGACTGCTGCCTGCAATACATGGCCTGACTGCCAGATCATCATACATGACTGCTGCCTGCAATACATAGCCTGACTGCCAGACCAACATACAGGACTGCTGCCTGCAATACATAGCCTGACTGTCAGACCAGCATACATGACTGCTGCCTGCAATACATAGCCTGACTGCCAGACCAACATACAGGACTGCTGCCTGCAATACATAGCCTGACTGTCAGACCAGCATACATGACTGCTGCCTGCAATATATAGCCTGACTGCCAGACCAACATGCAGGACTACTGCCTGCAATACAGACTGCCAGACCAACATACAGGACTGCTGCCTGCAACACATAGCCTGACTGTCAGACCAGCATACATGACTACTGCCTGCAATACATAGCCTGACTGCTAGACCAACATACATGACTGCTGCCTGCAATACATAGCCTGACTACTAGACCAACATACATGAATGCTGCCTGCAATACATAGCCTGACTGCTAGACCAACATACATGACTGCTGCCTGCAATACATAGCCTGACTACTAGACCAACATACATGACTGCTGCCTGCAATACATAGCCTGACTGCTAGACCAACATATATGACTGCTGCCTGCAATACATAGCCTGACTGCTAGACCAACATACATGAATGCTGCCTGCAATACATAGCCTGACTGCTAGACCAACATACATGACTGCTGCCTGCAATACATAGCCTGACTACTAGACCAACATACATGACTGCTGCCTGCAATACATAGCCTGACTGCTAGACCAACATACATGACTGCTGCCTGCAATACATAGCCTGACTGCTAGACCAACATACATGACTGCTGCCTGCAATATATAGCCTGACTGCTAGACCAACATACATGACTGCTGCCTGCAATACATAGCCTGACTGCTAGACCAACATACAAGACTGCTGCCTGCAATACATGGCCTGACTGCTAGACCAACATACATGACTGCTGCCTGCAATACATAGCCTGACTGCTAGACCAACATACATGACTGCTGCCTGCAATACATAGCCTGACTGCTAGACCAACATACATGACTGCTGCCTGCAATACATAGCCTGACTGCTAGACCAACATACATGGCTGCTGCCTGCAATACATGGCCTGCCTGCCAGACCAGCATACATGACTACTGCCTGCAATAAATAGCCTGACTGCCAGACCAGCATGCATGACTATGCCTGCAATCCATAGCCTGACTGCCAGACCAACATACATGACTGCTGCCTGCAATACATAGCCTGACTGCCAGACCAGCATACATGACTACTTCCTGCAATACATGGCCTGACTGCCAGACCAACATACATGACTGCTGCCTGCAATACATAGCCTGTCTGCCAGACCAATATACATGACTGCTGCCTGCAATACATAGACTGACAGCCAGACCAACATACATGACTACTGCCTGCAATACATAGCCTGTCTGCCAGACCAATATACATGACTGCTGCCTGCAATACATAGCCTGACTGCCAGACCAGCATACATGACTACTGCCTGCAATACATGACCTGCCTGCAAGACCAACGTACATGATTACAATACATAGCCTGACGTACATGACTGCTGTCTTCAATACATCCAACATTTATATACTGTTACTAATAATAATGTATCCCCAACAGATGGGCAGAATACGGGGAGCCCCTCGGAGGGACGCCTTATCACTCCTCCATATGATGCTGCAGAAGATAATGACGTCACACAATGTTCTCCAGGAGGAAACCCCATTACTGGAAATACACATCATAGACTTTACCATGAGGAGAAATCACCGGATCCCTCTAATCCTGAGGAATCTTCTATTAAATCACATCTTGTTGCTCATCAGAAGGAGTACACAGGGGAGAGTCTATCATGTTCAGAGTGTGGGAAAATTTTTACTAATAAAAATTCACTTTCCCTCCACCAGAAATTTCATACTGGCGATCGGTTTACATGTTCAGAGTGTGGAAAAGGTTTTTTTTGGAAATGTCACTTACTTAAACATCAGATATTTCATACTGGTGAACGCCCTTTTTCCTGCTCAGAGTGTGGGAAAGCTTATTTTTCGAAAACTCAATTGCTTAAGCACGAGAAAACTCACACAGGTGAGCGGCCTTTTGTATGTTCCGAGTGTGGGAAAGACTTCATTCTGCTGAGTCAACTTCTTTCACACCAGAGGACTCACGCAGACGACCGTCCTTATTCTTGTTCTGAATGTGGGAAAGGTTTAACCACCAAACTAAGTTTAAGCAGACATGTGAAAATTCACACCGGTGATCGGCCATTTTCATGTTCAGAGTGTGGGAAAACGTACGTTGCGAAATGTGATCTACTTGTACATCAAAAAAGTCACACAGATGACAGAGCTTTTCATTGTTCAGAATGTGGTAAAAGTTTTAATACTCAACAACGCTTATTGAGCCACCAGAAGATTCACAGTGATGAGCAGCCTTTTTCTTGCTCAGAGTGTGGGAAATCTTTTTTCTGGGAAAGTCAATTGCGTGTGCACAAGAAATATCACACTAGTGAACGTCCTTTTACCTGTTCAGAGTGTGGAAAAGGTTTTGCTACCAAAGGAAGTCTATACACCCATGCAAAAACTCACACCGATGACCGGCCTTTTTCATGTTCAGAGTGTGGGAAAGCATTCAAGCAGAAAGGTCACCTTCTTACCCACATGAGAATTAATTCAGGTGAAACCATTCATTCTTAGACTCCAAAGAACTCACATAGTTGATTTTTATTTTTGATGTTCAGATTAAGGGAATGTCATCAATGTGGAACGTTCTTATTTAAAAATACAAGAGAAGTACTCAGTCGATATGTGGGAGAAGTTAGAGAATGAAATTCCTCTGATGACGGCCAAATCTTATTTTTTTAATAGACTTAAAGGATACCCGAACTGACATATAGCATGATGAGATAGACATGTGTATGTAAAGTGCCTAGCACACAAATAACTATGCTGTGTTCCTTTTTTTCTTTCTCTGCCTGAAAGAGTTAAATATCAGGTATGTAAGTGACTGGCTCAGTCCTGACTACAGTGTGACCCTCACTGATAAGAAATTCCTCTTTTTACCTCTTTCTTGCTCTCAGAAGCCTTTTTCTGCTTGGAAAGTGTTTTGTAGTAATTTCTTATCAGTGAGGGTCACACTGTAGTCACTTCCTGTCTGAGTCAGGACTGAGCCAGCCACTTACATACCTGATATTTAACTCTTTCAGGCAGAGAAAGAAAAAAAAAGGAACACAGCATAGTTATTTGTGTGCTAGGCACTGTACATACCCATGTCTATCTTATCATGTCACCTGTCAGTTCGGGTATCATTTAAAGAGGGTTTGTCATCCTAAAATTCAAATTCCATTTACACACTGCTCTGTGTTTCATTTCAATATAATCATACATTTTTCTGCTGTAATGAATCTTTTTTCAATCAGTCTGGCTCTGGCTCTATTTGGTACATTGCCAAGGAGAGGGAAGATTATTCCCCTCCAACATTCCTGCTCCTCACTGATTGGCTGAGGGCAGTTCAATGTGACAGGCTGAGATGGCAGAAGCTGCTGAAATATGATCTATGCTGTACTCACATGTGTTTACAAAGCAAGCTAGATATGACAGTGCAGTTTCTAGCAGGGAAAAAAAAGTAAGGGAGTAAAAATGACATCAGGATTGGCTTCAGTCAAAGGTAGTAAAAGATGGAAAATGCCTGAAACAGTTTTCTCTTTTATTTACTATATAAAATCTACTGAAATCAAACCGTGAACAGTACAATACATACGGTCACAAAAACCTCAGCGCTGGCAAAGCAGATCTTGCATACATTTAAAAATATCTTCCTGCAGACACCAAGTGCTCACAGGGACAATGTGACTGTCACCGAAATATGATTTAAAAGCACTGATAAGTGTATCAAGCAAAAATAATTTATTCAAAATGTTGCATAAAAACAGATAAAAAGATACTCACATCATGGGCCCTGTACAACAGGGATCCAATCAGCATAAATAAGCATGAATGCACATCAAGTGCTCGATAGGTGTAGTAAACCTGAAATTGCCCACTTTCTAGATCGTTCCTGGCCGATTCGTGTTTTTTTTTTTTTTTTTTTTCCGTCATTAGAGGTGGTTTTAGATCTTCATGACTTAAATTGGCAATACCTGTACTCCCCTTTTGGTGTTTAAAGGGAACCTGAAGTGAAAGGGATAGGGAGGCAGCCATATTTAATAACTTTTAAACAATGCAGATTGCCCAGCTGTCCTGCTGATCATCTGCCGCTAGCCATAGACCCTGAACAAGCATATGCAGATCAGATGTTTCTGACACAAATGTCAAGATTTTCCCCATAGGGAATATGCAGAAATGGGAGGCACCCAAAAAGTTATGGAAACAATAAAATAATGTAAGAAACAGCTTACCTAAATGTGGATGTCTAAGCCTGCATGCTCAAAAACCCCCCAAAATATTTATAGATAGAGCTCCGTAGAACTGCTAACCAGACACGTTATTGACCTGAGGAAGTGGGATCGTAGCCCACGAAATGCACTGTCTTTTTTGTGCAATCAAATTTTTTTTTTTTTTTTAGCATGCAGGCTTAGACATCCATATTTAGGTAAGCAGTTTCTCACCTAATTTTATTGTTTTAAACTTTTTATACCTTTTTGCGCACCTCTCGTTCCTTCGTATTACCACTGTGGAGAGAAGTGATAATAGTCTCTATTTTTATACAAAGAGCGACCATACCATCGAGAGACCAGTCACCAACACAAGTGTTGGACGGGCGTTTCCCCACACGCGCTAAAGGGGGTTGCTGCTCATCAGTGCTGCTCATCAGGATTCTGGATATCCGGATAACCCGGATATCCAAACTTTTTTCCGCTATCCAATATAGCTATCTGCGGTATATAGCTATACGCGGATATCTGGATCCGAAATACTGTAACTAAGGAGATGACGTCCTGGAGCCAATCAGAGGGCTCCCAGCAGAAGCCCTAGCAGCCAATCACAGAGGAGAACCCTGGCCAGCCCCACCTGACCTCATTAAAGAGAGTCTGAAGCGAGAATAAATCTCGCTTCAGACCTCATAGCTAGCAGGGGCATGCGTGCCCCTGCTAAAACGCCGCTATAGCGCGGCTTAACGGGGGTCCCTGTCCCCCCAAACCCCCTCCGTGCAGCGGGGGAGCGCTTCCTGGTTGGGGCAGGGCTAACCGCCTCAGCCCTGCCCCACGCGCGTCTGTCAGACGCGTATCTCCGCCTCTCCCCCGCCCCTCTCAGTCTTCCTTCACTGAGAGGGGCGGGGGAGAGGCGGCGATGCGCGTCTGATAGACGCGCTGGGAGGAAGGGCTGCAGCCGTTAGCCCTGCCTCCAGGAAGAGACAGCCAGCGACCATTTTACGACCAAGTATTGCGGGGGGTGGGTTGGGGGTGAAGGGACCCCCGTTAAGCCGCAGGATAGCGGCGTTTTAGCAGGGGCACACGTGCCCCTGCTATATATGAGAGCTGAAGCCAGATTTAGTCTCGCTTCAGTGTCTCTTTAAGTCAATCAGAGGGCTCCCAGCCTAAACCCTGGCACCCAATCACAGAGGGGAACACTGGCCAGCCCCCCTGTATAATAAGGAGGGCTGCCATGATGAGACCTATCATCTTAGCTAGCTGAATGCTCACTGTGCTGGTGGCCTAGCAAGGGCTGTACACAGTTATAAACCTAAAGCTGTTCAGTAATTAACCCCTTTACTACTATCCCTACACAATTGTTAAATCGTTAATTACCTTGACTGATGTCATAGTGTGACAGTCAGAGTGTGTGCTCCAGTGTTGTTGGCTGAGCCTAGCAAGGGCTGTACACAGTGATAAGCTGTTCAGTGATTAACCCCTTCACTACTATCATCATCACTATACTATTGTTAAATCGTTAATTAGCTTGATTGATGTCATAGTGTGACAGTCAGAGTGTGTGCTCCAGTGCTGCTGGCCTAGCAAGGGCTGTACACAGTGATAAACTGAAAGCTGTTCAGTGATTAACCCCTTCACTATCACTACACTATTGTTAAATCATTAATTAGCTTGATGTCATTTGTGTGACAGTCAGAGTGTGTGCTGCAGGCAGCTGCTATGTGTCTGTGTGTGCTGTGCACAGACCAGGCCAGCTGCTGCTTGCTGGCCAGCTATTAGCCTTGGGTATAGGTTAGGTTAGGGATTAGGGGATAGGATTACTGTGCTATTGTGTAGTTAGTACTATAGTACTGCAGTCAGTGCTAGTAGTTGTTAGAGTAGTAGCACTACTGTGTTAGCTTTCTACAGAACTGCTGTGTGAGCAGCGCCAGTGTGACAGTTAGTGTGCACTAGTGTCTTCTCCTCTGCTGTCTGACTGTCACTCGGCACTTGGCACGTGTCACTTGGCACTTGCCATCATTTGATCTACTTCCTGCAAGATTTTCCGCATGCTTGTTTCAGGCGTGTGATTCAGACACTACTGAAGCCAAAGAGATCAGCAGGACTGCCGGGAAACAGTTTTTAAAAGGAAATAAATATGGCAGCCTCCATATATCCCATGCTTCAGGTACCCTTTAAAATGAAACCGAGGTGAGAGGGATATGGAGGCTGACATATTTATTTCCTTTTAAACAATACTAGTTGCCTGGCAGCCCTGATGTGATGTATTTGGCTGCAGTAGTGTCTGAATTACACCAGAAACAAGCTTGTAACTAATCTTGTCAGTTCTGACAATATTGTCAGAAACACCTGATCTGCTGCATGCTTGTTCAGGGTCTATGGCTGAAAGTATTAGAGGCACAGGATCAGCAGGGCAGCCAAGCAACTGGCATTAAAAGGACATAATTATGGCTGCCTCTGTATCACTTTTATCTTGGGTTTACTTTCAACTTGAGTGTGTGGAGACACTGGGCTTGATTTATTAAGCTGCACTGCTAAAGCAGCGCACCTTAATGTGAAGGAGAGTCTGCTAATGCATGCCTTAAATAGCATTGCTCGCTGCTATGTAAGGAGCGTGCCTTCCTTAGGCCACATACACACATCAGACTATAGTCTTTTGAAAATGAAAGATCACAGACCAATCTTACCACCCTTCATGTAGTATGAGAGCCATACCTACACACTCTTTTCTATGGAGCTGAACTCCACATCAGAAAAAAATCTTTGCAAGATGCTGCAGACACAGATGCTGTACAGACACAAAAGATCAGTATCTGCAAAAGATCTGTTCCTGCCAAAGATCCATTCCTGCAAATTGCAATGATAGTCTATGAGATCTGCAGATCATCATACACACATGATTTAACTGACATTCATCTGCAGATCAGATCCACCAGGATGGATTTTCAGATCTGCAGATGATTGCTTGATCTGCAGATGAATGTCAGTTAAATCATGTGTGTATGATGATCTGCAGATCTCATAGACTATCATTGCAATTTGCAGGAATGGATCTTTGGCAGGAACAGATCTTTTGCAGATACTGATCTTTTGTGTCTGTACAGCATCTGTGTCTGCAGCATCTTGCAAAGATTTTTTTCTGATGTGGAGTTCAGCTCCATAGAAAAGACTGTGTAGAGTATGGCTCTCATACTACATGAAGGGTGGTAAGATTGGTCTGTGATCTTTCATTTTCCAAAGACTATAGTCTGATGTGTGTATGAGCCTTTAGATAGGAGCATGCTTTCCTTAGGAGCGTGCCTTACTTACATAGTTACTATGTATAGGAAGGCACGCTCCTATCTAAGGAAGGCACACTCCTTACATAGCAGGGAGCGCTGCTATGTAAAGCATGCATAGTGGCCACTCCTTCACTTTAAGGTGCGCTGCTTTAGCAGTGCAGCTTAATGAATCAAGCCCACTGACATGCTTTAGGTTTCAAATCTGCCTTGACATTTGGTACTTTTATAAAAAAAAATTCACCCCATTCTAAAAACATTTAGGGCTTGATTCATGAAGACAAATAGCATGCCTTATCAGAGTTAACACACCTTATCAGAGTAGCATAGCGAGCGCTATCAACTTATGCCTGCTAATTGGCAATGATGAGAGCTCCACTTATCCTGCCCTGAGCCCCTGCAGGTCCAATCACTTTAAAGGACATTAGCCCTGCACTTTGATTGGCCCAATAGGCTGCCTGTCACTTGACAGGAAACTTAACAGGCAGCCTATTGGGCCAATCAAAGTGTGGGGAGAATGACCTTTAAAGTGATTGGACCTTCAGGGGCTCAGGGCAGGACGAGTGGAGCTCTCATCATTGCCAATTAGCAGGCATAAGTTCATAGCACTCGCTATGCTACTCTGATAAGGGGTGTTATTTGTCTTAGTGAATCAAACCAATACTGATGTATGATAAACTTGATAAAAGAAATGCAACTGAGGGCTCTTGCACACTACATGCGATTCCGATTTTTAATCGCTACTGCATGCTTCGTTTTTTTCCCTGCATTTTTCTTCTTGCTTTGATAGCATCCAGGGAAAATTGGAATCACAAATCGGATTTGCAGTGTGCAGGGAGCCTGAATGAACTTGTCTTTAGGGGGTATAACACTGCGCCTGTAAGTTGTTTTCAATGCCACCCAGTCTGACGTTGTACTATAAGAGTCTGTATCATGCCACAATGTGTAAGTTGTAGACTTCCTGTCTGTAAACATTTGGTTTAATAAAATGTTGTAATAACCAGGGAATCACTTGGTGTTGTCTTTCTGTAGCAGCATTTTTACAATTGACGTGTTGTCCACGTCTGAGACCTCATCGCAGGACACACTTGGAAGTAGCGGCACACGCGACGGCAATTGAGTTGGAACTCTTTCTGTCTTTTATTCCATAAAGTGGACCTGAACTCTTGCACAGGACAAAAGGAAAACATAGATAAATGCACTCTGTATGTATTTAGAGAGTTTATTCTGTCTAATCCCCCCTCATCTGTGACTTATCACAGGTTATAATTTAATCGCTCGCCTTTGTCAGCTGACTGCCATGGCAGAGAAGCTAATTGGTAAACACAGGATGTTAACAATATGTCTGTCTCCATGAAAGCAGGAAGTAGACACACTGCAGATTTATTGCAGGATTTGTATCAGGTGTAACAAAAATGTTTTTTCCTTAAATGTTCTTTTAGAGCAGAGAGGAAGTTCTGAGTTCAGGTCCGCTTTATAAGTTCTGTTGTCAAAGAGCTGATGTAGGAGGGTAATCCAAGAACGATTCCTTTGTAAGCACATTAGATAAAAGTTGGTTGAAATGTCCGACGTACGACAGATATTGCCTTGCCGGACAAAAATGTGTGACCAATATCACGTGTTCTGCCCGATCCAACTGACGGATCAGATTGGTCAGATCTCGTGTAGTCGGCGGGGTGTGTACCATGTCATTTTTTTACCCATACACTAGCTCCTCTTCCCGTCGATAAACAGCAGATCTGCTTCATCTGCTGTGAAATCGTTAACGCAAGCATTGACAGATTTCCAGCAGACATCTGTTGATTCAGTGGAATGGTCAAGATGGAAAATTTTGCTTGATCGCCAGCGGGTCGGGAGCGCGTCACTAGCGCTGTTCTATTGGGCGGCGACTGACACAGTATAGCGGCAGTAATAATCTCGCTTGTCTGGCTGGCGCGAGTTTCCGGGATCCGCGCTGTCACTTCTTCCGGCTGGCCTTCTTCTCCATGTCCTCTTCTTCACTACCTGTCCAGTCCTGTAACAAGCCGACCTTCAAACAGTAGAGCGACCTTTACAGTTTGAATTTCAGCTTGCCACAGGACTGGACAGGAAGTAAAGAGGACACGGGAAGAAGTGACAGCATTGACTCCGGGGACTAGCGCCGGCAGACAGGTGATGTTATTGCTGCTGTCCAGGGAAACACGAATGCGGGGAGGCCTTGGGGTGGCAAGGCAGACGGCGGTGGCAGCTCCACAGGTTTTGAATCCGTTTCATGGTGAAATCTGTGTGCATTGTATGGGCAGCCAACAGATCCCTCTCTGATCAGATTCGATAAGAGTGGGATCTATCTGTTGGTCGATCTGGTGGCTATCTTTACATACCTTACGTACCTTTACATACGTGGTCATAAGATCAATAGGTATCCCCTGTAAAGCCTCATCTACACGCGTAGATGAGGCTCCGATGTTCCTTATTAATCGAGCCGCTGATGTGGCTCGATTGATAAGATCCGACAGGACGGATCTCCCCACCGCCGATTCCCTGCTCGTTCCCCGCGAGGGGACAATGGCAGGGAATCGAGCGGAAGATAAGCGGCGCCGGCGGGGACGACGTATCCGATGGGCGAGCGGGGACGCGGCGGGTACGCGCGGGGATGCGGAAGAGGCGATCCGGCGGCTAATCGAGCCGCCGGATCGGAGCCTCTTCTACTCGTGTAGATAAGGCTTTACAGATTGCAAACATTTACCAGACTTGATCTACAATAGTGAATTACACTGCAGACTTTTTTACAATGCACATTTGTTCTATGAAGGACAAGAAAGACATGTGTATGTACAGTGCCTAGCACACAAATAACTATGCTGTGTTCCTTTTTTTCTTTCTCTGCCTGAAAGAGTTAAATATCCGGTATGTAAGTGGCTGACTCAGTCCTGACTCAGACAGGAAGTGACTACAGTGTGACCCTCACTAATAAGAAATTCCCCTTTTTACCTCTTTCTTGCTCTCAGAAGCCATTTTCTGCTAGGAAAGTGTTTTATAGTTGGAATTTCTTATCAATGAGGGTCACACTGTAGTCACTTCCTGTCTGAGTCAGGACCGAGTCAGCCACTTACATACCTGATATTTAACTCTTTCAGGCAGAGAAAGAAAAAAAGGAACACAGCATAGTTTACAGTATTTGTGTGCTAGGCACTGTACATACACATGTCTATCTCATCATGTCACATGTCACCTCGGGTATCCTTTAACCTTTTGCGGACAGCAGTGATTAAAATCTACACCCTGTTTGGGTGCTGTTATTCCTGCCAGGGCATAGATTTCAAACACTTTCGCGAAGCAGTCCGCTCACTCTCACGATTCTCGCTCCACGCTCTCGTTGCTGCTGCCTGATCTTCTGCTGTCGTGCTGACAGCAGAGCCCCATGCGCCAATAAAATCGGCTCCTGACTCCGTGATCAATATGAGCCAATCACAGTCATCCCTGTTCAGCTTTTGGGAAAAAAAACGCCTGTGGTCCTTATGGAGCCAGAGGCACTCATTCCAAAAGTGGTTATACTACTTGTCATTTCTTCTTACTGTCGCTTGAGTGGTTGTTGCTCGTTTTTACCGTCTTTTATCTTGCGTGTGTACAGATCTTATGAGCCATTTGCTTTTATCTGCCACATAAGGTATCTTTTCTGTGTAAGGTAATGTTGTTCATCTATTATATTCATCTCTTCTCTCCTTGCACCACTTGTCACATGAGTGCAGTACACCGGTAACTGTTTGTTCAGCAGCATTAACATGAAGCCCCTCCCACCAACAGGTGAGGAGTGTGATGCTACAAGAAAAAATGGATTGAAAGCTTTATAAAAAGATATGATGAATGCTTAAATAAAGGAGATGATTATGTGGAGAAACAACCAGAAGATACAGGGTGCTCATATTACAAGAGAAAAAAATGTTTACTTAATGGATTAATTGAAAATGGCTGTTGCTTTCTAGAAACCCCTCATATATGTTTAAAGCACATCTTTAGCGATAGGTGTATGGAGGCTGCCATCTTTATTTATTTTTGACACTTCACATTGCCTGGCTGTCCGGATGATCCTCTGTCTCTAATACTTTTAACCATGGACCCTAAACAAACATTCAGATCAGGTGTTTCTGACTAACATCTGACTGCATAAGCTGCATGCTTGTTTCTGGTGTGATTCAAACCCTACTGCAGGCAAAGGGATCAGCAAGGCAGCCGGACAACTGGTATTGTTTAAAAGTAAATAAATATGACTGCCACCATATCCCTCTGACTTAGGTACTTTATTTTAGATTTCAATAATGTACCATGAGGAACACAGGAGTCACACAGAGATGGCCTGAACGGTTCAAACTTTTTGCGAGTTCGACCCGCCCCCTATACTACATCATTGGGCTAAACTTTGGCCCTCTTCATCACAGTCAGCAGACATATGGCAGCCAATCAGGCTGCACTCCCACCTGGACCCCCCCCCCCCCCCCCCTTATAAAAGACAGCAGCGTCGGCCATACATTTTTCTTACTCTGTGTGCTGCTGTGCTGATATTAGTGAGAGAAGAAGGTAGAGACATTGGAAAGATAGGGATAGTGATAGTTAGGAGGTCGGTTAGCGTGCTGATATTTGTTGGTGAAAAGCACCTCAAAAAAGCTCTTTTGAGAGCTAATGTTCTTGTGATGTGTTTTTTTTTTTGTGTGGCCCACTGACACTGCATATACAGCCCGGTCTGTCGTAGCTGGTCCTTGCTAATTGCTATACTGTGGCACATTCATTGCATACCTTTTCACTGCACCTGGGTGACTGCACCGTGTATTATAATACCAGTCACTGCATACCTTTCACTGCATCCGTGTGACAGCACACTGTTTTATATACCAGTCAGTGCATACCTTTTCACTGCACCTGCGTGACTGCACATTGCATTATACCCCCAGCAGTCACTGCATACCTTTCACTGCATCTGTGTGACAGCACGCTGTTTTATATACTAGCAGTTAGTGTATACCTTTCACTGCACCTGTGTGACTTCACATTGTATTATACCAGCAGTCATTGTATACCTTTAACTGCATCTGTGTGACTGTACATAGTATTAGTTAAGTCAGTGCATACCTTTCACTTCATCCCCCCCGATTTGGACAAAACAACAATAATATATTTTCTGGTGCGTGTACATGCCTGCCTAATTTTTCTGGCTGCAACAACAAAACAAAAGGCATGTACATGTGTCAATTCCCCTTCGTGATCGTTACCTTGCCGTGGTGAAGGGGCTTGCGTATCACAATCACAATTGCGTATCACAATTGCGTATCACAATCGGCTATATGATTGTGTTTTGGGGGACACCTGACCCAAGATAATAAGTTCGTTGCTTCATTGTGGACAGACCAAATTCGATCAGCTTGACAGTCACTGTTGTTCTGTCATTGAGCTACCTCAGCCCGACCATATGGGCTTGAAAACTGCCATCGCCTGCACTCTCGCCATGGTGCGCACCATTCCAGCCATCACATACCAAGAAACTCTATAGAGGAGGGGAGCCAATAAACCACAAGGGAATGCTATATGGGAGGCGGGATCTCTAGACAACCAGGGAACACTGTATAGAGGGGGCGTCAGACTACATGGGAACGCTGAATAGAGTAGGGGAGAACACTAAAATCAGGGCATAATTGGAGGTGTGGCAGGAGGGGCATGTTTTATTGTCACTTCCTCCTGCCTACACATATGTGGGAGTTAGCATAGCGCAAGCTTCAGTTTTTTTGCACCCATGCATTATTCTTTTTACTTTTTACCAAACAATTTAAAAATTATGTAGCCAGTCCTTCATTCTCTGAACCACAAAAGGGCAATGGTGCAGTCTGCCTCTTCTGCACACTTCTATAAAATATTGTGTGTCTGCAAATCTGCATCATTTCTGTGAAGATGACATAGACATTGCTTCAGGGGGACTGGGGTCACCCCTACACTGCTAATCTGGTGTACACGTTTGTCGCATTCCATCCACAACCGTGTGGTGGGCTGTGGGCAGCTAGAGGCGGTCAATGAGAGGAAAATAATACTGGTTTGCATGCACTGCAAATTAAATGCAAATTGTATGCAGGTTAGTATTAGGCCAGTAACAATTATCAGGTATGTCATTTTATTGGCTTAATTCCAAGAGTAATTCATTCAGTTTGCTTGAAATGTTTATTGATTATGGAGAAGACTGGAGACCTGATGAAAATAATTGCAGCAGGCTGCAGTTCCTCTAGTCTCCACAAGGTGACCGTGATAATTTATGCCAAAATGAACGCATGGACAGAAACAGACTGTGGAACGCATAACAGGAAATTATAGGGTGGAACGCACAAACAGGAAATGCTAAGCCACATAGTCATAGATGAAAGGGGTGGAACGCATTGACAGGAAGCTATAAATAGAGAGATAAGAAACCAGTCGTTACTGGAATTGTCGTCACTCGACAGACGAGCAGACACGGTGAAGCCAGGTACAGTTCTTTAAATTAAAATAATTTCTGACTGTAATTTTGATGAAGCCCTAATTCTCTGTAGGGTGTCAGGATGTCACCATCTCTTTATTTTCTCCATACAGGAGTGGCAGTATTTAGAAGAAACTCTACAAGGACACCATGATGGAGAATCAGCTGCCCCTCACATGTCCTGGTACTGCGGGTAAGAGGAGACTTTCATTTCTTGTATCATCTGATAATCACATAGAGACAATGTATTCAGTCAGGGTGTGTGTTTCCTACAGATGGATCCAGTAACAGAACCCCACCAGAGAGATGTACAGGTTCTCTTTATTCTAGGGATTGTCCACAGGAAGGTCCCACCACCCCCTACAATTATCAGGTAAGTGAAGGTGGGGATCAAAAACTCAGATCAGAGATAATTTTAAAATAAATATCATGTTTTCTCGATATACAGTATCTGTGCCTCTTCAAGAATGAGGCAAGTAAGCAAAATGTATTGGCAAAAGGCAGTTCTCTAAATATACGTTATCTAAAAATTACAATATGTTTACATGTTCCTAACATGAATGCCCATTGTAACACAGAAGCAATGCTGTGCCTGTGTGTCCCTAAAGGATCACACACCTTCGATTAAACTTGGCTGATGCGGTTGCTAAAGACTATCTCAGTTGAGACTCTAGTGTTTGTACATAGGTGCTAATACATTGGCAAGAGATCCAGCATGTCGCTGTCCACTCCTGCTCTCGGCCCCCTCCGTCATGTGCCGCATATCGTCCGTATACACCGCTCTACACAATGACTGATTATATCACTAGCCTGCTGGCTAAAGATGTGTCTGTACAGGCTTGGCCTTATCCCTGCTGGAGGACAGTAGTCTCGTGTGTACCCAGCTGAAGTCATGTCACTATCCCTGCATCCTATACATGTTTAGCAGAGACCCATCCTTTCCTGAAGTAACTGCATAGCAGTTTTTGGCAGTCCCCAAATGTTCATAATAATTAAAGGGCACCTAAACTGAGAAGGATATGGATTTTTCCTTTTAAAATAATACCAGTTGCCTGACTCCCCTCCTGATCCTGTGTCTCTAATACTTTTAGCTACAGCCCCTCAACAAGCATGCAGATCAGATGCTGTGACTGAAGTCAGACTGGATTAGCTGCATGCTTGTTTCAGGTGTGTGATTCAGCCACTGGTGTAACCAAAGAGATAAGCAGGACTGCCAAGCATCTGGTATTGTTTAAAAGGTAACATCCATATCCCTCTCAGTTAAGGTTCCCCTTTAAAGGATACCCGAAGTGACATGTGACAGGAGATAGACGTGTATGTACAGTGCCTAGCACACAAACAACTATGCTGTGTTCCTTTTTTTCTTTCTCTGCCTGAAAAGTTAAATATTAAGTATGTAAGTGG
The DNA here is from genome assembly GCF_040937935.1 of Hyperolius riggenbachi. Taxonomy (NCBI): domain Eukaryota; kingdom Metazoa; phylum Chordata; class Amphibia; order Anura; family Hyperoliidae; genus Hyperolius; species Hyperolius riggenbachi. The sequence continues at coordinate 248,554,910 of NC_090655.1, read as the reverse complement.
GTGACTCAGTCCTGACTCAGACAGGAAGTGACTACAGTGTGAGCCTCACTGATAAGAAATTTCAACTATAAAACACTTTTTCCTAGCAGAAAATGGCTTCTAAGAGCAAGAAAGAGGTAAAAAGGGGAATTTCTTATTAGTGAGTCACACTGTAGTCACTTCCTGTCTGAGTCAGGACTGAGTCAGCCACTTACAGATAAATTCTTCGTGGCTGTTGCTCTCTCCCTTATCTTATCAAACCACAAATGTTAAATGAAAGCAGTACAGTTATTGAAGTGACGGAAACCAGAATTAAAGGGCAACTGAAGTGAGAGGGATCAGATCACCAGACGGAGAGTGAAAGCTGCCATATTTATTTCCTTTTAAGCAAATCCAGTTGCCTGGCAGCCCTTCTGATTCTCTCCCTCTAGTACTTTTAGCCATAGACCCTGAACAAGCATACAGCTGATCAGTTGTTTCTGATATTATTGTCAGATCTGACAGGATTACCACAGCTGCATGTTTGCTTCTGGTGTTATGCAAACACTGCTGCGGCCAAGTAAGATCAGCAGTGCTGTCAGGCAACTGGTATTGTTTAATAGGAAATACATATGTCAGCCTCCATATTATTCTGTTTAGTAAGATCTCAGGCCCAGACAGATTCCATGCCTTGTATTATAAGTTTGTAGATATTTTGGAACTTGCCCAGATTGCTGGTACCCCCCCCCCCCCCCCCCCCCCTCCCCATGCTACAAGAGACCGTTGCAGTGATCCCAAGATCAGATGGGGAGGTTCTAATACATCAGACTGAAAACATTAACACTGACCCATAAACTATTAGAGAAAATCCCAGCAACCCACCTCGATACATTTTTACCCTTCATAATGCAAAAAGGTGAAGTAGGTATCAGAACTTAAGTGAGTGCTGATATCTGCAGAGGTTTTAAACAGTGGTGATTACATTTATTTCCTCTTTCAAGGGTGGAAGAACCATCCAGTTTATAACTGCTGTGTAAAAAGTTAGGCTGTTGCGGGTGGAGAAGTCTAGAACAGGTATGCAGAAAGAGGCTGTGTAAAGGCATTGGAGCAATGGTGAGAGAATTAGCTGATGTATAAAACAGAAAGCACTAGTGGCACTGTGTAAGAGAAAAACACTATATATTCAGCTACTGTATCTCAATGGTCAACTGCTAATGTGGTGTTTGTTTTCATTTTGTGAATTTAGAGTGGAAAACAAGTAGTTCTGAAAACTAACATTAAAGAGGAAGAAGAGACGTATGTGAGGAGTGATCAGCAGTCTATGGAGGAGGGTGACATGATGAGGACAATTAAAGTGGAAGAAGAAGAGATGTATGAGAGGAGTGATCAGCAGTCTATGGAGGAGGGTGACATGATGAGGACAATTAAAGTGGAAGAAGAGACCTATCTGAGGAGTGATCAGCCATATATGGAGAAGGGTGACATGACGAGGTCCATCAAACAGGAAGAAGAGACGTATTTGAGGGTTGATCATCAGAATATTGAGGAGGGTGACCTGTCGAGGTTCATCAAACAAGAAGAAGAAGAGACGTATGTGAGGAGTGATCTGCAGCATACAGAGGGGGGTGACATGATGAATACAATTAAGAAGGAGGAAGAGGAAATGATGGGGACAATTAAAGAGGAAGAAGCACTGCCATACATGATAGGTGAAATGAGGACAAGTAAAGAAGAATTTCCTCCATTGATCAGTGCATGTAAGTAACAAACCTGGGATAAGACTGGATTATAAACATTAGAATGGGGAAGGAGGGATTACAAGCTGGTGTTTGGGTGGGAGGAGGGGGAATGACAGGAAAGGCCAAATACTTAAAGTTGAAAGCGGTGGGCACATCCAGTGTAAAAAAACGCCTTTATTGGAAAAAGTATTAAAAATTGTATGCAAAGAATACAACAGCTACAGTTGCTGGGAGAGGAGGACAAGCATGCACAAGAAAGTTTGACTTTGGTCTGGAGCACTCCAGGGGGGCCCAGTGAAGTAGCCCTGTGCACCTACTTTTTCTACATATTCTGGGAATGACAGGAAAGGGAGTCTAAGATGTGGATAATGATAGACAAATCTGAATGAAGCAGGATTAGATCACTCTTGATGACACTGGGCACGGTGCCCCCCAAACTTACATTATGTGATGCTCTGCCTGGCCACCTCAGAGCAAGGTTGTGTGTGTGTGTGTGTGTGTGTGTGTGTGTGTGTGTGTGTGCGTGCGTGCGTGCGTGCGTGCGTGCGTGCGTGCGTGCGTGCGTGCGTGCGTGCGTGCGTGCGTGCGTGCGTGCGTGCGTGCGTGCGTGCGTGCGATTATAGTTTATAGACAGAAAGCATGCTGCCAGTAACTCATTTCCCTCATCCCACCCGAGCACCTGCGATCACTGCTAATATTGTACCCCAGATATTAGCAGTGATCGCATGCACTAAACACTTTAAGTAATATGAAAGTTATCAAACCCAGTCCTTGGTGAACCAAAAGCAAAAACAAACCCAAATACCATATTCACCAATATAAAAAATAGGGATACTTAACACTTTAGCAGTCAATTTATTTAGAGGCTTGTAAGTTTTCCAGGCCAATTTATTTTAGCTCAGTGTTTTTATTTCTTATTTGTTACATTTCATTGCTTCTAATTAGTAGTGCTGTAATGTAGTGCTGTCATTTATGGCCACTTATCACTAAGGGGCAGTGTGGGACAGCGAACATTTATATCATGCTTTTCTCCTGGCGGACTCAAAGTGCGAGAGCTGCAGCCACTAGGACTGGAGTCTTGCCCAAGGTCTCCTACTGAATAGATGCTGGCTTAGTGAGCAGGCAGAGCCGAGATTTGAACCCTGGTCACCTGTGTCAGAGGCAGATCCCTTAACCATTACACTATCAATCCAGCAGGGGACTTCTGCTTTTTTTCTATATTTTCTGCTAGTAGAGAGAGATCAAAGCATTCAAAGAATTTACAGCACGAGTTCTGCCAACTGCGGTCAAAAGCAGTGCACTTATCTCTTGTATACTAAGATAATGCTATGGAAGCTGCTAATGGGTTAAACAAGCTAGAAGTAAGATAAATAGCAATGCTAGTCTAAAATTATGCTCTTTATAGAGAGTCCATACTTGTGCATGTGATAGAAAGCAGATCAAAACATTCCATCCAAGTTCCTCAAAACCGAAACCATCCAGGACAAAAGATTGTTGCAGCTGGATATGTATATATTGTAACCCATGAATATTAAAGAGGAACTTCAGCCTAAACAAACATGCTGTCATTAAGTTACATTCATTATGTTAATTACAATAGATAGGTAATATAATCTCTTACCCATCCTGTTTTAGAAGAACAGGCAAATGTTTGTGATTTCATGTTGGCAGCCATCTTTTTGGTTGAAAGGAGGTGACGGAGCATAAGACACAGTTCCAACTGCCCTGTGTCCTGATCACCCCTCCCAGCTGCGCACGCTAGGCTCCAAATCTCAAATTCAAAATTTAAAGAAACAAATTTGCAGCAAAACATCAGAACGAGAACAACATCAGAAATCCCATCATGCTTTGCACAGCATCAGGGAAAAATGTCTGGGTAGATTTCTTTGATGGGGCGGAGCTTAGCTTCTGTGCAGCTAAATATGAGGCTTAGGTAAGAAAAACAAAGTTCCGATGCTGTGAAACTGTTAAACACCAAGCCTTTTTTTATGCTGCTGAGTAGATTTTTAGTCTGGAGGTTCACGTTAAGGAAAAGGAATCCTTCAATTGTTGTCTAATCACAATTCAAAGCTCAATCTGCCGTATCTTATCACCAAAGCAGAGCACTCATGATAAGGACTGATTAGACCAGCACACCTTGTAATGACAATATGGGCATGTCTGAGTATGCTGAATGATGTGCATAATTAAGGTAGCTATAGATCAGGCGATCAACTATGCAATATAATTATTATAGTCAAATTGGATGAAAATCTGTGCCTCCAAGTGCATGCCCGACTGACAATGCGACCAATTTCGGGCCAAAATTGATTGCATTAGTCGATCACACATACTGCAAGATGTAGGGCCGACTTGCTCAATTGGGTGTGTGGCGGTAACAGCGTGTGATATTGGGACGAGCAAGGAACTCGACAAAACCCCTTGCGCTATCCCTCCCAGTGCCCAGTGCAAGTGATACATTACCTGTCCGACCTCCGCTGGCTCTGGGCTGCCTCTGTTCTCCATACGCGTGTGCCCCACGTGGTTGCCTAGCAAGGACGCGCGTATGACGTCAGATGTCACAAATGCGGCCATGTTACAAGGCAAACACTTGGCGTATGTGTATGGAGAATGTAGGAAGCCCGGAGTCAGCGGAGGACAAGCGGAGGCCACCGACAGGTAATGTATGACTTGCACAGGGCACCGGGGAAACATTTAACATTATGGGGGACAGTGTCGGCGAGTCGGTGGATGTGGAGTCACAAGGCCAATTCCTGATTAATTGAGGCATGAAATTGATTGGGAATCGGCCAGCGGCGTATGGGCAGCCAACAGATCTCTCTCTAATCATTTTCGATCAGAGAGAGATTTGTCTCTTGGTTAAATCTGTCCATCATTGTTAGATGTATGGCTAGCTTTACACAGAGTGAGACCATCAACGTCAATGAGTCACATGGCCTGTCAACAGTGGCTATTAAGCCTCGTACACACGCCAGAGTAAAGTCAGCTGAGGCGGCTGATAATGACCACCTCAGCTGACAATCGAGCATCCGTACAGCAGCTGACGACCCTCAACCCTTAAGTGATCCAGCTGGCAGATCTACTCACCCAATTGGCAGCCTACTTGTTAGAAGACGCTGCTCCCCCGCCCACCATGTGACTTCACACGTGCGCCACTCCGTTGTTTCACAGCCCCACGCATAGATACGGTACGCGTCGTCATCTGTACTGGCCAGTCCAGTCGCCCAAGGGGATTGGGTACCGATCCATGATGGGCGATATCAATCACAGGTGTGTACGCACCTTATGCATATGAAAATGGCAATAAAAGTTGGAGCATTCTCACAATTTCCATGGGTTTAGGTGCGCACATACCTGTGATTGGTGTCGCCCATTGGGGTCCCCTTGGGCGACATCGCTTAGCTGGCCAGTACAGACGCTTGTCAGGTGTGTAGCTGATGACTTGTACTGTAGTGTGGGTGGGAGGGACGACGGAGCAGTATGCGTGTGATGGGGGGGGAAGCAGCAGCTTCAAACAAGTTGGCCGCCGATCGGGTGAGTAGATCTGCCGGGCAGATAGCTTGGTGGTCGCGGCTGCAGTACACACGCCTGATTGGCGGCTGTGGCGGTCGTCGTCTGCCACGTCAGCTGACTTTAGTCAGGCATGTGTACAAGACTTGTAATCGTATGTTCCAGCCATATCAATGGATCATATGTACAGGTATTCTCAAGCGGGTCATATGTACAGGCACTCTCAGGCGGGTTTGTAGGTGGTAGCAAGATAAATCTGGCCAATGTTCAGTCAGCCCTCTGTCACATGGGGTCTGTCTCATAAGCTGACCAGTTTTGCCGGTCACACTGGCTTTTTCAAGGCTGTTAGTATGGCCGCACTCAGGCTCGGATTTACATCACAGGAGCCTATAGGCACAGATGTCCTGGCACCCTAGACTTCAATTACGCTGGCTGCCCCAGCTGTCACTTCTGGTAGTTCCCTTGCCCCTCGTAGGTAGCTACAGGTGTCCCTTAGTATTAGCATAGCTCTGGCTACCTAATACTAACGAACACTATTGTGAATTTTTTTTTTTTTAAATACATGTAAACCTACAAATACTGTAAGCAGTATGTTTCTTCCAGGGTAAAATGAGCTATAAATTACTTTTTTCCAGTACACTCCAGGACAGGTACACTTTGAGACTTTTCTCCTATGTTGCTGTGACTTACAGGACTTAGAAGAAATCTGACAGAAGCAGCAAGTTTTTGACTAGTCTCTTCATGGGGTATTCTCAGTATTTCATTTATTCTTTACTAAAGCACTCCCTGAAAAAGATCTATACAAAGATGCAGGCCGCCTCTCCTACCTATTGGCAATATACTGGCAGTTGGAGTGAGCAACTGCCATTCGCTAAGTGCTTTTCAAAATAAAGAAAACAAAAATGTACAGCCTATTGACTGCCAGCGGCCAATTTCAAGATCAAAATCAATCTCTTTCTCAATCGGAAGCAGATCGAACAGGGAAAATATTGGATGAAGTACTGGCTATCGTTCCGTGTGTATGTGCTTTACGATTAGTCCCCACCCAATCCAGGACTCTCACCTTTGAGCAGCAAATGACGAACCGCAGGCACTGTCCCAGCAAAAATAGACGAGAAAGCCAATGCACAAAATAGCAGAAGCGCTCAGCATGCTGGGAGATAGTGTAGCAGCGGTGAGGTCAGGCGGGGAGAGTGAGCCCGGAATAGCAGAAGCGCTCAGCATGCTGGGAGATAGTGTAGCAGCGGTGAGGTCAGGCGGGGAGAGTGAGCCCGGAATAGCAGAAGAGCTCAGCATGCTGGGAGATAGTGTAGCAGCGGTGAGGTCAGGCGGGGAGAGTGAGCCCGGAATAGCAGAAGCGCTCAGCATGCTGGGAGATAGTGTAGCAGCAGTGAGTTCAGGCAGGGAGAGTGAGCCCGGAATAGCAGACACGCCCAGCATGCTGGAAGATAATGTAGCAGTGGTGAGGTCAGGCGGGGAGAGTGAGCCCGGAATAGCAGAAGCGCTCAGTATGCTGGGAGATAGTGTTGCAGCAGTGAGGTGAGGCGGGGAGAGTGAGCCCGGAATAGCAGAAGCGCTCAGCATGCTGGGAGATAGTGTAGCAGCGGTGAGGTCAGGCAGGGAGAGTGAGCCCGGAATAGCAGAAGCGCTCAGCATGCTGGGAGATAGTGTAGCAGCAGTGAGTTCAGGCAGGGAGAGTGAGCCCGGAATAGCAGACACACCCAGCATGCTGGAAGATAATGTAGCAGTGGTGAGGTCAGGCGGGGAGAGTGAGCCCGGAATAGCAGAAGCACTCAGTATGCTGGGAGATAGTGTTGCAGCAGTGAGGTGAGGCGGGGAGAGTGAGCCCGGAATAGCAGAAGCGCTCAGCATGCTGGGAGATAGTGTAGCAGCAGTGAGGTCATGCAGAGAGAGTGAGCCCGGAATAGCAGAAGCGCTCAGCATGCTGGGAGATAGTGTAGTAGCGGTGAGGTCAGACGGGGAGAGTGAGCCCGGAATAGCAGAAGCGCTCAGCATGCTGGGAGATAGTGTAGCAGCAGTGAGGTCATGCAGAGAGAGTGAGCCCGGAATAACAGAAGCGCTCAGCATGCTGGGAGATAGTGTAGTAGCGGTGAGGTCAGACGGGGAGAGTGAGCCCGGAATAGCAGAAGCGCTCAGCATGCTGGGAGATAGTGTAGTAGCGGTGAGGTCAGACGGGGAGAGTGAGCCCGGAATAGCAGAAGCGCTCAGCATGCTGGGAGATAGTGTTGCAGCAGTGAGGTCAGGCAGGGAGAGTGAGCTTGGAATAGCAGAAGCGCTCAGCATGCTGGGAGATAGTGTAGCAGCGGTGAGGTCAGGCAGGGAGAGTGAGCTTGGAATAGCAGAAGCGCTCAGCATGCTGGGAGATAGTGTAGCAGCAGTGAGGTCAGGCAGGGAGAGCGAGACCGGAATAGCAGAAGTGCTCAGCATGCTGGGAGATAGTGTTGCAGCGGTGAGGTCAGGCAGGGAGAGCGAGACTAGAATAGCAGAAGTGCTCAGCATGCTGGGAGATAGTGTAGCAGCGGTGAGGTCAGGCAGGGAGAGTGAGCCCGGAATAGCAGACACGCCCAGCATGCTGGGAGATAGTGTAGCAGCAGTGAGGTCAGGCAGGGAGAGTGAGCCGGGAATAGCAGACACGCCCAGCATGCTGGGAGATAATGTAGCAGTGGTGAGGTCAGGCGGGGAGAGTGAGCCCGGAATAGCAGAAGCGCTCAGTATGCTGGGAGATAGTGTTGCAGCAGTGAGGTGAGGCGGGGAGAGTGAGCCCGGAATAGCAGAAGTGCTCAGCATGCTGGGAGATAGTGTAGTAGCGGTGAGGTCAGACGGGGAGAGCGAGACCGGAATAACAGAAGCGCTCAGCATGCTGGGAGATAGTGTAGCAACAGTGAGGTGAGGCGGGGAGAGTGAGCCCGGAATAGCAGAAGCGCTCAGCATGCTGGGAGATAGTGTAGTAGCGGTGAGGTCAGACGGGGAGAGTGAGCCCGGAATAGCAGAAGCGCTCAGCATGCTGGGAGATAGTGTAGTAGCAGTGAGGTCAGATGGGGAGAGCGAGACCAGAATAGCAGAAGCACTCAGCATGCTGGGAGATTGTGTAGCAGCAGTGAGGTCAGGCAGGGAGAGCGAGACCGGAATAGCAGAAGTGCTCAGCATGCTGGGAGATAGTGTAGCAGCAGTGAGGTCAGGCAGGGAGAGTGAGCTCGGAATAGCAGAAGCGCTCAGCATGCTGGGAGATAGTGTAGCAGCGGTGAGGTCAGGCAGGGAGAGTGAGCTTGGAATAGCAGAAGCGCTCAGCATGCTGGGAGATAATGTAGCAGCAGTGAGGTCAGGCAGGGAGAGCGAGACCGGAATAGCAGAAGTGCTCAGCATGCTGGGAGATAGTGTAGCAGCGGTGAGGTCAGGCAGGGAGAGTGAGCTCGGAATAGCAGAAGCGCTCAGCATGCTGGGAGATAGTGTAGCAGCAGTGAGGTCAGGCAGGGAGAGCGAGACCGGAATAGCAGAAGTGCTCAGCATGCTGGGAGATAGTGTAGCAGCAGTGAGGTCAGGCAGGGAGAGTGAGCCCGGAATAGCAGAAGCGCTCAGCATGCTGGGAGATAGTGTTGCAGCAGTGAGGTCAGGCAGGGAGAGCGAGACCGGAATAGCAGAAGTGCTCAGCGTGCTGGGAGATAGTGTAGCAGCAGTGAGGTCAGGCAGGGAGAGTGAGCTTGGAATAGCAGAAGCGCTCAGCATGCTGGGAGATAGTGTTGCAGCAGTGAGGTCAGGCAGGGAGAGCGAGACCGGAATAGCAGAAGTGCTCAGCATGCTGGGAGATAGTGTAGCAGCAGTGAGGTCAGGCAGGGAGAGTGAGCCCGGAATAGCAGAAGCGCTCAGCATGCTGGGAGATAGTGTTGCAGCGGTGAGGTCAGGCAGGGAGAGCGAGACCAGAATAGCAGAAGTGCTCAGCATGCTGGGAGATAGTGTAGCAGCGGTGAGGTCAGGCCGGGAGAGTGAGCCCGGAATAGCAGACACGCCCAGCATGCTGGGAGATAGTGTAGCAGCAGTGAGGTCAGGCCGGGAGAGTGAGCCGGGAATAGCAGACACGCCCAGCATGCTGGGAGATAATGTAGCAGTGGTGAGGTCAGGCGGGGAGAGTGAGCCCGGAATAGCAGAATCGCTCAGTATGCTGGGAGATAGTGTTGCAGCAGTGAGGTGAGGCGGGGAGAGTGAGCCCGGAATAGCAGAAGCGCTCAGCATGCTGGGAGATAGTGTAGTAGCGGTGAGGTCAGACGGGGAGAGTGAGCCCGGAATAGCAGAAGCGCTCAGCATGCTGGGAGATAGTGTAGCAGCAGTGAGGTCAGGCAGGGAGAGCAAAACCGGAATAGCAGAAGTGCTCAGCATGCTGGGAGATAGTGTAGCAGCGGTGAGGTCAGGCAGGGAGAGTGAGACCAGAATAGCAGAAGCGCTCAGCATGCTGGGAGATAGTGTAGCAGCAGTGAGGTCAGGCAGGGAGAGCGAGACCTGGAATAGCAGAAGCGCTCAGCATGCTGGGAGATAGTGTAGCAGCAGTGAGGTCAGGCAGGGAGAGTGAGCCCGGAATAGCAGAAGCGCTCAGCATGCTGGGAGATAGTGTTGCAGCGGTGAGGTCAGGCAGAGAAAGCAAGAACGGAATAGCAGAAGTGCTCAGCATGCTGGGAGATAGTGTAGCAGCGGTGAGGTCAGGCAGGGAGAGCGAGACCAGAATAGCAGAAGCGCTCAGCATGCTGGGAGATAGTGTAGCAGCAGTGAGGTCAGGCAGGGAGAGTGAGCTTGGAATAGCAGAAGCGCTCAGCATGCTGGGAGATAGTGTAGCAGCAGTGAGGTCAGGCAGGGAGAGCGAGACCGGAATAGCAGAAGTGCTCAGCATGCTGGGAGATAGTGTAGCAGCAGTGAGGTCAGGCAGGGAGAGTGAGCCCGGAATAGCAGAAGCGCTCAGCATGCTGGGAGATAATGTAGCAGTGGTGAGGTCAGGCAGGGAGAGCGAGACCAGACTAGCAGAAGTGCTCAGCATGCTGGGAGATAGTGTTGCAGCGGGGGACGTCAGGCGAAGTGAGCGAGACCGGAATAGCAGAAGTGCTCAGCATGCTGGGAGATAGTGTTGCAGCGGGGGACGTCAGGCGAAGTGAGCGAGACCGGAATAGCAGAAGTGCTCAGCATGCTGGGAGATAGTGTTGCAGCGGGGGACGTCAGGCGAAGTGAGCGAGACCGGAATAGCAGAAGTGCTCAGCATGCTGGGAGATAGTGTTGCAGCGGGGGACGTCAGGCGAAGTGAGCGAGACTGGAAGCTAAAACTCACCACGTGCACGCGATCACCCCTCTGGCTTTTCAGAAAGGGGAGCAGCGTCTGGTCAGAGAGCCGAGTGTGAGAGACCCGGGAGGTGAGGTGAGGTCGTCAATGGCACAACAAGTGCCAAAAAGAACATTGCTCTTGTCACAAGCGCATTCATGCTCTAAAGCACAGATGTCAAACACAAGGCTGGCTGAATGCGGCCCTCCTTACCATTTCATGTGGTCCTCCAGAGCTTTAAATGTGCATCATTGTAAACAGTAAAAGAACAGTACACTGCTTTCCCATCCAGAGAAGGACTGATTCTGGGGTAAACATTGGCAGTCTGAGCCAGGTGCAACAACAACCTATAGGGCCCACCTGCAAAATTAGCATGAAACTCCCTCCTTAGATCCAAAAGTGGCTCCATGTGGCTGATAAACAAACACACACACACACACACACTCACTCACTCACTCACTCCTCTCCTCTGTTGTTGGAGTGGGGTTTTGCATTCATAAAAATTAACTACCTTTTCACACTGCGAAGCACCATGATCTGTTTAAAATGCTATGCTGAGGGCTTTTAGTATTGCTACTTGTTCAGGATGTCCTGCAGTTGGTGTGTTGTAGATTTGGTTACATTAGCTGGAGGGGCAGCTTAGGAGATGGGGGTGGGAGGGAAGGGGTGTTGATGCTCCACAAGACACCGCTGCAACCTAGGTGCAACTTATGGTCCGGTGTGTCTTATGGTCTGAAAAATACGGTAATTATACATTTTTGTAAACCGCAAACCGGCAATGGAAAGTGGGTGAAAAAGGGAGTATGTAGAGACTTATAGATGTTATAGACTGACATACAATAATACAATACATGGAACATGAATGCACTATTACTAATAATGATAATCTTTACCCCACAGGTGGCCATTACATTGGTAGCCCCTCGGAGGGACGTTCTATCGCCCCGCCAGATGATGCTACAGAAGATAACATCACACAATGTTCTTCAGGAGGAACCCCCATTACTGGAAATACACATCACAGAATTTCTAAACACCAGAAAAGGAACCCGGGCGATCTTCAGTTTTCATGTTCAGAGTGTGGGAAAGCTTTTTTACGGAAAAGCCAGTTAATTACACATCAGAAATACCACACAAGTGAACGTCCTTTTCCCTGTTCAGATTGTGGGAAAGCTTTCGTGGTGGAAAGTCAATTGCTTATACACCAGAGAATTCACACAGGCGAGCGGCCCTTTGTATGTTCAGAGTGTGGGAAAGACTTCATTCTGCTAAGGCATCTCCTTTCACACCAGAGAACACACGCAGATGACCCTCCTTATTCCTGTGTAGAGTGTGGGAAAGGTTTCACTACTAGAGGAGGCTTACTCCACCATGAGAGAACTCACACCGGGGAGCGGCCTTTTTTTTGTTCAGACTGTGGGAAAACGTTTATTGGGAAAAGTCAACTTATTACGCACCAAAAAAGTCACACAGATGGTCTAACTCATTCTTGTTCAGAGTGCGGCAGAAATTTTAGTTCTAAAGAACGCTTATTGAGCCACCAGAAGGTTCACACCAATGGTCAGTCGTTTTCATGTTCAGAGTGTGGGAAATCGTTCAGGCAGAAAAGTTACCTTCGTAGTCATATAAAAACTCACTCAGACGTCCACCCTTTTTCCTGCTCAGAGTGTGGGAAAGCCTTTAAATCCAAAGGAAACCTTCTTGCACACCAGAAACGCCACACCGGCGAGCGTCCTTTTCCCTGTTCAGAGTGTGGGAAAGCATTCATTCAGAAATACGCCCTTCTTGCTCACATGAGAACCCATTCAGGCGAGGATCGTTTTTCCTGTTCAGCGTGTGGCCAAACTTTCAAGCGGAAATGTGCCTTAAATATGCACAAGAAGGAGTTGCACGGGTGATCATCACCTTCCTGTTCAGAGTACTGGAATAATGTCTATCTGTGCTTGGCCTACAAATCGGTACATTTGGACCTGCCCTACCTACATCTCCGATCTTGGCCACAGGCACATACCGGCCCACCCCCTCCGATCCTCCAGTGACCTGTGCCTGTTTGCACCTTGCACATCTCTCTTCCATACACAATTGCAGGACTTCACTATGGCTGCCCCCACTCTCTGGAATTCTCTCCCACCAGCCATCAGACTCACCCCCGTTTTTAATACCTTTAAACCAGCCCTCAAGCCTCACCTTTTCATGCTCGCGTACCCCCCTACATCAGTGCCATAATTCTGTTGAGCACCCTCTCAACAGACGCACCTATTGTCTCTACCCTTTAGATTGTAAGCCTCTGGCAGGGCCCTCCCTCTAGTGCTTCCAGCTTGATTATGCAATCTTATTGTCTGTCACCCCTCTTGTGGACTAGAACAGTCTCTATTTTGACCAAAGACACTGAACTACTGTTATCAAATTATTTGAATGATCTTGTTTTGTTGTGAATTTCCTTGTATGTCCTACCTTGTATGTTACCCCGTTTATCTATTGTGCAGCGCTGCGTAATATGTTGGCACTTTATAAATACAATAAATAATAATCTGCAATCAAACCAAAATCATTCATTCAGGAAGATCATCTTTTGGGTGAAACAGTTCTCCCTAAATATAGGAGAAATTGCACCGCTCAGCAACACAATTCACAATCGTACATGGGAAATGTGTTTTACAGAAGGAAAAAAATCTACGTAGTAGTTAGAGAATGTAGTGTATTATCCAAAATTGGAAGCTTTCTGTTATTTTCATGCTGAGATAAGCTTGTTACCGTAGCTCAAAACAAAAGAAAGAAACAACTTTTTTTTCCACAACCCTGCTGGCACAGTTCATGTAGGTAGGCATAGGATATATATATATATATATATATATATATATATATATATATATATATATATATATATTTTTGGATGTTACACCCTCCCCCCCCCCCCCCCTTTAATATCAGATGTATTACTCCTGTAGGCCACTGGATGATGTTGTCTGTTTATCCCATAGATGGTACAATTTTGCATGCAGGTATGAGAGATGCAGCCATATAAAGGTATCCATTTCGTTCATTCACAACTGGTGTTCTTACCCCCTAAATAATACACTGTTTGTCATCATCATACAATGCCAAGTATGGGTTTAGCAGATGTTTGGGAAATGTGAAAAATTACTATGGTTGGGAGCATACTTGTCTGCACAGAAAACCATCATGTGCTCTTCATGCGTTTGCATTTTCAATAATCTGCCTATTCAACTAGAGAGTAAAATTATATCAATAAATCAGTTTGTACAAAAACCACATGCGAAAATGCACATAAAATCGCATTGTAGATCGCACACCAATGCACGGGCCACAGACCTACATTATATGCAATGTTGCATGGGTTTTATGCTCTGCAGCACAACACATAATTCCAATAAGTGTGCTCCCTGCATATAGGAAAATCCTGGGAAGTATTTGTGAAGGCCCCTACTAGGGATGATCAATGAGATGCAATTTTTTCAGAAATTATGCAGATTTTTATGCAAATGTTTGCAGTTTGAAAACGGACCAATTAATTTAAACCCAGGTTAAAATTGATTGGTCCATTTTCAAGCTGCCTATGTTTGCATAAAAAATGCATACATTTGCATCAATTAGGAACAATTTTCATGTCTGATCATTCCTAGCCCCTACACACACCTGACTCAAGTTGGCTGAGGCGGGTGATAACGATTGGCACAACTGATAATCAGGCGTGTGTACAGCGACCGCCAACCCACAAGGAATTCACCTGGCGGATTGACTGACCTCTAGCGACAGCCAATTTCATTGTTCACGTCACTCCCCCGCCCACAGAGTGATGTTACACATGTGACGGTCCATCGTACTTCCCCTCCCCCACATAGCAATACAGCGCGTCCTCAGCTGACACATGTCTGTACAGCTGAGCCCAGTGATGTCCCTAAAGAAGATCGGGTTCTGATCTCCGACGGGCGACATCAGTAGTTTGGTGTGTACGCACCTTGAGATCACCCGTCTTCCCCAATAATTTTGTGGTTGTTTATTTTCAACAAACAATCACTTAAAGGCCAACTGTAGTGAGAAGAATATGGAGGCTGCCATATTTATTTCCTTTTAAACAATACCAGTTGCCTACAGCAGGAGACATTGGCAGCGCTTCCAAACAGAGGCTGCACCCGAATTGACTACCTGCAATAGATGTGCAGAGCTCCACAATTGTGGACTAAAATACACAACATGCATTCAAAACAGGTACAGCAAAGGAGGATGTTAGCTTCAGTATAAATAATATGTGCACAAATTATTCCCTACTAGACTTCCCCACGGCGGTGACGGGTCCTCTCAGGGAAGACCTACCGCTAGTCTAACGATAAAAACACAATTTTTTTCCTAGTGCTGCTAGTCTTAAAATGGTATACACATTTCTCTCAAACAGACATCAAACAAATGACAGCGCTCATAGGCTGCAAATGAATTGTAGACCAACAGAGGCATGCAGAGCCCCACAGGGCTAAATACATGCCTTGAATGCAAATCAGATGCAAATCATGTACTAGTCCTAGTCTATAATTTATACAAGAGAGATGGCGCTCTGGCATTTAAAAACACACAATCACAATATGGTCAAAAGTCCATGTACACAGCTCCTAAAAATATAAAATGTCCATAAGCATCTGAAACTTGGGATTTATCTTCTCCTATATTAGAGACAAGATCTGCTGCATATACAAAAAACACATGTGGAAATGCACATAAAATCGCATTGTAGATCGCACACCAATGCATGTGAGTGGGCCACCACCAACACCCCTTGTGTGCCACTCACCGCTGTAGCAGACCAGTCTATATAACTAGTCTATAATTTGAATGCACATGGATGCAGCTAGCCATAAGTATACTTACATGAGTTTTGTACAGCAGGAGACATTGGCAGTGCTTCCAAACAAAGGCTGCACCCGAATTGACTACCTGCAATAGATGTGCAGAGCTCCACAATTGTGGACTAAAATACACAACATGCATTCAAAACAGGTACAGCAAAGGAGGATGTTGCCTGTATTTTAGTCCACAATTGTGGAGCTCTGCACATCTATTGCAGGTAGTCAATTCAGGTGCAGCCTCTGTGTAGTAGCGCTGCCAATGTCTCCTGCTGTACAAAACTCATTTAAGTATACTTATGGCTAGCTGCATCCATGTGCATCGATTTGCATTCAAATTATAGATTAGGACTAGTACATGATACTAGCGAACAGCATTCTCATTGACTAGCCGAACCGGAGAACAGCAAAAAGTCAACAAAAGGAAAGGGAGGGAAATCCCTATGCTGCCATGGATGCACATGGAAAGGAAAATTACCGTTAGGTGAGTATACAATTTTCCGTTTTCCATATGCCTCCATAGCAGCATACATATGGGATTTAACTAGCAGAAAAAAAGTAAGGGTGGGACAAGACTTGCTGACCAAAAATAATTTAAATTAAGGCTTTAACAGATTCAGAAATAACTTTCTTTCTAAATTAAACTGAAGCGGAGGCTGCTGGATTTACTCTGAAATGGGCAATGAAAGTATGGACAGAGGACCAGTTGGCAGCCTGGTGAATCTTTGCCCGGATAGCGAAGGTGGCACAGGGGACAGCTGAGAAGAGTGCACTGTGATGCCACCCAGAGGGACAAGGTCACAAACCCTGATAATAGGCTAGCCTTAATAAAAGGCTTTCTTGATTCATTTGAGCCATGAAGAGATCTTTTGAGTTTGATGTTAGCTGGCTCTTTCTCAGACCTGATGGAATTATGAAGAGCTGTTCTGATTTCCTGAAGCTCCATTGTTACATTCACATAGGCTCTAAGTGTTCTTGCAACATCTAGAACATGCAGATCAGAGGAATTTGTATCCATAAAAGATGGCACTGTCCGATCCTGATTAAAGGAAAGCCCGGAAGTGAAGTGCTGTAGTAGTCTCAAAACTACTAAGTAGGATGTCAAGAATGAGCCCCTAGATCCTGGAGCTCGGAAACTCTTCTGTCCAAAGAGATAGCGAGGCATAGTTCTTAAGGTTGTTAAGTCTCATCTCCTGCAGTCTTCCACTGGGTCAAAAAGAGGTTTTGCTAGGTAACTGAGAACCTGCGCAGTTCCCACTTTGGAAAAAAGGTTGCAATTAGGATGCTTGTTCTTGGTGGCAGCCTTCATAAATTGAACTATTAGAGGGTGAGAGACCCAGCAGTGATCCGTCAAAGCAGAGATGGCAGAAATCTGCACTTTGAGAGTGCAAGCCAATTGTTTTTATAGGCCAATCTGGAGGAAGCTAAGAATATGTTGTGCTGGTAGACCCATTGGGTCTAAATTATTTACCAGAGCAATTGAGAAAAAATATTTTCCAGTTTGTGGTAGTTTTCCTTGCTTTTAGCAGTGTATTTATCAATGATTCTGAGTTTACCAGGTCTCTAAGCTTCCTCCCACAATCCTTAAGCAATTAAATCAAGGGATTGAGGAGACAGGTGACAAATTGAGTCCTGGGACAGGGGGTTTGGTCTGACTGGAAGAGGAATAGGAGGTTCCAACTTCAGGCTCCAAATTAGAGGGACTCATGGCTGGCATGGCCAAAATGGACCCACCTCCAGGAGTACCACTTGTTCTAGGAGGAGTCTCCTCAGAATTTTGAAGATAAGTGGAGTTGGAGGAAAAAAACAGAGACTATTCAGAAATTTCAGGTGTTGCCAGAGCACCCTGAGCTCTTGAATGTGGGGGCGAATCTCCTCGAGCTGGCATTTAGTTGATGTAGGTTGCCATCAGGTCCACCTACCCAATGGTCACAGATCACTCTGGATATATTTTATTGAGTGGCCACAAGCTATTGCCTCAGTCCCCTTGATTGAGAAAATCTGCCGCAGAGTTCTGAGGCCCTATGAGATAAACTGCCATGATGCTGCAGAGATTGCTCTCTGCACTGGAGATAATATTGCTGACCTCTAACATGAGGAACAGACTCCTTGTGTCCCTCTGCTACCTGATATCAAAGACTGACGTCTCATCCCAGTGATGGCTGAAGGTCTGAAGCACCATATAAGCCACCCTGTGTTTGAGTATATTTGCAGGGATCAATCAGCTTTGTTTTGACTATTTTACCTAAGCTAATACAACCTGTAAACATGTAAAACCATGCTTGCATGTTTACGAGTTATGGGTGAACGATTGGTTAATAGTTGTTGAGCTTGTGTTTAGCCACCACCGCAGACAGTCTCATCGTGGGAGTGAGAAGGATGGTCTGAGAGTAACTCTGGTGGTTTCATTGATGGAGAAACCCTAGTTGGAATGAGCAGATGTGCCAGTGAACCCATTTGACCATCTGGATTGTAGATGACGAAGTGCCCAGGAGGTGTATACAACACCTTGATTAATGAATATAGTATGATAATCAGCACTCGCAAACTTTTGGCAGCAATTTTCTCATCTGTTTACTGCATTGCATATAGATTGGAATCTTGCTCACGGAAAGATTAGGTCCTCAGAAGGAGTGAGGTGGCTTTCCTCCTTGTTTGTTAACCAGGCCAAAGACAGACTTTGAAGAAGAATCTGTTGCTAACACAGTAGAGCCTTGGGATCTGAGGCTAGCAACAACAGATTGTCTAAATAGTGATAAAGTCCTAACTTTGCTTTCTCAACTGAGCCACCAGACACACTAGTACCAAAAAAGGTTGTCATGGCTGTGATAATGTCGAGAAGGAGGATGGTTACTGGAGAAGAATGTTACCAACTGCATGGTGGAAAGAAGTTTGAAATAATGAATGTATCTGCCAAGTCATTTGTTGTAACTCCATCTTGAATGTTTTCAGAAAGATGAAGATTTAGGAATTTCAGATCCAGTACTGAACGCAGATCACCTGACTTCTTTACAATGAAGAGAGGAGAGTAGACTTCCTGAATGCGCTCCTCTTCTGGAACCAACATAACAGCCGTTTTCTGCAATGAGTCATGAATGTAAAAGAGCAGGTCTCTGTGAAGACAAAGTGACTAAGTGGTGGAGTGAACTTGCACATCCAAGAAAAACCGAACCACTCTATCTGTGGCCCACTCGTCCTTTATTTTATTTTTTATTTTTTTTTGTCCAGATAATATGGAACTGCTGAAGTCTTGCAGCTACTATCTGGACTTTAGAATTGTCAATAGGACTCTGCGCTGACTGCTTTGTGAGCTTATGGAGATTAGCATGTGAAGTTTGCCAATTCCTATGGTCTGGTCTTTCCTTCCTCAATGTCTTCTCTCCTTTGGTATAATACCAGCCTTGGTGACTGTTGGTTGCCAGATCCAACTTGTTACTAAAAAGATTTCTTCCATCAAACAGAATTTTAAACACATTTTGTTGGAAGCTGGGAAGCTGGGATCAGCAGACTAGATTTTTTTTTTTGATTTTTTTTTTTTAACAGACCAATTCACTGTCATGGCAAAAAGCCTGGCATATTAAGTGGACTGGACAAAATCTATAGCCGCTTCCCTAATAAACTTAGAGACAATATGAACGTTCTCTAAGCTGCCAGGATAGAATCAGAATCCTTGTCCACTTCCGTGGCAACTGAAGATAGAGCCAGGGCTGGTTTACATGCCCCTCCAGTCGTCGTATACACCATTGTTAAATCTATATCACGTTTATGGCCTAGGACATCTTAAAAAGTAATCAAGACTTTTAACCTTACATGGCATGCAAGACACCTGACTGACATGTCCACCATGGAAGCGAACGCTAGGACTGGAGAATTTTCTTGAAGAAAGTATGATGTTTGGAAAGTCTGCTTTTTCAGATAGGACTTTCTCCTTACCTTTTCCCATTCATCTTTATTTGATCTCATTCAAGACAGGAAAGGAGAATGATAATTATTTCAGACGTTGCTTATCCTGGAGAAGGGTTTCCTCTTCCCAGTGAATGGCTTCACAGATGGTTTGGATAAAGGAGAAATAGAAACCAGATATCTGTATGCTCACTCTCATTGGATTCATGCTAAACCATAGATAATTGAGGATATTCAGTATCTTCATTGATTTGCTGGGAGGATGCTTGGGGACCAAAGAGCCTTCATAGTAGTCCACTGATTCCTGGACAGCCTGCTTTATCATCTTGGATGTGTGCATCTGGTGGAACTCTGGCTCTTTTCCCATGTGGTGGAAACAGATCTACTTTACTGATTTCCCTGGCATGGTTCTGTCGCCACAAACCCAGCAATCTGGGGGGCTATGGTGCCTTTAACTGGGACCTGATCCTCCAGTTCCCAGGCAGGTTATTTACCTGCTCCTTGAGCAGTATCCTGAGTGATGATATAAAGATCTAAAGCAGGATCTTAAATGATGACAAAGAACTAATGTCCTAGAACTGTGGTGGGAACTTGCCCTCCATTGTTCTCTTCTTCCTGGGCTTGTATATAAAAAAGTACAGCCCATTTATGGAAGGTGTGCTCTCTTTATTTGTAGAAAAGCGGGGTCACTTACCTGTATGACTCTTACCTATTGACCTTAGAATTATCTGTTTCTGGCACAGTGTGATCCAGAATGCAGTCCAACGGACCGCAAGAGATGAAATAAGTAAGATAAGAGGTACATGAAACGTTGCAGAAAATAAGAAATCAGATAATACTTTCATGCAAGGAATGCTATGTCATTTATATTGCACATAGTACACAATACTGTTCATATAACTGTTTATAATGAGCATGGCAGATGATAAAATATAGTACATAGTGCTACCAAGATACTTGGAATAACTTACCTCCTCCTGCAGCTTGAGAAGCATTACATCAGAGGGACAGCAAATAATAGTGCCTTTACCTTTAACCTCCTGAGCGGTATGGACGAGCTCAGCTCGTCCATCACCGCCGGAGGCTGCCGCTCAGGCCCTGCTGGGCCGATTTTTATCAAATAAAGTGCAGCACACGCAGCCGGCACTTTGCCAGCCGCGTGTGCTGCCCGATCGCCGCCGCTCTGCGGCGATTCGCCGCGAGCAGCGGCGAAAGAGGGCCCCCCTAGCCGCCTGAGCCCTGCGCAGCCGGAACAAAAAGTTCCGGCCAGCGCTAAGGGCTGGATCGGAGGCGGCTGACGTCAGGACGTCGGCTGACGTCCATGACGTCACTCCGCTCGTCGCCATGGCGACGATCTAAGCAAAACAAGGAAGGCCGCTCATTGCGGCCTTCCTTGTTTATTATGGGCGCCGGAGGCGATCGGAAGAACGCCTCCGGAGCGCCCTCTAGTGGGCTTTCATGCAGCCAACTTTCAGTTGGCTGCATGAAATAGTTTTTTTTTAATTAAAAAAAAACCCTCCCGCAGCCTCCCTGGCGATCTCAATAGAACGCCGAGGAGGTTAAGCCAGACATAGAGGGAGGTAGTGTTGCAGGCAGCCAGCACAGTCCTGTGTGTATCCAGCCTTGTGAGAGGAGGGGAGGAGAGCTCAGCTGTGAGGAGATCTCTGCTGTGTCCAGAGCAGGGATTGGAGAGCAGTTACTGCAAACACTTCCTGGTCTGATGGCTGTGCGTTCCAAGCTGAAATGCACTCGAAGCCATGTGCTTCAGAGCCTTTCACTGTGAGACAGGTGAGTGGAATCACACTGAACACTCAGCAGCACTGAATACCCAGCAGGAGAGGCTGAACTATGCACCACTAACCTGTGCAACAGCAGACAGGAAGAAAAAAAGGTGAGAAGGATCACACTGTGCTCTGCAATCGTATTTAAGTCATGCAGAGCAGCCATAAAGGGGGGAAAAGATCATTTAGATCAAGCTCCCACCATCACCCCAGATATAAGGTCCCTGAATAATTTGACATTTAGTCATGACAACAGGGCTGCGACCAGGAGAGGCTGAACCTGGCCGGAACGCCGCAGGAATATCGGCGAGGTAAGAGTAAAATAAAAATAAATAGCGATGAAACACTAAGGAACCTGTTCGGAGGTGAGGACAAAAATGAGAATGCTGCTCGCTAGGGGTCACTTTCTTTTATAGCTAAGGTCCTGTTAATTGGTAGGGGTGGGGCTTAACCCATATGTATGCTGCCATGGAGGCATATGGAAAAGAAGTTTGATAATCTTTCCTAAGCGTCACAGGGGTCCTCAGTGCTCAAGTTGCCAACACACTCGTCCTGAGCGATATCTGGAGAAATTGCAGTGTGTGTAGTGCCTACCGGTTACTGTGCGTGTAAATGAGGAAAGGGAAACGAGGAATGCCTGCTCTGGGTCGCACAGAGTGGATGGACTCTTCAGCCGCAATGATCACCGGATGGTAATGTTCCCCATGGTATAGTTATTAGCAGCAAGTCCTGTGATAAAGTTGGATAATGCTTATTATATAATCTGAAATGAGCCACTATTATAGTCTGGCGCGTTTAACATGAACGAATGGAAAACAAAAAAAAAAAATCTGATTAGCCGAAGTTTTCAAATATCCCGCTTGTATGTGAACGGTCTTTCCCGCCATTTTATCGACCAACAACGACACACTGCTAGATCAGTCACGCACGGTCGATATGCACTCCTTGTCCTACAATAAAGATTACCGCCGAGATTCATTTGCCGCTCTCATGTGGTCTTTCTGCTGCGTCTCCCTCCTACCCAACCACAGGGTTTCCAGCATCGATCTGTCTCCGGTCCCATCCCGGATGACAGAGCCGGCTATAGCTTCCAGAGAGGAGCTCAGCGCTGCTTCCTAATACAACTTTCTCCAATCAGCAGCCGTCATCCTCCCCCCCTGCAATTATCCTGTAGTCACCATTCCCCATCCCAACCATACAATGCAAGCCGCTGTTAGTGATCGGTAAGATGAGCGGGGATGATGAATAAGCAGCAGCCGTTACCAGGCTGCTCAGTATAATTCTGAGTCTATCTACTCGGGTCTCCGCATCCTTCAGCCGAATCCCGATAGAAGCAACAACACCCGCTATCGTAGTGCGCTGCATATAGCAATGCCAACTACTTCATAAACTAGTTGTCGTGACAGCACTTTTATGGAGTAAGTGGGTGGCCCTGAAAAGGACCTTTTATGCAGCATGGTAAGGAGATGGAGTGGCTTAGCCCCCGAAGCCGTAGAGGGTGCGCCCCTGGCGCTTGAGGGCGTACACCACATCCATGGCGGTGACCGTCTTCCTCTTGGCGTGCTCGGTGTAAGTGACGGCGTCCCGGATGACGTTCTCCAGGAAAACCTTCAGCACTCCGCGGGTCTCCTCATAGATGAGGCCGGAGATGCGCTTGACACCCCCTCTGCGGGCCAGGCGGCGGATGGCGGGCTTAGTGATGCCCTGGATGTTATCCCGGAGCACCTTCCTGTGCCGCTTGGCGCCTCCTTTCCCGAGTCCCTTCCCGCCCTTTCCTCGGCCAGACATAGCTCTGCTGTACACTCTCTACCGTGCAGATAAAGTGAGTAGTGCTGCTGCCTCCCCTCCTCTTATACAGCCGGGGCGGACCTGAGGGGAGACTGCACAGAAGGGACGGAGCCGGTTTTCTCATACGTGTTTGTGTGGGGTCCTCCTGCCCTCGCTTTTACCGCGCAGCCCATTAGTGAAAGTAAATCAGCGATTACTGTACAAGCAGAAGTTTGTCTTTCACACGATACCTCCAAATAGATTGCAGTTTTGTTTTTTTTCTATCCATAATGTGGACATTCGGATAAATCCCAGTAAACTAATGATTACGTGTCTCTCTGTTCTGGTATTCACTTTTTTTTTTACTTTGAACCCACCGATTTCTCACAGGTCACAGACAGCTCTTTTGTACTAAATCGGGCACGGATTGTTAGATGTTTCTGTGTACAGAGTATAGTGCTTTTGATTGATTAAATAACCATCAAATCAGTCATTTCATAATTGCACCCCACATTGCCCAGGTCATTAGAGTTAATGAGGATTCGCGTATTAAAAAAAAAAATTACAATTGCGTCATGGAAGTAATGTAGATGACAGAATATTTAACGCCTGGTCCCCTCCTCTGCCAAAAACATGCGCAGTTTACAAGCTACTGTGTGGGCTTGGGGGGGGGGGGATCCTGCCTTGCCCGAAGAGTAGCTACAATGTTACATACTGGACGGAGCTGCCACTCGAACCTCGGCCAAAGCCCATCCAGCGGTTAGGCTGCTTATGCGGTCATGAATATTACGTGACAATACACGGAAGCAGACCTGCGGCCGACTACCTATATACACACACTGCTACCTGCGACATTACAGCTCTGTATGGAGAATGTGGGGTGGCTCTGAAAAGAGCCTTTGTGGTGTGGGTGACAATGTATGACGTGCTTATGCCCTCTCGCCGCGGATCCTGCGGGCCAGCTGGATGTCTTTGGGCATGATGGTGACCCTCTTGGCGTGGATGGCGCACAGGTTGGTGTCCTCGAAGAGCCCCACCAGATAAGCCTCGCTGGCCTCCTGCAGAGCCATGACGGCCGAGCTCTGGAAGCGCAGGTCGGTCTTGAAGTCCTGGGCGATCTCCCGCACCAGGCGCTGGAAGGGCAGCTTGCGGATCAGCAGCTCGGTGGATTTCTGGTAGCGGCGGATCTCTCGGAGAGCCACTGTACCGGGCCGGTAGCGGTGAGGCTTCTTCACTCCTCCGGTGGCCGGGGCGCTCTTCCGGGCGGCTTTGGTGGCCAGCTGCTTGCGGGGAGCTTTCCCTCCGGTGGACTTGCGGGCGGTCTGCTTAGTTCTGGCCATCGCTCAGGCAGTAATCTCTATTCAGTCGCGGAAATAGAATGAGGAGAGCGGCCGGGAAGCGTCATTTTATACAGTCCGCACCTCTCTGTCATTGGCTGCAAAACACCACGTGTTACATGCCGACACGTGACACCGCAGAGAGCCAATTGTCATTGATATAGCATATCCATATTATCCCTATTCCCAGACTCACAGCACGCCCTCTGCCATGCTAATAGCCATTTATAAGCGCCGTGGCTTCTGATTGGCCGGGGTGATCGGGAGCTTTTATTTGATTGGCTACTGGAGAATATTACTTATTCAAATATCCCGCCACAATTTTGCTTTGTTACATTAGCCCGCCATCTAGAGATGGGAAGTTCGGATCTTTTCAATGATCCGGATGATTCGAATCGGATCATTGAA
Organism: Hyperolius riggenbachi; assembly: GCF_040937935.1. Taxonomy (NCBI): domain Eukaryota; kingdom Metazoa; phylum Chordata; class Amphibia; order Anura; family Hyperoliidae; genus Hyperolius; species Hyperolius riggenbachi. Next base: position 248,530,334 of record NC_090655.1, on the reverse strand, counting down.
GAGATCCGGATCTTTGATCCGAATCTCGGATCATTTTACTACCGGAAGCATTCGGGGGTGAAATGAACAGCAGGACAGGTCTGTGGACAGGAGAAGGAGAGGGGGGTGGACACACAGAGAAGGGGAGAAGATGGACAGAGGGCAGGGACGGGCAGAGAGCAGAAATGTTTGCACGTAATACCCACATGCTGAAGTCATATGCTTTACATATATTTCACCTATATGCTCATCTGTACACTTTGAAAGAAAAGGTCGCACAGTGAAAGAAAGCATTCCCAGAAGATAAGTGCAGCTGTTTAGTGCGGAGTGCAGGAGGATTATTTTGCCTTTCAATCACACTGTCTGCAAAGTTACTGAGCTGTGCTGAGCCAAAAGTTTCCAATGTGATCACTGTGCAGCACTACGGAACAGCCAGCCTATAATGGGCAGCACATTATAGCCAGTATGTGTGCTCTACACATATCTGGCAGTGGCACCCATGTCCCCTCTCTCTCATCTACCTGTCTCCCTGCAAGGCTGTCTCCCATCCAACAGAGCGATCCCTGCTTCCAGGACCCCGCTGCCCGATGAGAGGGGGCGTGTCGCTCCTGGCCCCGCCCCTTTTGCGATCCGAATCGTTCATTTTGATGATTCGGATGATCGACTCATAAAATAGATTCGGATCAAAGATCCGAATCGTTCATGATCCGGACAACACTACCGCCATCTACAACGCTGCTTGTTGTTCTTATTTATTGACTTTTCCAGTATATTTTTTTTTTTAAATATTCTATATTTATATCTGAAAGCGTCAAGTAAGAGTGGAAAGGAAGGAACAGAGGTAGATGAGTCACGTTTCTCTGAGGAAGATCCGCATTCTGTATTGTGACGGCGGATCGGCCAAGGCTGGTGGCTACTTGTCATGAAGACAGAAAGCGGAGATCTCCCCCTCCTGTGCGGGACATCAGCCGGACCAGTAATAAGCGTCTCCTCGCTCCCACACACAGGCCGACCTAACCGAGCGGAGCGTTCTCGAACTCTCAGAATCGGGATTAGTTTTACTGGAGTAACCGGATTTTCCAACAGATCGGATATATTTAGGTGGTTTGCCGCTCCTCTATCAAAATCACCGAAACGCCTCTCAATTTTATGTTCTTGTAATTAATATCAAAATATACATAGAATTTTGAATGGAGAAAAACGAGCAGAAAGCGACCGTCTCTTATAAATGTTGCTGGCTGAGCGGCTGCGCTTTAGTAATACAGTTACAACTTTAATACTTGCATAAAAAAAATATGCAATACGTATATTCGTCACCCTATCTGTTCGGATGGGCCGCTTCTTATAACAACCCCACCAGCTGCACAGACACGTCAGGATGGATTCTATAAAGAAATGCACGTTTTGTAGATGCTTGCTGACCCGAGTGGCCGCAGCGCACCAGTAATCTCTGCTACCGGTTTCTCTAAAGTGCGGCAGAAACTGATCACAGCAACCGGGATAATCTATATCTGGAGACGTACAGGAGAACTGCGTGTCTATTGTATTCTCAGGACTCTGACATCTCACAAAGGTGCCCAAGATTCTGATAAGTGTTCTGGAACTGTTACTAATACTGCAGGGAATCCATTCACCATCACGTTAGATCCCCTGATCGGATTCAGACATATAGCTTTATATGTCAGAACCACGCAGCTAGAGGAGATCGATAACCTCGGTACGATGATAATCACACTCCCTAACCTGTACTGTCCCTATACAGCGCATAAGTGATCGGACAGTAAAGCTCCGTGATGAATTGAATGGGTGGCTTAGCACGGTAACCTCACAGTGGGAATCCCCCCTCCTTGCTCAGCTTGAGAGCAGTAATACTGGGGACATGACACGAATAGATCACTAACAAGCAAATCACACAATATCAATACATAGCCCTGTAGTGAATGAGTGGGTGGCTCTGAAAAGAGCCTTTGGGTTTCCTGTGTAGTCGGGTGAGAGGAGATTACTTGGCGCTGGTGTACTTGGTGACGGCCTTGGTGCCCTCGGACACGGCGTGCTTGGCCAGCTCTCCCGGCAGCAGCAGGCGGACGGCGGTCTGGATCTCCCGGGAGGTGATGGTGGAGCGCTTGTTATAATGAGCCAGGCGGGAAGCTTCCCCGGCGATGCGCTCGAAGATGTCATTGACGAAGGAGTTCATGATGCTCATGGCCTTGGAGGAGATGCCGGTGTCGGGGTGCACCTGCTTCAGCACCTTGTACACGTAGATGGCGTAGCTCTCCTTCCTGGTCTTCCTGCGCTTCTTGCCGTCCTTCTTCTGCACCTTACTCACCGCTTTCTTAGAGCCCTTCTTGGGCGCCGGGGCGGACTTGGCTGGTTCACCCATAGCTGTCGATTCTTAACAACTCTGCAGAGTGAGGAGACACAATGAGGAGCAGCGCTGCCTCCCCTCCTTATATAGGCCGCCTATGCTAATCAGGCTGCAGGAGAGCCGGCTCACACTATTGGATAGCATTACTAGCACCGCCTGATGACCGCCCCTTATAGTTGATTGGCTGGATGAGAAACTTGCATAATTGAAGAGCGTAGCAAACAAACCCAGATGCAATTGGTTACTAAAGTACAGAGCCCCGCCCCGGCATTTGCTGATTAGTGGATAGCCAGACTCTCATGCTATTGGCTGCGGTGAATAGCAGCCAATCAGGTGGCAGCGCGGGGCGGGCAGCAGAGTATATAGGGCATGAGGAGGGACGGGTTTGGCTATTCTTGTGTTGGAGAATTTTTTGTATCTCTGAAGTCATCATGTCCGGAAGAGGCAAACAAGGCGGCAAGGCTCGTGCCAAGGCCAAGACTCGCTCATCCCGGGCCGGCCTGCAGTTCCCAGTCGGCCGTGTTCACCGTCTGCTGAGGAAGGGCAACTATGCGCAGCGGGTGGGGGCCGGAGCTCCGGTCTATCTGGCCGCAGTGCTGGAGTATCTGACCGCTGAGATCCTGGAGCTGGCTGGCAACGCCGCCCGGGACAACAAGAAGACCCGCATCATCCCCCGCCACCTGCAGCTGGCCGTGCGCAACGACGAGGAGCTCAACAAGCTGCTGGGTGGGGTGACCATCGCCCAGGGGGGCGTCCTGCCCAACATCCAGGCCGTGCTGCTGCCCAAGAAGACCGAGAGCCACAAGGCCGCCAAGAGCAAGTAATTCCCTGCAGCTAAAGAGATCACACAGAACACCACAAAGGCTCTTTTCAGAGCCACCCACACTGTCTGCTAAAGAGCCTGATGTGCGTTTACTCTGCATGCAGAGACGTTTCACTGTATTGGGCTCTATTCTCAAAGAGCCAAAAGTACCGCAAAATTTTACCGGTAAATTCCCGCCAGCGGTAAACTCCGCATTTTTTTAGCATTCACTAACATTTTCCGCATGTTTGCCGCATGCGGGAAAAAAGATGCGGAAACAGGCATTATTCATGCGGGAATCATGCGGTAAAAAGGTCGCATGAAAAAGTGTTTAAAAAAAAAAAGTTAAAGTCCACCAAGCACAGCCCTTAAGCCTCCACACTTCATTAAAGTCAATGGGATGCGGAATATATCACCTACTTCTTGTAGGTGATAAAAATTCGGTAATTAACGAAGAAAAGATGCGCCTGAACATCTTTGAGAATTGATCTTTTATTGCGGAAAATACCGACTTTTGCGGAAATTTTACCGCATGAATCCCGCACTTTTATCACACTTTTTCCGCATGCGGAAAAAACATGCGGAACATTTTGAGAATCCCAACTTGCCGGTATTTTGGGTGCAAACTTCCCGCATGTACTTTACCGCATGCGGAAACTCATTGAGAATAGAGCCCAAATTGTCTTAATAACTGATTAATGAAATACAGCTGCTGATGTAATATTAAGCCGGATCCAGTACTGCTTTTTTTTTTTTTTTTTTTTTTAAATCACACGTTAGCTGAATGAGATGAGGAATTCCCACCTCTGTAAACCTTTGTAGTAACAAAGAAAAACGGGCAGTAACTAAAAAAAACGGGATTCGGCTTAAATATTACATCACAAGTGCATTATAGTAAACTCAACATCCTACCGGATCCTTAGCAGCTGTGGGGTGAAGGGAGCGGTGATGAGCCTAATGATCGTTTCTTTCTCCTGGGCATGAGGAAAACCCGGCCCAACATTACAAAATTTGGAGGGAACTAATACAAAGGCATCGGAGTGTTGTTCTCTTATTCACCTCATGGTGGCAGTGGTTTTAACAGTGGGTGGCTCTGCTTAATTGCCCAAGTATTCATTGTAAAAGATGATTCCTGTAAGAACTAGCCTGTTAAGATCCAACCGGCAGAGAAACGTTTACACCCCAAGTATATAGGAGCTGATGCTCTATTAGCGGCTGAGAGCGCTTATGCATTGTGCACGCTTTTGCTATACACGCGCTTTCTGCAGGCTGCTCCCCTTATACGCGTGTGGATTGGGAGGACTGTACAGCTGTACGATCCGTAACATCAAGTCAGGACGGAGAATACCTCTGATCCGCTTAAAACGTATGCGGCTGAATCGAATACGGATTTAGTATATGAAATGTAACCATTGTGCTTTACACAACATTATTATTCGCCAATATAGTGCGTACGGATTAATCGGTTATTGAAATAATACAGTGAAACGTCTCTGCATACAGAGTAAACCGTAAACGCACATCAGGCTCTTTAGCAGACAGTGTGGGTGGCTCTGAAAAGAGCCTTTGTGGTGTTCTGTGCGATCCCTTTAGCTGCAGGGAGTTACTTGCTCTTGGCGGCCTTGTGGCTCTCGGTCTTCTTGGGCAGCAGCACGGCCTGGATGTTGGGCAGGACGCCCCCCTGGGCGATGGTCACCCCACCCAGCAGCTTGTTGAGCTCCTCGTCGTTGCGCACGGCCAGCTGCAGGTGGCGGGGGATGATGCGGGTCTTCTTGTTGTCCCGGGCGGCGTTGCCAGCCAGCTCCAGGATCTCAGCGGTCAGATACTCCAGCACTGCGGCCAGATAGACCGGAGCTCCGGCCCCCACCCGCTCCGCATAGTTGCCCTTCCTCAGCAGACGGTGAACACGGCCGACTGGGAACTGCAGGCCGGCCCGGGAGGAGCGAGTCTTGGCCTTGGCACGAGCCTTGCCGCCTTGTTTGCCTCTTCCGGACATGATGGCTTCTCAGGGATACAGATAACTCTCCAACACGAGAATAACCAAACCCAACCCTCCTCCTGCCCTATATACTCTGCTGCCCGCCCCGCGCTGCCACCTGATTGGCTGCTATTCAACTCAACCAATAGCAGGAGAGTCTGGCTATCCACTAATCAGCAATTGCCGGGGCGGGGCTCTGTACTTTAGCAGCCAATTGCATCTGAGTTTGTTTGCTGCGCTCTTCAACTATGTAAGTTCTCATATAGCCAATGAGCTATAAGGGGCGGTCATCAGGCGGCGCTAGTGACGCTATCCAATAGTGTGAGCCTGCTCTCCTGCAGCCTGATTAGCATAGGCCGCCTATATAAGGAGGGGAGGCGGCGCTGCTCCTCATTGTGTCTCCGAACTCTGCAGAGTTACTAAGAATCCGCAGATATGGGTGAACCAGCCAAGTCCGCCCCGGCACCCAAGAAGGGCTCTAAGAAAGCGGTGAGTAAGGTGCAGAAGAAGGACGGCAAGAAGCGCAGGAAGACCAGGAAGGAGAGCTACGCCATCTACGTGTACAAGGTGCTGAAGCAGGTGCACCCCGACACCGGCATCTCCTCCAAGGCCATGAGCATCATGAACTCCTTCGTCAATGACATCTTCGAGCGCATCGCCGGGGAAGCTTCCCGCCTGGCTCATTACAACAAGCGCTCCACTATCACTTCCAGGGAGATCCAGACCGCCGTCCGCCTGTTGCTGCCGGGAGAGCTGGCCAAGCATGCCGTGTCCGAGGGCACCAAGGCCGTCACCAAGTACACCAGCGCCAAGTAATCTCCTCTCACCCGACTACACAGGAAACCCAAAGGCTCTTTTCAGAGCCACCCACTCATTCACTGCAGGGCTATGTACTGCTGTTATATGCTCTCTTGTTCCAAGTATTATTGCTCTTTTCCTCATTATGCAGGGACCGAGTGGGATTCCTAAACCGCGGTTACCGCTCTCCTTCAGACCCGTTTCCTTTTGTAACTATTTACAGCCCCCTCCCGTATCATTGCCGACGCTGAATCGGAAGAGGGACTTCTTGATTATGACAATTTGGGTATAGCTGAATGCTCCAGCGCCTAACTATATCGGCACCTTTTTCTTAGAGACGTTTTGTATACTTGAGTCATTTTGCGAATCAAAACAATTCAGTTCATTGCTAGCATTACATATGGCAAACTAAAGAAAGATTACTGGCTGCAATAAAAATAAAATATGCCTGTACGTATGGTGAGTGTTTAAGAGTTGGAAATAATTTGTAATAGCCAGTCACTAGCCACACAGCCAACAACATTCTGAAATCGCAGTTTTCAGCACACTTGCTATTCAAATACTAGCTTGTAGATATAGTAATATCAGATAGGAGGGAATCTGTAAATGTGACACCTGCTGGATGCCAAACCATCCAGATATCCGATCTGCTGGGAAATCCGGTCACTCCAGCAAAACTAATCCCGATCCCCAAACTTCCCCTGAGTTCTAGAGCGTTCCTCGGCTAGATCGGTCTGTGTGGAGCGAGGAGACTCGCTTCCTATTACCCGGTTGATTCCGCGCTCAGTGGGAGGGAGATCTCGGCTCTCCTAAACTGTTTCCCCGACCACAGGAATCACCAGCCCGGCCGATCTGCAACCCGACATTACAAAGCTACAAATGCGTGTAATATAAAGATCTGCAGAGAACCGCGGCTCGTCTTTGTCTATTCATTTCAACGTTTCCTGGCGATTTTTTTCTTTCTTTTTAAAGAAATATATATATATATATATATATATATATATATATATATATATATATATATACACATATATACACAGTGGCGTAGCTAAGGAGCTGTGGGCCCCGATGCAAGTTTTACATGGGCCCCCCCAAGCACTCTATACATAATTGATACGGCGCACCACAACCTGCCAATGGCAACTAGTGTCAGAGGTGCAAGAAGGGGATGGGGAACAGTTTGTTAATGATTACCACTATTCAAAGTATCTATAGAAGTGATTATTATGAGCACAGGACCAATAGAGAGCAAATACTGTCGTTGAGGGAGGGCCCTTTGGGGCCCCTCTGGCCCAAGGGCCCCGATGCGGTCGCTACCTCTGCACCCCCTATTGCTACGCCCCTGTATATATATATATATATATATATATATATATATATATATATATACACACACACAGCATGAAGAAGATTAAATGAAAAAAAAAAAGATCCAAAACTGGCAACATTATTGGCGGGCTGCTCTAACGGAAATATTGTAGCGGGAGATTTGAAAAGTAACAAGTGATCTCCAGCGGACAATCAGATCAAGGCACCGATCACCCCGGCCAATCATAAGCCAGAACGCTGCATAAATAGGAGTCATAGCATGCCATCTGCGTGGTGGGAGTTGTAGATTATACTGTGCAGTGGGCTTTTCCCAGCGGTCAGGCAGCCGCTGCTCTGGGCGGGGTTATTAGAAGGAGCCGCCCGGTGATTGGATCCCGCGCAGCACGAGGCAGACACACAATATTACAGGGGATATGGAGATGGGGTTCAAAGACAATTGGCTCTCCGTACTGTCATGCGTCTCCATGTAGAGGGCGTGGTGTGAGGCAGCCAATGACAGAGAGGCTCGGGCTGTATAAGAAGGCGCTTCCCGGCCGCTCTCCTCATTCTATTTCCGCAAGTGAATAGAGACTATTTCCTGAGCGATGGCCAGAACTAAGCAGACCGCCCGCAAGTCCACCGGAGGGAAAGCTCCCCGCAAGCAGCTGGCCACCAAAGCCGCCCGGAAGAGCGCCCCGGCCACCGGAGGAGTGAAGAAGCCTCACCGCTACCGGCCCGGTACAGTGGCTCTCCGAGAGATCCGCCGTTACCAGAAATCCACCGAGCTGCTGATCCGCAAGCTGCCCTTCCAGCGCCTGGTGCGGGAGATCGCCCAGGACTTCAAGACCGACCTGCGCTTCCAGAGCTCGGCCGTCATGGCTCTGCAGGAGGCCAGTGAGGCTTATCTGGTGGGGCTCTTCGAGGACACCAATCTGTGCGCCATCCACGCCAAGAGGGTCACCATCATGCCCAAAGACATCCAGCTGGCCCGCAGGATCCGCGGCGAGAGGGCATAAGCACGTCATACATTGTCACCCACACCACAAAGGCTCTTTTCAGAGCCACCCCACATTCTCCATACAGAGCTGTAATGTCGCATCTAGCAGTGTGTGTGTGTGTGTATATATAGGTAGTCAGCCGCAGGTCTGCTTCCATGTATCGTCGCGTAATCCTGATCGCAGTAGCAGCCTAACCGCTGGATGGGCTTTGGCCGAGGTTCGAGTGGCAGCTCCGTCCAGTATGTAACATTGTAGCTACTCTTCGGGCAAGGCTTTCCTATGATCAGGCTCGCCCGTGGTAGTGGCTGCTAGAGATGGGAAGTTCGGTTCTTTTCAATGATCCGGATGATTTGAATCGGATCATTGAAAAGATCCGGATCTTTGATCAGAATCTCGGATCAGAATCTCGGATCATTTTACTACAGAGGCATTCAGGGGTGAATTGAACAGCAGGGACAGGTCTGGACAGGAGAAGGGGAGGGGGGTGGACTGGACACGCAGAGAAGGGGAGAAGATGGACAGAGCGCAGGGAGTGGACAGAGTTGGGAGGAGGGACGAGCAGAGAGCAGAAATGTTTGCACACAATACCCACATGCTGCAATCCTATGCTTTACATATATTTCACCTATATGGTCATCTGTATACTCCCATTCCCCAAAGCATTCCCAGAAGATAAGTGCAGCTGTTTAGAGCGAGTGCTGGAGGATCTATTGCACAGCAATCACAGTGCCTGCAAAGTTGCTGTGCTGAGCTGAGCCAAAAGCTTCCAATGTGTTCACTGTGCACAACTACGGAACAGACAGCCTGTAATGAGCAGCACATTATAGCCAGTATGTGTGCTCTACACATATCTGGCAGTGGCACCCATGTCCCCTCTCTCTCATCTACCTGCTGTCCCTGCAAGGCTGCCTCCCCTTCAACAGATCGACCCATCTCTGCTCTGCTTCCAGGACCCCGCTGACTGCTGAGAGGGGGCGTGTCGCTCCTGGCCCCGCCCCTTTTGCGAACCGAATCACTCATTTTGATGATTCCGATGATTCGACTCACAAAATAGATTCGGATCAAAGATCCGAATCGTTCATGATCTGGACAACACTAGTGGCTGCAGCTCTACCGCTTTAGGTCAGCCATGAGAGTGATGTTCTGATTGGCCCCAGTAATGCCAAAAAAGGATTTTTTTTTTCCCCAAGCCCACACAGCAGCTTGTAAACTGCGCATGTTTTGGCAGAAGAGGGGACCAGGCCGTTAAATATTCTGTTATCTACATTACTTCCATGACGCAATTGTATATTTTTTTTACTACTCGAATCCTCATTGACTTTTAATAATGACCTGGGCAATGTGGGGTGCAATTATGAAATGACCGATTGATGCTTATTTATTCAATCAAAAACACTATTCTCTGTACACACAGAAACCTCTAGCTTGCAACTCATACTCTCTTGGCATTCTTATTGGCTTAATAGAAAAGCGTCTGGAGCTGTAATTGGTTGAGCCCGAGCAGGTGCTATTTCAAATTTCCCGCCGATATTCTGTGGGCTGTAACGTTTCTTCCCGATCCCGCCAATCTAACAATCTGTGCCCGATTTAGTACAAAAGAGCTGTCTGTGACCTGTGAGAAATCGGTGGGTTCAAAGTAAAAAAAAAAGTGAATACCAGAACAGAGAGACACGTAATCATTAGTTTACTGGGATTTATCCGAATGTCCACATTATGGATAGAAAAAAACAAAACTGCAATCTATTTCGAGGTATCGTGTGAAAGACAAACTTCTCCTGCTTGTACAGTAATCGCTTATTTACTTTCATAATAGGGCTGCGCGGCAAAAGCGAGGGCAGGAGGCAGGGCCGGGCCGAGGCATAGGCTGGAGAGGCTCCAGCCTCAGGGCGCAGTGTAGGAGGGGGCGCAGAATTCATTCAGCTGTCATTCCTAATTGTGTTTGAAGCAGAAAGAAATAAGAAAAGGGGATACATGGCAGTGACTGCAAGCCAGATAACTAGATATTAAGGTGTTGGGGAGGTTGTGGGACCTGTGGCACCTCTTAGTCTAATAGCAATCAGTGTTTGATGGCTCGGGTGGCAGGGATGGAGGGGCGCACTTTGGTGTCTCAGCCTTGGGTGCTGGAGGACCTTGTCCCAGCTCTGGCAGGAGGACCCCACACAAAAACGTATGAGAAAACCGGCTCCGCCCCTTCTGTGCAGTCTCCCCTCAGGTCCGCCCAGGCTGTATAAGAGGTGAGGGAGGCAGCAGCACTACTCACTTTATCTGCACGGTAGAGAGTGTTAGAGATGGGAAGTTCGGATCTTTTCAATGATCCGGATGATTCGAATCGGATCATTGAAGAGATCCGGATCTTTGATCCGAATCTCGGATCATTTTACTACCGGAAGCATTCGGGGGTGAAATGAACAGCAGGACAGGTCTGTGGACAGGAGAAGGGGAGGGAGGTGGACACACAGAGAAGGGGAGAAGATGGACAGAGGGCAGGGAGTGGACAGAGAAGGGAGGAGGGACGAGCAGAGAGCAGAAATGCTTGTGCACGTAATACCCACATGCTGAAGTCATATGCTTTACATATATTTCACCTATATGTTCATCTGTACACTTTGAAAGAAAAGGTCGCACAGTGAAAGAAAGCATTCCCAGAAGATAAGTGCAGCTGTTTAGTGCGGAGTGCAGGAGGATTATATTGCCTTTCAATCACACTGTCTGCAAAGTTACTGAGCTGTGCTGAGCCAAAAGTTTCCAATGTGATCACTGTGCAGCACTACGGAACAGACAGCCTATAATGGGCAGCACATTGCAGCCAGTATGTGTGCTCTACACATATCTGGCAGTGGCACCCATGTCCCCTCTCTCTCATCTACCTGTCTCCCTGCAAGGCTGTCTCCCATCCAACAGAGCGATCCATCTCTGCTCTGCTTCTAAGACCCCGCTGCCCGCTGAGAGGGGGCGTGTCGCTCCTGGCCCCGCCCCTTTTGCGATCCGAATCGTTCATTTTGATGATTCGGATGATCGACTCATAAAATAGATTCGGATCAAAGATCCGAATCGTTCATGATCCGGACAACACTAGAGAGTGTACAGCAGAGCTATGTCTGGCCGAGGAAAGGGCGGGAAGGGACTCGGGAAAGGAGGCGCCAAGCGGCACAGAAAGGTGCTCCGGGATAACATCCAGGGCATCACTAAGCCCGCCATCCGCCGCCTGGCCCGCAGAGGGGGTGTCAAGCGCATCTCCGGCCTCATCTATGAGGAGACCCGCGGAGTGTTGAAGGTTTTCCTGGAGAACGTCATCCGGGACGCCGTCACCTACACCGAGCACGCCAAGAGGAAGACGGTCACCGCCATGGATGTGGTGTACGCCCTCAAGCGCCAGGGGCGCACCCTCTACGGCTTCGGGGGCTAAGCCACTCCATCTCCTTACCATGCTGCATAAAGGGTCCTTTTCAGGGCCACCCACTTACTCCATAAAAGTGCTGTCACGACAACTAGTTTATGAAGTAGTTGGCATTGCTATATGCAGCGCACTACGATAGCGGGTGTTGTTGCTTCTATCGGGATTCGGCTGAAGGATGCGGAGACCCGAGTAGATAGACTCAGAATTATACTGAGCAGCCTGGTAACGGCTGCTGCTTATTCATCATCCCCCCCCTCATCTTACCGATCACTAACAGCGGCTTGCATTGTATGGTTGGGATGGGGAATGGTGACTACAGGATAATTGCAGGGGGGGAGGATGACGGCTGCTGATTGGAGAAAGTTGTATTAGGAAGCAGCGCTGAGCTCCTCTCTGGAAGCTATAGCCGGCTCTGTCATCCGGGATGGGACCGGAGAGTCGGAGACAGATCGTGTCGTTGTTGGTCGATAAAATGGCGGGAAAGACCGTTCACATATTACAAGCGGGATATTTGAAAACTTCGGCTAATCAGATTTTTTGTTTTCCATTCGTTCATGTTAAACGCGCCAGACTATAATAGTGGCTCATTTCAGATTATATAATAAGCATTATCCAACTTTATCACAGGACTTGCTGCTAATAACTATACGATGGGGAATAGAGATGGGAAGTTCGGATCTTTTCAATGATCCGGATGATTCGAATCGGATCATTGAAAAGATCCGGATCTTTGATCTGAATCTCGGATCATTTTACTACCGAAGCATTCGGGGTGAGATGACTAGCAGGACAGGTCTGTGGACAAGAGAAGGGGAGGGGGGTGGACACACAGAGAAGGGGAGAAGATGGACAGAGGGCAGGGACTGGACAGAGAAGGGAGGAGAGACGAGCAGAGAGCAGAAATGTTTGTGCACACAATACCCACATGCTGCAATCATAGCTTTACATGTATTTCACCTATATGCTCATCTGTGTACTTTCCATGCAAACGTCGCACAGTGATAGAAAGCATTCCCAGAAGATAAGTGTAGCTCTTTAGTGCCCAGTGGAGGAGGATCATTTTGCCCTGCAATCACAGTGCCTGCAAAGTTACTGAGCTGTGCTGAGCCAAAAGCTTCCAATGTGGTCACTGTGCAGCACTACGGAACAGCCAGCCTATAATGGGCAGCACATTGCAGCCAGTATGTGTGCTCTACACATATCTGGCAGTGGCACCCATGTCCCCTCTCTCTCATCTACCTGTCTCCCTGCAAGGCTGCCTCCCCTCCAACAGAGCGATCCATCTCAGCTCTGCTTCCAGGAGCCCGCTGCCCGCTGAGAGGGGGCGTGTCGCTTTTGGCCCCGCCCCTTTTGCGATCCGAATCACTCATTTTGATGATTCGGATGATCGACTCATAAAATAGATTCGGATCAAAGATCCGAATCGTTCATGATCCGGACAACACTAATGGGGAACATTACCATCCGGTGATCATTGCGGCTGAAGAGTCCATTCACTCTGATCGTGCGACCCAGAGCAGGCATTCCTCGTTTCCCCTTCCTCATTTACACGCACAGTAACCGGTAGGCGCTACACACACTGCAATTTCTCCAGATATCGCTCAGGACGAGTGTGTTGGCAACTTGAGCACTGAGGACCCCTGTGACGCTTAAGAAAGATTATCAAACTATTTATTGCCCCCTCACCTAGCTCCGATATGTATATACACGACATGTAGGAAAAGGTCCCTTTCTGCTTGGGCATAGGTAGTTTTTACACAGACACGTTATGGGCACCCGGCAATTCTATAGCTTAGATCAAAGCCACATATGCTCCGATGCATTCCTATAACTATAGCATTATGTAGACATGACGGTGAAACATCAATTTCCAATGATCCCCAAACTCGATTAAACTCCGCTAAATTTAGGATTTATACAGTGAAGCGATCCCCACTTCCCCCGATTGTGTGACCCCCGCAGCGTGTATGGCCGCCTCCCCCATGCAGAGGAAGAGCAGCACCTTACTAGGGAGTCACTGCACACCTGCTAACAATATACTCGGGAATATACAGCAGCCCTTCAGGGGAAATGTGGGTGGCTCTGAAAAGAGCCTTTGTGTTTCTGGAGAGCCGAACTGCGGCTTATTTCTTCTTAGGAGCGGCCTTCTTGGGCTTGGCTGCCTTCTTTGCCGGGCTTTTGGCGGCTTTAGGTTTGGCTGCCTTCTTAGCAGGGCTCTTGGCCGCTTTCTTGGCTTTAGCCTTCTTGGCAGCAGCTGCCGCCGGTTTCTTGGCCGCCTTCTTAGCGGGGCTCTTCTTGGCGGCGCTGGGGGCTTTCTTAGGCTTCTTCGGGGACTTGGCGGCTTTGGGCTTCCTGGCAGTAGCCGGCTTCTTAGGCTTGGCGGCAGCCGCTGGCTTCTTCTTGGCCGCCGCCGGCTTCTTGTGCTCTTTGCCGGCTGCCTCCTTCTTGCTGACCTTGAAGGATCCGGAGGCGCCGGTACCTTTGACATGGACGAGGCTGCCCTTTGTCAGCAAGCCCTTGATGGCCAGCTTGAGGCGGCTGTTATTCTTCTCCACATCGTAGCCTCCGGCAGCCAGAGCCTTCTTCAGGGCGGCCAGGGAGACCCCGCTGCGCTCTTTGGAGGCGGACACGGCCTTGAGGATGAGCTCGGACACGGCGGGGCCGGAAGGCTTCTTGCTGCCTTTCTTGGCTCCTCCTCCGGCTGCCGCCTTCTTAGTCTGCTTCTTCTTGGCGGCGGGCTCCGCTGCGGGAGGGGCGGCTGCTGGGGCGGTCTCTGCCATCTTCCTAGTTATTTTGCAACAAAGTGTAACATTGCAAGTGACCGCCAGTGAGCGCTTATATACTCTCTCCGGCTGCGCTGCCATTGGCTGCTGACAGTAACTCGTCCCGTCTTCCTATTGGTGGGATCCGGACTCTCAGCCGCCCCTCCACACAGCTGTCACTCCTCGGCTCTCTGCTTGTGTTTCCTCGCCGGGAGAAAAGTGGGTTTAATTCCCCCGGAAAGTAGCGGTGCGCCCCCTGTGTGCGGCCGCCCGGCTGGCAGGGGTCTCCCCTCCTCCATTACAGTCACGGGGGTCTTCTGAGCGGCGACAGTGGCCGGGAAATCCCGCTGTAATGTGACCAGCTCCGCTTCCTGCTCCCCCGATCTCCTCTGTCTCCATCATTATCAGGGGGTAACATGTCTGATATACGGGGTCTCCTGTCACTGCCCCCGCAATATGAAGGAGGGGATCCCCGCCACACATTATACTGGGCTGGGGGGCTACTGACCCCTGGAGGGGGATATTATGCTGAGGAATGTCCCGGATGCTAGCACAGGCTGAGCTCTCCTCTGCTGCCTGCCAATTGTGATGATGATCCACTCGCATATCGTCTTGGAACTGCCAATTCTTAATCCTCGTGGTTTGCTGGTGGCAATAAGTAGACTTTATTTGTGTAGATTTGAAATATACTTTATTTGTGACAATCTGAGTTAGATATTTTGTACAAATCTTTCTTGCTCCGCTTTGAGACTGCAGTCACCCCAGGGTTACTCACAGGGGCGTAGCAATAGGGGGTGCAGAGGTAGCGACCGCATCGGGGCCCTTGGGCCAGAGGGGCCCCGAAGGGCCCTCCCTCAACTACAGTATTAGCTCTCTATTGGTCCTGTGCTCATAACAATAACTTCTATAGATACTTTGAATAGTGTTAATAATTAACAAGCTGTCCCCTGTCCCCTTCTTGCACCTCTGAGGCTCTGACACTGTATTTGCCATTGACAGGTTTCGGCCGTATCATTTGTTATTTATACAGTGCTTGGGGGGCCCCCATTGTAAAACTTGCATCGGAGCCCACAGCTCTTTAGCTACGCCACTGGTTACTAGAGTTGGGCCGAACGGTTCGCCTGCGAACGGTTCCATGCGAACTTCAGTGGTTCGCGTTCGCGTCCCGCAGGCGAACCTTTGCGGAAGTTCGGTTCGCCCCATAATGCACATGGAGGGTCAACTTTGACCCTCTACATCACAGTCAGCAGGCCCAGTGTAGCCAATTAGGCTACACTAGCCCCTGGAGCCCCACCCCATCCTTATATAAGGCAGGCAGCGGCGGCCATTACGGTCACTCGTGTGCTGCCTGCGTTAGTGAGAGTAGGGCGAGCTGCTGCAGACTGTCTCTCAGGGAAAGATTAGTTAGACTTAACTTGTTCCTGTCTGGCTGCATACCTGTTCTGTGAACCCACCACTGCATACCTGTGCTGTGAACCCACCACTGCATACCTGTGCTGTGAACCCACCACTGCATACCTGTGCTGTGAACCCACCACTGCATACCTGTGCTGTGAACCCACCACTGCATACCTGTTCAGTGAACCCACCACTGCATACCTGTGCTGTGAACCCACCACTGCATACCTGTTCAGTGAACCTGCCACTGCATACCTGTTCTGTTCAGTGGACCCGCCACTGTATACCTGTTCATTGAACCCACCACTGCATACCTGTGCTGTGAACCCACCACTGCATACCTGTTCTGTGAACCCACCACTGCATACCTGTGCTGTGAACCCACCACTGCATACCTGTTCAGTGAACCTGCCACTGCATACCTGTTCTGTTCAGTGGACCCGCCACTGTATACCTGTTCATTGAACCCACCACTGCATACCTGTGCTGTGAACCCACCACTGCATACCTGTGCTGTGAACCCAAAACTGCATACCTGTTCAGTGAACCTGCCACTGCATACCTGTTCTGTTCAGTGGACCCGCCACTGTATACCTGTTCATTGAACCCACCACTGCATACCTGTTCTGTGAACCCACCACTGCATACCTGTTCAGTGAACCCGCCACTGCATACCTGTTCTGTTCAGTGGACCCGCCACTGTATACCTGTTCAGTGAACCTGCCACTGCATACCTGTTCTGTTCAGTGGACCCGCCACTGTATACCTGTTCATTGAACCTACCACTGCATACCTGTGCTGTGAACCCACCACTGCATACCTGTTCTGTGAACCCGCCACTGTATACCTGTTCTGTTTAGTGAACCCGCCACTGTATACCTGTTCTGTTCAGTGGACCCGCCACTGTATACCTGTTCAGTGAACCCGCCACTGCATACCTGTTCTGTTCAGTGGACCCGCCACTGTATACCTGTTCTGTTTAGTGAACCCGCCACTGCATACCTGTTCTGTTCAGTGAACCCGCCACTGTATACCTGTTCAGTGAACCCGCCACTGCATACCTGTTGTGTTCAGTGAACCTGCCACTGCATACCTGTTGTGTTCAGTGAACCTGCCACTGCATACCTGTTCTGTGAACCCGCCATTGTATACCTGTTCTGTTCAGTGAACCCACCGCATCAGTGCGCATACCTGTGCAGTTAAGTGAACCCACCTACCTACGTGAGTGCACGCAGTGTGATATACCACTCCGTGCATACCCGATATGGACAAAACAGGTAGAGGAAGAGGTAGTGCCAGAGTCAGAGGAAGGCCACCCGGCAGATCTGCACGAGGTCGTGTAAATGTAATTTCGTGTGGACCTGGCCCACAGTACAGTGCTCGGAAGAAGGCACGTCCCATCACCTCCCAAGATTGTCAGGACGTGGTTGAGTATTTAGCGACACAGAACACCTCATCTTGCTCAGCCACCAGCGCTACTACTAGCACCACTTCCGCTGCATTTGACACTTCGCAATAATTATTTAGTGTTGAAATCACTGATGCACAGCCATTGTTTTTACAGCCAGATGAATTTTCACCAGCTCATATATTTGAGTTACCCGGCAACACTATGGATGTAACGTGTAAGGAGGATGAAGGACCTACTGATGGTGCATGTTTGGATTTGTCTGAGGCAAGCGAAGCTGGGCAGGATGATTACGATGATGACGATGATAGGGATCCTCTGTATGTTCCCAATAGAGGAGATGAAGAGGGGGACAGTTCAGAGGGGGAGTCAGAGAGTAGTAGGAGGAGAGAAGTTGCTGAAAGAAGCTGGGGCAGCTCTTCGTCAGAAACAGCTGGTGGCAGAGTCCGGCACCATGTATCGCCACCTATGTACAGCCAGCCAACTTGCCCTTCAGCATCAGCTGCTGAGGTGACGGTCCCCATAGTGCCCACATCCCAGGGTGGCTCAGCGGTGTGGAAATTTTTTAATGTGTGTGCCTCAGATCGGACCAAAGCCATCTGTTCGCTCTGCCAACAAAAATTGAGCCGTGGAAAGGCCAACACTCACGTAGGGACAAGTGCCTTACGAAGGCACCTGGAGAAAAGGCACAAACAGCAATGGGATGGCCACCTGAGCAAAAGCAGCAGCAGCACACAAAAGCAAAGCCACCCTCCTTCTCCTCTTCCTCCTCCATCAGGTGCATTATCTGCTTCTGCCGCTTTCTCCCTTCCACCTTCACAGGCACCCTCCTCCACTCCGCCTCTGCCCTTGAGCGGTTCCTGCTCCTCTGCCCACAGCAGCAGTCAGGTGTCCGTGAAGGAAATGTTTGAGCGGAAGAAGCCAATTTCGGCCAGTAACCCCCTTGCCCGGCGTCTGACAGCTGGCGTGGCGGAACTGTTAGCTCGGCAGCTGTTACCATACCGGCTGGTGGACTCTGAGGCCTTCCGTAAATTTGTGGCCATCGGAACACCGCAGTGGAAGATGCCAGGCCGCACTTATTTTTCGAGAAAGGCCATACCCCAACTGCACCGTGAAGTTGAGAAGCAAGTGGTGTCATCTCTTGCGAAGAGCGTTGGGTCAAGGGTACACCTGACCACGGATGCCTGGTCTGCCAAGCACGGGCAGGGCCGCTACATTACCTACACAGCCCATTGGGTGAACCTGGTGGTGAACGATGGCAAGCAGGGCGCAGCGGACCAAATTGTGACACCTCCACGGCTTGCAGGCAGGCCTCCTGCCACCTCCTCTCCTCCTGCTACATGCTCTTCGCTGTCCTCCTCCTCCTTGGCTGAGTGGCAGTTCTCCTCTCCAGCTACACAGCCCCAGCTCCGCAGGGCCTATGCTGCATGCCAGGTAAGACGGTGTCACGCCATCTTAGACATGTCTTGTCTCAAAGCGGAGAGTCACACTGGAGCAGCTCTCCTGGCTGCTCTTAAGAAACAGGTGGATGAGTGGCTGACCCCGCACCACCTGGAGATAGGCAACGTGGTGTGCGACAACGGCAGCAATCTGCTTGCCGCTTTGCATATGGGGAAGCTGACACACATACCCTGCATGGCACATGTCATGAATCTAGTGGTTCAAAGATTTGTGGCAAAGTACCCTGGCTTAGCGAATGTCCTGAAGCAGGCCAGGAAGTTCTGTGGGCATTTGAGGCAGTCTTACACAGCCATGGCACGCTTTGCGGAAATTCAGCGCAAAAACAACATGCCGGTGAGACGCCTCATTTGCGATAGCCCGACTCGCTGGAACTCGACCCTGCTCATGTTCTCCCGCCTGCTAGAACAGAAGAAAGCCGTGACCCACTACCTCTACAACTACAGTAGAATGAAACAGTCTGGGAAGATGGGGATGTTCTGGCCCGACAACTGGACACTGATGGAAAATGCATGCAGGCTCATGCGGCCGTTTGAGGAGGTGACCAACCTGGTGAGCCGCAGTGAGGGCACCATCAGCGACTTAATTCCCTACGCTTACTTCTTGGAGCGTGCTGTGCGTAGAGTGGCGGATGAAGCTGTGAATGAGCGTGACCAGGAACCGTTACGGCAGGAACAGGCATGGGACCAATTTTCATCAGACCCAGCTGTTTCCTCAACACCTGCGGCAGCACAGAGGGGGGAGGAGGAGGAAGAAGAGAAGTCGTGTGCAGAAGACGAGTCAGACTCAGAGGATGATGAGCAAGGTGTTTCTTTGGGGGAGGAGGAGGAGGAGGAGGGGACAGCGGCAGGAGAACAACCTCAGCAGGCATCGCAAGGGGCTTGTGCTGCTCAACCTTCCCGTGGTATTGTTCGTGGCTGGGGGGGAGGAGGTTGACTTACCTGACGTCACTGAGGAAGAGCAAGAGGAGATGGAGGGTACTGGATCCGACTTTGTGCAGATGTCGTCTTTTATGCTGTCCTGCCTGTTGAGGGACCCCCGTATAAAAAACCTCAAGGGGAATGAGCTGTACTGGGTGGCCACACTACTAGACCCTCGGTACAGGCACAAAGTGGCGGACCTGTTACCAACTCACCGGAAGGTGGAAAGGATGCAGCACATGCAGAACCAGCTGTCAACTATGCTTTACAATGCCTTTAAGGGTGATGTGACGGCACAACGCCAGCAAGGTACCACTGCCACTAATCCTCCTCCCGTGTCCACGCAGTCAAAGACAGGACGCTCCAGCGATCTCATGGTGATGACGGACATGCGGACGTTCTTTAGTCCAACGCCTCGCCGTAGCCCTTCCGGATCCACCCTCCACCAACGCCTGGAACGGCAGGTAGCCGACTACCTGGCCTTAAGTGTGGATGTAGACACTGCTGTGAACAGCGATGAGGAACCCTTGAACTACTGGGTGCGCAGGCTTGACCTGTGGCCAGAGCTGTCCCAATTTGCCATCCAACTTCTCTCCTGCCCTGCCGCAAGCGTCCTGTCAGAAAGGACCTTCAGCGCAGCTGGAGGCATTGTCACAGAGAAGAGAAGTCGCCTAAGTCACAAAAGTGTTAAGTACCTCACCTTTATCAAAATGAATGAGGCATGGATCCCGGAGGGCTGCTGCCCGCCCCAAGACTAAGTCAGTCCCCGCACACACAGCATCTCTGCCTGCACGCCGTGTGACTGGCTGCCTGGCCTGCCCCAAGAAGACTAAGTCGCTCCCAGTCCCTCCACACAGCATGTCTGCCTGCAGGCCGCTTGACTACCTTCTCCGCCACCACCAACAGGGTCCGGGACTCCAGGCGGATTGCTGAATTTTTTAGGCCGCTGCTAGCAGCGGCCGCTGTAATAATTTTTCTGGTGCGTGTACATGACTGCCTAATTTTTCTGGCTGCACTGCGGGCAGCTGCAACAACAAAAGAAAAGGCATGTACATGCGCCCATTCCCCTTCGTGATCATTACCTTGCCATGGTGAAGGGGCTTGCGTATCACAATGAAGCAATGACCGGCGCCTAGATGAGTGTCTGGGGGGGCACACAAAAGATAATAAGGTCGTTGCTTCATTGTGGTCAGACCAAATTTGATCAGCTGGACAGTCACTGTTCTGTCATTCAGCTACATCAGCCAGGCGACCATATGGGCTGTAAAGCCACCAAAACCTGCACTCTCGCCATGGTGCGCACCAGTCCAGCACGGCCGTCACTACACAAACAGCTGTTTGCGGTGCGTTACACGGTGAGTTTGGTGTGTCAGTGTGAAGCAGTACCTTAATTACACTACCTGATTGATGTATACACATGCAAGATGTTTTAAAGCACTTTAGGCCTGTCATTTAGCATTCAATGTGATTTCTGCCCTTAAAACGCTGCTTTGCGTCAAATCCAGATTTTTCCCGGGGACTTTTGGCATGTATCCCACTCCGCCATGCCCCCCTCCAGGTGTTAGACCCCTTGAAACATCTTTTCCATCACTTTTGTGGCCAGCATAATTATTTTTTTTTTTTCAAAGTTCGCATCCCCATTGAAGTCTATTGCGGTTCGCGAACTTTAACGCGAACCGAACCTTCCGCGGAAGTTCGCGAACCAGGTTCGCGAACCTAAAATCGGAGGTTCGGCCCAACTCTACCACTGACTCACTATGCTCCTCTCTGAATACCTTGAAGTGTCTACTTTCCAAAATGGGGTCATTTGTGGGGTGTGTTTACTGTCCTGGCATTTTGGGGGTGCGTAATTGTAAGCACCCCTGTAAAGCCTAAAGGTGCTCATTGGACTTTGGGCCCCTTAGCGCAGTTATGCTGCAAAAAAGTGCCACACATGTGGTATTGCCGTACTCAGGAGAAGTAGTATAATGTGTTTTGGGGTGTATTTTTACACATACCCACGCTGGGTGGGAGAAATATCTCTGTAAATGACAATTTTTTTATTTTTTTTTACACACAATTGTCCATTTACAGAGAGATTTCTCCCACTCAGCATGGGTATGTGTAAAAATACACCCCAAAACACATTATACTACTTCTCCTGAGTACAGCGATACCACATGTGTGGCACTTTTTTGCAGCCTAACTGCACTAAGGGGCCCAAAGTCCAATGAGTACCTTTAGGATTTCACAGGTCATTTTGCGACATTTGGTTTCAAGACTACTCACGGTTTAGGGCCCCTAAAATGCCAGGGTAGTATAGGAACCCCACAAATGACCCCATTTTAGAAAGAAGACATCCCAAGGTATTCCGTTAGGAGTATGGTCAGTTCATAGAAGATTTTATTTTTTGTCACAAGTTAGCGGAAATTGATTTTAATTGGGTTTTTTTTTCACAAAGTGTCATTTTCCGCTAACTTGTGACAAAAAATAAAATCTTCTAAAAACTCACCATACTCCTAACGGAATACCTTTGGGTGTCTTCTTTCTAAAATGGGGTCATTTGTGGGATTCCTATACTGCCCTGGCATTTTAGGGGCCCTAACCGTGAGGAGTAGTCTTGAAACCAAATGTCGCAAAATGGGGTCATTTGTGGGGTGTGTTTACTGTCCTGGCATTTTGGGGGGTGCCTAATTGTAAGCACCCCTGTAAAGCCTAAAGGTGCTCATTGGACTTTGGGCCCCTTAGCGCAGTTAGGCTGCAAAAAAGTGCCACACATGTGGTATCGCCGTACTCTGGAGAAGTAGTATAATGTGTTTTGGGGTGTATTTTTACACATACCCATACTGAGTGGGAGAAATATCTCTGTAAATGGACAATTGTGTAAAAAAAAAATCAAAAAATTGTCATTTATGCAGAGATATTTCTCCCACTCAGCGTGGGTATGTGTAAAAATACACCCCAAAACACATTATACTACTTCTCCTGAGTACGGCAATACCACATGTGTGGAACTTTTTTGCAACCTAGGTGCGCTAAGGGGCCTAATGTCCTATTCACAGGTCATTTTGAGGCATTTGGATTCTAGACTACTCCTCACTAGAGTGGTGCCGAACCTCCGATTTTAGGTTCGCGAACCGGGTTCGCGAACTTCCGCGTAAGGTTCGGTTCGCGTAAAAGTTCGCGAACCGCAATAGACTTCAATGGGGATGCGAACTTTGAAAAAAAAAAAAATTATGCTGGCCACAAAAGTGATGGAAAAGATGTTTCAAGGGGTCTAACACCTGGACCCCCAGGTGGAGGAGTGGGATACATGCCAAAAGTCCCCGGGAAAAATCTGGATTTGACGCAAAGCAGCGTTTTAAGGGCAGAAATCACATTGAATGCTAAATGACAGGCCTAAAGTGCTTTAAAACATCTTGCATGTGTATACATCAATCAGGTAGTGTAATTAAGGTACTGCTTCACACTGACACACCAAACTCACCGTGTAACGCACCGCAAACAGCTGTTTGTGTAGTGACGGCAGTGCTGGACTGGTGCGCACCATGGCGAGAGTGCAGTGGCAGGTTCACTGAACAGGAATACAGTGACGGGTTCACTGAACAGAACAGGTATGCAGTGGCGGGTTCACTGAACAGTACAGGTATGCAGTGGCAGGTTCACTGAACAGAACAGGTATGCAGTGGCGGGTTCACTGAACAGAACAGGTATACAGTGGCAGGCTCACTGAACAGAACAGGTATGCAGTGGCGGGTTCACTGAACAGAACAGGTATACAGTGGCGGGTTCACAGAACAGGTATGCAGTGGCAGGTTCACTGAACAGGTATACAGTGGCGGGTTCACTGAACACAACAGGTATGCAGTGGTGGGTTCACAGAACAGGTATGCAGTGGCAGGTTCACTGAACAGGTATGCAGTGGTGGGTTCACTGAACAGGTATGCAGTGGTGGGTTCACAGAACAGGTATGCAGTGGTGGGTTCACTGAACAGGTATGCAGTGGTGGGTTCACAGTACAGGTATGCAGTGGTGGGTTCACAGAACAGGTATGCAGTGGCAGGTTCACTGAACAGGTATGCAGGTATCAAGTGGGCTCACTGAACAGAACAGGTATGGTGGGCTCACTGAACAGAACAGGTATGCAGCCAGGAACAAGCTAAGCCTAACTAATCTTTCCCTATGAGAGACAGTCTGCAGCAGCTCTCCCTACTCTCACTAACGCAGGCACACGAGTGAGCTTAATGGCCGCCGCTGCCTGCCTTTTATTAGGGGGGAGTGGCTCCAGGGGCTAGTGTAGCCTAATTTGGCTACACTGGGCCTGCTGACTGTGATGTAGAAGGTCAAAGTTGACCCTCATGGTGCATTATGGGGCGAACCGAACTTCCGCAAAACTTCGCCTGCGGGACGCGAACGCGAACCACTGAAGTTCGCATGGAACCGTTCGCAGGCGAACCGTTCGGCCCAACTCTACTCCTCATGGTTTAGGGCCCCTAAAATGCCAGGGCAGTATAGGAACCCCACAAGTGACCCCATTTTAGAAAGAAGACACCGCAGGGTATTCTGTTAGGTGTATGGTGAGTTTATAGAAGTTTTTTTTTTGTCACAAGTTAGCGGAAATTGACACTTTGTGCAAAAAAAAACCACTTAAAATCAATTTCCGCTAACTTGTGACAAAAAATAAAATCTTCTATGAACTCGTCATACACCTAACAGAATACCTCGGGGTGTCTTCTTTCTAAAATGGGGTCACTTGTGGGGTTCCTATACTGTCCTGACATTTTAGGGGCCCTAAACCGTGAGAAGTAGTCTTGAACCCAAATGCCTCAAAATGACCTGTGAAATCCTAAAGGTACTCATTGAACTTTGGGCCCCTTAGCGCAGTTAGGCTGCAAAAAAGTGCCACACAGGGATGGTCGTAGTCAGCCAACTTCACTACGCTGGAACTACGCGTATTTTTACGCAAATAGGCTTCGCAATCTATGGCTCCGAAATCAGCAACTTCGCTACGTTAGCATACCGTAGACTACGCGTTAAAATACGCAAGCTTCACGTAGTGCGTAGCGTAGTTGATGCGACCGCTTATGCTCTTATGCGGAAAAATTTCCGCAATAATCTACTTACTAAAATATGCGCATATATAAACTAATATAAGCATACATTCCACCCTCCAATGCGGAATTGTATGCATATAAAGGGCAATAAAATTTCTGCGCATGCGCAATGATCTATGTAGATGCAGTTACCGCACACGTAGTTGACTTCGCAATACATACGACAACTACGCGTAGCGGGCGAAGCTTCGCATAGCGAGACTACGACTACGCGGAAATGCGTACGTGTAGTTCTTACACTTCGCCTACGAACTACGATGCGTAGTTGCGTACTACGATGCGTAGATTCGCGGTGGCGTAGTTTACGAGCAACCCTGGTGCCACACATGTGGTACTGCCGTGCTCAGAAGAAGTAGTAAAATATAAGTATATGTTTTGTGGTGTATTTTTACATATACCCAAAATTTTTTTACACACAATTGTCCATTTACAGAGAGATTTCTCCCACCCAGCATGGGTATGTGTAAAAATACACCCCAAAACACATTATACTACTTCTCCTGAGTACGGTGATACCACATGTGTGACACTTTTTTGCAGCCTAGGTGCGCTAAGGGGCTCAACGTCCTATTCACAGGTCATTTTGAGGCATTTGTTTTCTAGACTACTACTCACGGTTTAGGGCCCCTAAAATGCCAGGGCAGTATAGGAACCCCGCAAGTGACCCCATTTTAGAAAGAAGACACCGCAAGGTATTCCGTTAGGTGTATGGTGAGTTCATAGAAGATTTTATTTTTTGTCACAAGTTAGTGAAAAATGACACTTTGTGAAAAAAAACAATAAAAATCAATTTCCGCTAACTTTTGACAAAAAATAAAATCTTCTATGAACTCGTCATACACCTAACAGAATACCTTGGGGTGTCTTCTTTCTAAAATGGGGTCACTTGTGGGGTTCCTATACTGCCCTGGCATTTTACGGACCCAAAACCGTGAGTAGTCTGGAAACCAAATGTCTCAAAATGACTGTTCAGGGGTATAAGCATCTGCAAATTTTGATGACAGGTGGTCTATGAGGGGGCGAATTTTGTGGAACCGGTCATAAGCAGAATGGCCTTTTAGATGACAGGTTGTATTGGGCCTGATCTGATGGATAGGAGTGCTAGGGGGGTGACAGGAGGTGATTGATGGGTGTCTCAGGGGGTGGTTAGAGGGGAAAATAGATGCAATCAATGCACTGGGGAGGTGATCGGAAGGGGGTCTGAGGGGGATCTGAGGGTTTGACCGAGTGATCAGGAGCCCACACGGGGCAAATTAGGGCCTGATCTGATGGGTAGGTGTGCTAGGGGGTGACAGGTGGTGACAGGAGGTGATTGATGGGTGTCAAGATGTGATTAGAGGGGGGAATAGATGCAAGCAATGCACTGGCGAGGTGATCAGGGCTGGGGTCTAGGGGCAGATAAGGGTCTAATCTGATGGGTAGCAGTGACAGGGGTGATTGATGGGTGATTGATGGGTAATTAGTGGGTGTTTAGAGGAGAGAATATATGTAAACAATGCACTTGGGAGGTGATCTGACGTCGGGGCTGCGTGTGATCTGATGGTGTGGGTGGGTGATCAGATTGCCCGCAAGGGGCAGGTTAAGGGCTGATTGATGGGTGGCAGTGACAGGTGGTGACAGGGGGTGATTGATGGCTGATTGACAGGTGATCGACAGGTGAGAACAGATGTATACAATACACGGACGGGGGGGGGGGGTCTGGGGAGGATCTGAGGGTGTGGGGGGATGATCAGGGGGCAGTTAGGATCTAACCTAAAAAAAATACAGTTTATAGATAGTGACAGGGAGTAATTGATGGGTGATTAGGGGGGTGATTGGGTGCAAACATGGGTCTGGGGGGTGGGCGGGGGGTCTGAGGGGTGCTGTGGGCGATCAGGGGGCAGGGGGGGATCGAGCGGTGGGGGGCACTATACCTAAACGTACTGACACTGTTTATAATGTACAGGGGCCCCTGCACCTAACTAACTTATACAGTTGGGCTCCTGTACCTAGCCAGCCTATCCTGGGGGGCACATAACCAGCCTATCTTGGGGGGCACCTACCAAACCTTTCCTGGGGGGTATCTACCTAACCTTTACTGGGGGGCACTTACCAAACCTTTCCTGGGGAGCACCTACTTAACCTTTTCTGGGGGACACCTACCTAGCCTATCCTGAGTGACACCTGCACGTACCTAGCCTATACTGAGCAACACCTGTACCTACCTAGCCTATCCTGAGTGACACCTGTACCTACCTAGCCTATCCTGAGTGACACCTGTACCTACCTAGCCTATCCTGAGTGACACCTGTACCTACCTAGCCTATCCTGAGTGACACCTGTACCTGAGTGACACCTGTACCTACCTAGCCTATCCTGAGTGACACCTGTACGTACCTAGCCTATACTGAGCAACACCTGTACCTACATAACCTATACTGGGGGACACCTGTACCTAGCTATGCTATAGTGGGGGCACCCAGACCTGGCTATTTACCTACAATAATCTGCGGGGGATTCCGAAGACAGATGGGCACCACGCGGTGTGCGACTCAGGACTGGCAGGGCCGGAGCTACCATAGGAAAAAATAGGCAGCTGCCCCAGGGCCCCAGAGCCTGTAGGGGCCCCCAAGATGTCCCTCCCCATCTTAACTGTTGCTCCCCAGGGACTCTGCAAAGTCTGTTAAGTTGGGAGGTGATCGGGGAAGGGTCAGCAACCAGCTCAGGGGCCCAGGGGGGAAGTTTGGCTGCAACAAAGGGCCTCTAATGACGCTTTTTGGTCGGGGGGTGTCTGTTGGGGGGGCCCCCAGGCTAATTTTGCCCTAGGGCCCCATTGTTACTTGAACCGGCCCTGAGGACTGGTAATGTATAAATGCACACACGAGAGTACATTTTTACATTGGGGTGGCAGCGATGAGGCAACGGGCGCGGCCGATTCCCGACCAATTTCATGTTGAAATTTATCGGGAATCAGCGTGCAGAGTATAGGCAGCTGACCGATCTCTCTCTAATCAGATTTGATTAGATAAAGATTTGTCTCTTGGTCGAATCTGCCCATCATCGCTATTGTATTAGCAGCTGCAGCTTGGAAGTATAAATGATCAGAGATTGGGCTCTATTCACTAAGAGACAAAAACACTGCAAAATGTTACCGCTAAATTTCCGCCAGCGGTAAACTCCGCATTTTTTCAGCATTCACCAACATTTTCCGCAAGTTTTCCGCATGCGGTAAAAAAGATGCGGAAACAGCCATTATTCATGCGGTAATCATGTGGTAAAAAGGTCGCATGAAAAAGTGTTTTAAAAAGAAAATGTTAAAGTCCACCAAGCACAGCCCTTAAAGAGACTCCGTAACAAAAATTGCATCCTGTTTTTTATCATCCTACAAGTTCCAAAAGCTATTCTAATGTGTTCTGGCTTACTGCAGCACTTTCTGCTATCACAGTCTCTGTAATAAATCAACTTATCTCTCTCTTGTCAGACTTGTCAGCCTGTGTCTGGAAGGCTGCCAAGTTCTTCAGTGTTGTGGTTCTGTGATGCATCTACCCCTCCAGGCCCCTCTCTGCACACTGCCTGTGTATTATTTAGATTAGTGCAGCTTCTCTCTGCTCTATTATCTTTTACAAGCTGGATAAATCCTCCTCTGAGCTGGCTGGGCTTTCACATACTGAGGAATTACATACAGGCAGAGCTGTCTGCACTCTGCAGGAAGAAACTGCCTGACACTTCAGTGGAAGATAGCTGCAGGGGGAAAGAAACACACAAATGATCTCTTGAGATTCAAAAGGAAGGGTGTATACAGCCTGCTTGTGTATGAATGTATTTTCTATGTGTGGACATACTGTACATCAACCTACTTCCTGTTTTGGTGGCCATTTTGTTTGTTTATAAACAAACTTTTTAAAACTGTTTTTAACCACTTTTAATGCGGCGAGGAGCGGCGAAATTGTGACAGAGGGTAATAGGAGATGTCCCCTAACGCACTGGTATGTTTACTTTTGTGCGATTTTAACAATACAGATTCTCTTTAGGCCTTCAATGGGATGCGGAATATATCACCTACTACTTGTAGGTGATAAAAAAAAATCGGTAAATAACGACGAAATGATGCGCCTGAACAGTTTTGAGAATTGATTTTTTGTTGCCGACAATACCGACTTTTGCAGAAATTATTCCGCATGAATCCCGCACATTTACCGCATGCGGAAAATTTAGTGAATTTCAATGTGGCAGTGTTTTGGTCGGTAACTTCCCGCATGTCCTTTACCGCATGCGGGAAGTGATTGAGAATAGAGAGTAATTTTGAAATTTAGTTTAGATTTTGTATTTCAAGCTTTTATTGGATTCATAATGTAACCCTTGCTTGACACATTTTGTTAAGTTACAGGAAAAACGGTTATGAAAATTAATTGGATCACTTTTTGCACAGGAATCCAGCAGAAACTGAACACCAGGGAGGTTAAATTGATTGGTCCATTTTCAAGTTGCATATATTTGCATAAAAATGGCATACATTTGCATCAACTCGGAACAATTTGCATATCTGTGATCACCCGTAGCTGTCACTAGTGATAGTCAAGTAGATGCAAATAACTTCGGGTTGATGCAAATATATGCACATTTTTATGCAAATGTATGCAGCTTGAAAATGAACCAATCACCTCTGCAGGATTTGATTTGTTCATTTTCAAGCTGCATACATTTGCATAAAAAAATCCATACATTTGCATCAACTCAAATTTATTTGCATCTACTTGACCATCAATAGGTATGATCACAGATATTAAAATTGTTCCGAGTTGATGCAAATGTATGCAATTTTGTTATGCAAATATATGCAGCTTGAAAATAGACCAATCAATTGAACCCTGGTTTTAAATTGATTGGTCCGTTTTCAAACTGCATACATTTGCATAAAAACATTTGCAGATAGGAGGAGTCAGTCACACAGACACAGATAGGAGGAGTCAGTCACACAGACACAGAATGGAGGAGTTGCTCACACAGACACAGATAGGTGGAGTCACGCAGATGGGAGGAGTCGCTCACACAGACACAGCTAAGAGGAGTCAGTCACACAGACACCAATAGGTGGCGTTAGTCACACAGACACACATAGGAGGAGTCGCTTACACAGACACAGATAGAGGGAGTCACTCACAGAGACACAGATAGGAGGAGTCGCTCACACAGACACCGATAGGAGGAGCTAGTCACACAGACACCGATAGGAGGAGCTCAGTCACACAGACACACATAGGAGGAGTCGCTTACACAGACACCGATAGGAGGAGCTAGTCACACAGACACACATAGGAGGAGTCACTTACACAGACACCGATAGGAGGAGCTCAGTCACACAGACACACATAGGTGGAAAACATCTACACACCTATGTGTGTACATGGAACACAAATTAACTATTACTAATGATAATCTCTCCCCAGCAAATGGCGATTACATTGGTAGTCCCTTTGGAAAGACTTCTTATCTCCCCTCCAGATGATGCTGCAGAGCATAATGACAATGTGAAACCCCATTGATGGAAATACACATCACAGACTTTACCATGAAGAGAGATCACCGGATCCCCTTAATCCAACAGAATCTTTTGACAGATCCCATCCTGTTATCCCAATTACCCATCCAGGAGGTCACAGTGAGGAGAGGTCACATGGCCCTCTGATTCTCAGGAACCTTCTGGTAAAGCTTATGGTGTCAGACATGTAAATGATGAGATGTGTCCATGTTCTGAATGTGATAAATGTTTTACAAGGAAATCACATCGTGTCGCCCATCAGAAGGTGCACATGAGGAGGACTTTTATGTTCATGTTGAGTTATGTTGAGTGTGGGAAATATTTTACTGATAAACAAAATCTTTGTAAACACCAAAAGAGTCACACACGGGTGAATGGCAATTTTCATGTTCTGAGTGTGGGAAAGGGTTTACTTCTAAACGAATACTTTTCACACATCAAAGAAGTCACACAGCGGCGTGGCTTTTCCCCTGTTCAATCAGAATCTGGGAAAGACTTCATTTCTAACAGAGTTTGTCAGACACCAGAAACTTTACACTAGTGAGCAGCCTTATTTGGGTTCAGAATGTGGGAAAACATTCATTCGGAAAAGCCACCTTCTTGTACACCAGAAATCACACAGACATGCATCTTTTTTCCTGTTCAGAGTGTGGGAAAAGGTTCACTGAGAAAGTTAAGCTTTTCAGACACCAGAAAATACATACTGCTGAACGACCATTTTCCTGTTCAGAATGTGGGAAAGCCTTCATTGAGGAAACCCAGTTTCCCATCAATGTTACAGATTGATACATGTTGCTGAAAAGCGGACAGAAGCGCACAGATGGAAACAAGGTCTAATGCTACGTACACACATGCGACAACGATCGTTCGTTAAGAACGACGAACGAACTTTTAATTGATGAAAGAACGACCTAAGTAAAGGTAGTTTTAAAATGTGTGTAACGATCTGATCGTTAGAACGAACGTTACATCACAGAAAGCAACTATTGCGCCTGCGCATAAAAATGAGAAGTTCCATGGAGAAATAGTGAAATGCGCATGTCAAGCCTAGAACGAACGATCATTTCCAACGATGTACTACTTTTGCAAATGATCGTCGTTGGTTAAAATCCGCCGAGACAGAACTTTCTTTTGTAGCGATTTGGCTCGTTCGTCGTTTGCCTTAATAGTCGGTGGTTCGTTTTTTGTAACGATCGTCGTTGGTAAAGATCGGGGAACGATCGTTACAAACGACTATAGTCGCATGTGTGTACGCACCTTAAGGATGATCAATGCCATGCAAATAATTATGAGATGATCCAAATAATAACTGCATAAAATTAGCATATAATATGCATCCACTTATGTACTTGCATCTCATTGACCGTCCCTTCTTATCATTACCACTGGAATTACTTGAAAGTGGTACTGACCCTTCAGTCCAGAGCACCTTTCCCCTTGTCTGGTACACACTTTCAATTATCAATGGCCGATCAATGACCAATTTTACCACCTCCATGTAGAATGAGGTTTTACCATCAAAATCTGCTTATAGTATTCAACATTTGCAATGTTGCCCCTCATACTGCATGGAGGTGATAACATTGGTCAGTGATTGGCCAATCACAATTGAAAGTGTGTGCCAGGCTTTATGCGGAAGTATGAGGTAAGATCCTCTACTTTTCAACTTCCTTGTCATTTTATATAATGTTGTGGTAACATTTGGCAGATATACAACAGAAAGTTTGCTTTGCAAGCGCTTTAATGTCACGCTTATTCTTTTTATATATTCAAGTGTAAACAGTGTAATTAGCAAGAATCATAAGATAGGCCCAGTGCACACCAAAACCGCTTGCAGATCCACAAAACGTTAGCGGTTTTGAGTGCGGATGACAGAAATTAGTCCCAGTGCACTGCGGGCGGATCTTGATGTGATCCGCCGGGTGTTCACCGGCCGCATCCGCATCAGCATGGCTAATGTATCTCTATGGGCTGGTGCACACCGGCGGTTTGAGGTTTTTAGCAAACCGCAAACGTGCAGCAAGAGGCACGTTTGCGGCTTGCTAAAAACCTCAAACCACCGGTATGCACCAGCCCATAGAGATACATTAGCCATGCGGATTTTCAGGCGGATTCGGCCGGCGGATCCACTCGGTGTGCACTGGGCCATAATCAGGTTACAAGGAGATTTTTTTTATCCCATTTGGTATGTACAGGTACATGTACATACAGGTCGCCAACTGGATAAACAGTCCTAATCAAAATAAGACAAATAATCAAGCAAAAAGATTTAATGCAGATATTAACTTGAGACTTGATATGGACAAGCACACCATGCTGAATCTACAGGTAAATCTGCAGCAATAATAAAGAAAATAGACCACAGATGCAAATAGGGGAAAGCATGCAAGTCATCCCTGCACCCAGAACACAAAAATTGCAGTTTGCCAACTGGCAAAAAGAAAGTCTATACGTGGCGCCTGTCCAATATCCGCCCTCCAAATTATGCAAAATACATACAGTGAAAAATAGCCCACGTTTTATCAATAAACAGATCACAAATAAGCAAAGATGAATATAAGCAGCGATTTAGCTATATGTTTTAACAAGCAAATGTACTGATGTACCTACTGACCTGTAAGTACATAGTGTACTGATATATAATAAACCACAACTCTTGTGCCACAGTTATCACTCACTGATACTATAAATCACTGCAGCCTTGGTCATTGCTAACTGATACCATTGTAAATTGCAAGCTCTTCTGCTTTGGCTGGAGTGCAACAATATTGTGATGGATTGCAAGCTCTTCTGCCTTGAGCATTACTCTCTGATACTAACATAGAATGCAAGCTATTTGTCTTTTCGATTTTTCAAACAGACTTAAAGTGAAAGAAATATTGCTATATCCTTTAAAATACGGTGACCAGACATCCCGCTGTAGCCGGAACATGTCCCGTATTCGGGGTCACCTGTCCCAGGCTGCGCTATGTCCCGGGAAACGTCCCGCGGTCCCGGCCACAGGACTCTGGCCACCGTCTGATTGCATTAACTGGCTGGGCGGCGTCTGATAGACACCAGCGCCAGTTCATAGCCCGCAGCCCCGCTCCAGCCTGCATAGTGTTCCGGCAGGCAGAGCAGGGCTATGTGGTGTCCGATACAGGGCTTTGGGCGCCATCTTCCCGTAGCCCTGCTATTCCATTCAGCGCGGGAGATTGCGGGAGCAATATCTCCGGGGAGCTGCATTTGTTTTATGCTGAAGTGTTGCCCAAATTGCGTTTATTTTCTGCTGAAATGTGGCCCAAATTGCATTTGTTTTCTGCTGAAATGCTGCCCACATTGCGTTTATTTTCTGGTGTCTGGGGTAACTGTTGCTGCATTTATTATTTAATGGTCATATTTGCTGCTTTGGGATTACAGTTACACTCCGCCCTTTTTTGACGTGGCAAACAACAACCCCCCCCCCCAAGGTTGAGCCCAGAAAAAATCTGGTCACTGTATTTAAAATAAATAAATAAAATAAAAATATCAGTTTGTGTCGCTGGTCTTTTCACTTCAGTATGTGATTAAGAACTTCTAGCATATCGCCCAAACTGTTTCAGGCAGGGGTTTCCTTTTTTTTCTTATTAAAAAACTAAAAGCATGCAATCTCCCATTTCAGCCACATGATGGCATCACTTCTACACAATAGAAAATGATTCGCTGCATATTTATTATTATCACGTTTAATAGATATTATTATTATATAGTTATTATTAAAACATGGCACTATTCCCTCAGAACACTGCATGCACATCATTTCCCGGTGCTGCCGCTTTCCCTCTTTCTTACGCGGCACCGGTATCTTCTCGACCCTCAACAGATTGTGGGCAAGCATGTGACTGCCCACACTTCCTACGGCGGTTGCGTCTGACGTCTTAACGTAATTACGCCTTTTTCAAACACGGAAGTGCTCTTATCACTCATCTATCCCAATTTATACGCTGGCGCATGCGTAGTACTGGTTTGTGCTGCTGCGCGTGTGCAATAAGGTCTTCTAGGCAGAGGCGCTCAGAGCTCGGCTCATCATAGAGGGTAAGTGCCATTTATTTGACCACCGTTTGACAGGCAGTTTTGGGCACTTAATATCAGCAGGGGCTCCTATGTAGTAGACGCCTGTGGTGAATTGTGAAGACCAATTTGCACTGACTTTAAAAAAAACAAAAAACGAATTTATTTATTTAAGGAATTAAAGAAAACTAAATACTGTATACATGAATATATATAAAATGAACCTCCTAATAAGGAGGTTCATAATAGGGTGGGCTGTAGGGGCTATCTACGTGCCCCCCTTTTCGTATGGTACCTGCCATCTTCCCCAGGGAGGACCGCACAGATTCATGCTCCCAACGGTCTCACGCGTCTCTGACCACTGCAGTGCATGCTGGGAGATGTAGTCTGTCGATGTGGGTATTCACATCGTCAGACTACATCTTCCAGCATATGTTGCGGCGACTGGTGGCGCGAAACAGCGCGGGAAGCTTTAAAATGCAGACCTAGTAAGATATAGGTAAGTGTTTCTTAACATAATTATAGCCTGCTCCTCTTTATTATTGGCCAAATACCCCCTGCTGTGGGAAAATGGTACCCCTGTCACATACACAAAGGATCACTCTATAACTGTATATGAGTATTTTTGAACTTGGCAATAAAATGCCTTTTCAACTACCAGCAAGCAAGAAAAATAATCAAAATAATTGTAATAGTACTTTTTAACTTACGTTTTTGTAATTTCTCAATTGCAAAGTGCTGAAAAGCTGTTGTAAAGAGGACCTGTAATAAAAAAAAAAAACAAAAAAAAAAAAACAAGTCCTGTGGGGTACTTACCTCAGGAGCAGGGAAGCCTCCTCACTCTCCAGGATCCAGCACTGGCAGCCTCGAACACCAGCAATGTAAATAGTTACCTACTGCGATCCTGCGCAGTAACAGAATTCTAATCTGGTTCAGGCGGAAATAGCCG
This sequence comes from Hyperolius riggenbachi, assembly GCF_040937935.1. Classification (NCBI taxonomy): domain Eukaryota; kingdom Metazoa; phylum Chordata; class Amphibia; order Anura; family Hyperoliidae; genus Hyperolius; species Hyperolius riggenbachi. The sequence goes on along the minus strand of NC_090655.1, from coordinate 248,495,174 downwards.
AGCCCGATTGGGTCCACTCTACTGCGCAAGCCTGAGCCCGATCGGAATTCCGCTGCTGTGCCTGCACTAGATCATGGTAGATAAATATTACAAGTGCCACAGCCAACATCCTTGTCGGCTGTGGTTTTGGCGGAATCAGCTCTGGATCCCTAAGGCTTAGGAGGATGTGGGGAAGTCACATCAGGATACAGAGGCTTTCCCCTCCCGAGGTAGGTATCCCCCAGGGGGTTTTGTTTTGTTACAGATTCTCTTTAAAGGGACTCAGAGATGAGTCTTCCTTTTTTTTTTTTTTTTCTTACCCGGGGCTTCCTCCAGCCCCATAAGCATGAATGTGTCCCTCGCCGTCCTCCTGCGTTGTCCCGTTCAGCCGCAGTGAGCCCCAGTGATGCCTCAGTGATGTCAGCGGCAGACCTTCTGCACATGCGCAGACCTACTGTGCAAGCGCAGAAGGCCCCGGCTGCCGTCACTCAGTCAGACTGAGTCTGACTGAGCCTTGTCCCGGGAGTTGACGGTGGCTGAACGGGTGATCGCAGGAGGACGGCGAGAGACTTATCCATGCTTATGGAGCTGGAGGAAGCCCTGGGTAAGTAAAAAAAAAAAAAAAAAGGCAAGAAGACTCATCTCTGAGTCTCTTTAAAGGAGAACTGTAGAGAGAGGTGTATGGAGGCTGCCATATTTATTTCCATTTAAGCTATACTAGTTACCTGGCTATCCTGCTGATCCTCTGCCTCTAATACTTTCAGCCATAGACCCTGAACAAGCATGCAGCAGATCAGGTTTTTCTGACAATTTTGACAGATATGACAAGATTAGCTGCATGCTTGTTTCTGGTGTGATTCAGCCACTACTTCAGCCAAATAGATCAGCAGGACAGCCAGACAACTGGTATTGCTTAAAAGGAAATAAATATGGCAGCCTCCATATACCTCTCACTACAGTTCTCCTCTAAATAGAAGATTAAAAATTATCACCTAGGAGAAAAAAACAGGAGTAAAAGTTAATTGGGACTGATTCATGAAGCTGTGCTGGTAAAGTAGCGCAAGCTACATGACAGCACTGCAAGCTAAATTCAAGGAGGCACACTGCACATGGTCATGCAGCATAGCGTGCCTTCCTTAGTTACGTGCTTTGCTCACATAGCATGACCATGCGTAGCGTGCCTCTCTGAATTTAGCTTGTGATGCTGATATGTAGCTTGCGCTGCTATAGCAGCACAGCGTCATTAATCAGCCCCTATATGTCTTATAAGTAGGTGTACAATGGGAGATGAGAAACGCAATCCAGTTTCAGTGATGGTGCAGAGTGTGGGCTCCTTAAAGGAAGCATCAGGGGGGATGAGCTTTACTTACCCGGGGCAGCCCCTGTCAGCCGTCCTGTGCCCTCGCCGCAGCTCTGGTGGCTCCCAGTCACCTTCGGTGCAGATGCTGACCTCACCAGGTCAGTATCTACTGTACCTGCGTGAGAGCGCCGCTGTCAATGACACTCACGTGGTCTCAAGACCATGTGAGCGTGATTGACAGTGGTGATCGCGCAGGTGCAGTAGATGCCTGGCGAGGTCGGCATCTGCACCAGAGGTTACCGGGAGCCACCGGAGCTGCGGCGAGGGCACAGGACGGCTGATAGGGGCTGCCCCGGGTAAGTAAAGCTCTTTTTTTTTTTTTTCCCTGAAGCTTCTTTTAAAGTGGTTTAAAACTCTGACAAAAATTTCAACAAAAATGTGTTTTCCTACTTTTTATAACCCATACAATTATCATATCTGCTTTTGTGCACAAGTATTAATATTCATTTAGATATTATAACTTCCCAAAGTTCAGTTAATTTACTTTGAAAGCTGCTGGTGCATTTTATTTATAACTGTTGTAAATGCTGGCAGCAGTTATTTCTGATCTGTTTTTCACCCCAGGACTCATCAGCTGAAGTCCTGCACAGCCAGAGAATGTTTACATAAATGTATCAAGTAAAAAATGTGTACACAAGATAAGATTATAAGCAGTTCGGATGCGGGTTCTCCCTGCAGAAGAGTCAGCCCTGTGATGTAACCCTTTGAATGCTGTTTTACTAAAAAAAAAACCATTGTGTTAGTATATTAAATGCTGTAAATAATCTTTTAGAGCTAAGAAGAAATTCTGGGTTATATTCCGCTTTAATGGCCACACTCACACTTTAATACAGCTAATATAGTAATGTAGGTTTCTATAATGTTGGGTTTTTTTTAGGATGAATAACAGATTGTTTTGAAAGCTCCAGCTAAAGAGGAAGAAGAGACGTATGTGAGGGGCAGAAATGAAGGCGGGTGATATATCAATCAAAGAGGAAGAAGAAGAGATGCATGTGAGGAGTGATCAGCAGTCTATGGAGGAGGGTGCTGTGATGGGGACAATTAAAGAGGAAGAACAAGAGGCGTATGTGAGGGGTCATCAACAGACTATGGAGGAGGTCGACATGATAAAGACAATTAAAGAGGAAGAAGAAGATGTGAGGAATCATCAGCAGTCTGCAGAGGAGGGTGATATGATGAAGACAATTAAAGAGGAAGAAGAAGAGACATATGTGACGAGTGATCAGCAATGTATGGAGGAGGGTATAATGATGGTTATAATTAAAGAGGAAGAAGAGGAGAACTATGTGTGCAGTAATCAACAGTCTTCAGAGGAGGGGGAAATGCCTGCAACTATCATCAAAGGTAAGTAATAATATGGGTTGAGATAAAATAACATTATATCATTAACAAATGAGGAGAAGATACTGTACACCATATGAAAGGTCTATCTCCGTTCCTCAGTATAACATCATAGCACCAACAAATGAGGAGGAGATACTGTACACCATATGAAAGGCCCATCTCCATTCCTCAGTATAACATCATAGCACCAACAAATGAGGAGATACTGTACACTATATGAAAGGCCCATCTCCATTCCTCAGTATAACATCGTAGTACCAACACATGAGGAGGAGATACCCTACACCATATGAAAGGCCCATTCCTCAGTATAACATCATAGCACCAACAAATGAGGAGGAGATACTGTGCACCATATGAAAGGCCCATCTCCACCACTCAGTATAACATCATCGCACCTACAAATGAAGAGGAGATACTGTACACCATATGAAAGGCCATCTCCATTCCCCAGTATAACATCATAGCACCAACAAATGAGGAGATACTGTACACCATATGAAAGGCCATCTCCATTCCCCAGTATAACATCATAGCACCAACAAATGAGGAGATACTGTACACCATATGAAAGGCCCATCTCCATTTTTCAGTATAACATCATAGTACCAACAAATGAGGAGGAGATACTGTACAGCATATGAAAGGCCCATCTCCATTCCTCAGTATAACATCATAGCACCAACAAATGAGGAGGAGATACTGTACACCATATGAAAGGCCCATCTCCATTCCTCAGTATAACATCATAGTACCAACAAATGAGGAGGAGATACTGTACAGCATATGAAAGGCCCATCTCCATTCCTCAGTATAACATCATAGTAACAACAAATGAGGAGGAGATACTGTACACCACATGAAAGGTCCATCTCCATTCCTCAGTATAACATCATAGCACCAACAAATGAGGAGGAGATACTGTACAGCATATGAAAGGCACATGTCCATTCCTCAGTATTACATCATAGCACCAACAAATGAGGCGGAGATACTGTACACCATATGAAAGGCCCATCTCCATTCCTAGGTATAACATCACAGTACCAACAAATGAGGAGGGGATACTGTACACCCTATGAAAGGCACATCTCCATTCCTCAGCATAACATCATAGTACCAACAAATGAGGAGGATATACTGTACACCATATGAAAGGCACATCTCCATTCCTTAGTATAACATCATAGTGCCAACAACAAATGAGGAGGAGATACTGTACACTATATGAAAGGCCCATCCCCATTCCTCAGTATAACATCATAGCACCAACAAATGAGGAGGAGATACTGTACACCCTATGAAAGGCACATCTCCATTCCTCAGTATAATATCATAGTACCAACACATGAGGAGGAGATACTGTACACCATATGAAAGACCCATCTCCATTCTTCAGTATAACATCAAAGCACCAACAAATGGGTAGGAGATACTGTACACCATATGAAAGGCACATCTCCATTCCTCAGTATAATATCATAGTACCAACACATGAGGAGGAGATACTGTACACCATATGAAAGACCCATCTCCATTCTTCAGTATAACATCAAAGCACCAACAAATGGGTAGGAGATACTGTACACCATATGAAAGGCCCATCTCCATTCCTCAGTATAACATCATAGCACCAACAAATGAGGAGGAGATACTGTACACCATATGAAAGACCCATCTCCATTCCTCAGTATAACATCATAGCACCAACAAATGAGGAGGGGATGCTGTACACCATACGAATGGGTAGACCAAGATATATGACTGCTGACTGCAATACATGGAACATGAATGTACTGTTACTAATAATAATGTTTCCCCCACAGATGGACAGAATATGGGGAGCCCCACGGAGGGACGTCTTATCTCCCTTTCAGGATGTTGCAGTGAGGAGAGGTCACATAATACTTATGTTTCTGGGAGATGGCCTAAACATCAAACATTTCCATGTCCTGAATGTGATAAATGTTTTACAAAGAAATCCCAGCTTGTTACCCACCAGAGGGCGCACACCGGGGAGAAGCCATATTCATGTTCAGAGTGTGGGAAATGTTTTCGTGATAAAGGAAATTACTATACACACCGGAGAATTCACACAGGAGAACGTCCTTTTTCCTGCTCGGAGTGTGGGAAAAGTTTCATTTTTAAATCAAACTATCTCGCCCACCAAAGAATTCACACTGGTGAGCGACCTTTCTCTTGTTCAGAATGTGGGAAAACGTTCATTCAGAAAGGCCACCTTATTGCACACGAAAGATCTCACACCAATGTGCGTTGTTTCTCCTGCTCTGAGTGTGGGAAAGTTTTTAGTGCTAAAATATATCTTAGTAGACACCAGCGAGTTCACACCGGTGAGCGTCCTTTTTCATGCTCGGAGTGTGGGAAAAGTTTCACTGAAAAAAGAGGCCTTTTGAAACACCAGAAAACCCACACAGGCGAGCGGCCCTATGTATGTTTAGAATGCGGAAAAGGTTTCATCGATAAATCGGCTCTTCCTAAACACCAGAAAATTCACACTGGCGAGAGACCATTTGTATGTTCAGTGTGTGGGAAAGGATTTATTGCCAATGCAGACCTTCTTACCCACCAGAGAATTCACACTGGTGAGAGGCCTTTTTCATGTTCAGACTGTGGGAAATGTTTCAATCATAAAGGTGCCCTTGTTAGACACCAGAGAATTCACACAGGCGTTTTTCCGTTTGTATGTTCAGAGTGTGGGAAAGGGTTCTTTCAGAAGAAGGGCCTTACTAATCACCAAATGACTCACACAGTTTAACATAAAGAGTTCCTGTAGTGACATTTAGTAGAATATAGTGAATTATTCAGGATACCCTCTTGTACATTAACCTAATAGCAGCTTCAAATGAAATGCTTTGTTTGAAAGCTGCGTGTGCAGTGGCAGCCTCTGTCGGCATATCTTGTTTGACTGCAGTACACGTGAGAGTACGAAGTTATATTTACCTGTTCCGGACAGCTTCTTCCCTTCCTCCATCAGTGGCTCTGAACGTCTGGCAGGTTTTTTGCATCCCAATCACATGATATCCTCATCCCACTCATGTGTGAACTTGAGCCTGACAGTAGTAGGTATTTGGTTTTGCATGGAATATAATAGTGACAATGTTCTTTTCTGAGCATTGTCAGGAAAATAAATCTCAAATTGAGACAACACATTGGCCTCGATTCATAAAGCATTCCCGCATGCGGAAATGCTGAAAACAGCTCACTTTACCGACCACATAGCAAAACTTGTATTCATAAAGGCTTTTTCCGCATGAAAAGCCGACATTCCTGAGAAGAACGATAAATCACCGCCTTGTGCGGTGATTATCTTAACAAAAGTAACAAAATGTCAATTCATAAAGATTAGAGGAAGCGGTATGCAGACGGGGAATACCGCTCCCTCTGATGTGGCGAGAAGCGTGCGGAATACATTGCATTGAATGGGACAGACCTCCCAAGCAGCAGCAGAGAACACCGCACAGAGGGACTCAGCCACCTCCTGTGTTTCTGCAAGGCTCCCGACAGCTTACCGCCTGCCTACAGCGGGAAATCTCCGCTAAGCTATCTAGCAACTGGCAACATTTTATGAATGCCCACCCTGGAGTCAGAAATACCGAGCGTGGAGTTTCCCCGCACTGATTTACATCACCGAACACTTTTTTATGAATCGAGGCCATTGAATGTTGCTTGCTTACAGTGAGTTCTCTGGGATAATGGAAACTATAAGATTCTGTAAAAATTATTCCTATTGTTTCAGAGTGGTGATCCAGGACATTTTCCACTACAGAAAATTATTAGGTTTGGTGCCTGCTGGAAAATTGTGATTAGCAAATAGTTCTGAAAGCGATGAGAGAGACGACTCAAGCCATTAAGTACCCCTGAAAAATTACTGAATGAAGACCATGGTGTCCTAGATGACCTCCTCCTGACTGTCCAGATGCTGCTTGTTGTCTTTGGGTTCCTCCTGTTCCTTGTCCGCATTCTTCTACCACCTCCTGGCCTTTTCCAGAAGTTCCTCCAAGTGGCACGGAGCATATCTGTACTGTGCAGGCATTGTGGAAGAAAGCACTTGTGCACAAGTGCTTGCTTTTGATGTGCATACTCTGTTCAGAACTTGGGACTGCACAGTTCTGGATTCTGTTCTGGTTCTGTATTCATCTGAAGGATCCCCTTTGATAGAGAAGTGGGGATGGGGAATGGGAGGGACCCTGAGGGCAACGAGCAGCCTCAGGACACCCAGGAGAAGATAATCTAGCCCACCATAGGCTTCTTTCATTTTTTTCCCTCGTTCAGGGGTACTTTAAGCCATACCATAATTTAAACCATATATGTAAAATATGGTTTGTAATAGCAGATTTTAGATTCTGGGAAGACTCTCTGCTTATAGTAGGCCTTTCCATGAGTATGAGGCAATTGGCTCAATTTCTAGAGCCCCCCAGACTGGGGCACGTTGCTTGCCATAAGTCATGAGTATCCAGGCCAGCTGAGCTGCATACTAATACTTAAGCGAATCAGGTTATTTTGGCGCCGTGCACCGATGCTGGGTGCCGTCATTGCAGCAATGCTATGCTTATCATGTGTATCGGTAATTTGGGGCTCTGGCGGATGGGACTTCCTCTAGCCTCATAACCCCTGATGCCTCCCTTGCCGTCCTCCGTTGTTCTGTAAATCTGTCCAGTAATCAGGCTTCAGTCATGCCAGTTGGGTCGCGCAGACCGGCCACGTCCATTGCTGGGAGCATTCTGCTCCTGCATAGTACTATACAGAGCAGCCCAACTGGTTATGGGGCTGGAGGAAGCCCCAGGTAGGTATCATATATTTTATTTATGCCATCTCAGGTTACCGTAAAACCTCCCTGGTGGTGCATTTCTGTCTGGATTTATGGGTCTAAAAGTGGTGCATTTTTTTTCAAGAATTTTAGACCTCCATTTCTTAAGTCATAACTCATCAAAATATGTCAGAATAAAGGTCTTGTAGACTTCCCGAGTATAATAAAAGACTAGAACACAAAATTGATGAAATAATGAAGTTTCTGAATAAACTTAAAAAATAATGAAACTTTACAAATAAGGCATTAGACCAGCTGTTCTCAACCTTTTTACCTCGGAGGAAACCAGTAAATAACTTTTGGATCTCAAGGAACCCCTGCAAACAATTTTTTGGTCTCGAGGAACCCCTACATTTATTTTTCAGGAGGCATGGTCTTTAAGTAGGCTAGGCTGCTAATTTCACTATCTCCTATTACACTGCCACTCATTATACTGTCTCCTGACCCCCCAATTTAGTGCTTCTTGTTACAGTACCACCTATTATAGTGTGCTCTATTATACTTCCCCCACGATGGGGTGAAATGCCAAGGAACCCCTGCAGAGTCCTTAAGGAACCCTGGTTGAGAAAACCTGCATTAGACTATACAGTGTATATATGTATGTATGTATGTATGTACACATATATATATACATACCTAATACACCTCCCGCGTGTGGTATATTTTGAAACAGGGAAAGGCACAGAGGGCGACATCTCAATTGGGTCAGTAGAAGCATGATTCCTTGTGGACTATTTTCCCTTTGCTATCAGTCTTAGCCTGCAGGCAGAGAGTAGGCAAAATCCAGGCAGAAGTCGGTACAGGCGGCAGGCAGAGGGTAGTCAAAATCCAGGCAAAAATCGGTAACATTAAGGCAGAAGCACTTAGCTCAGAAGCAGTTGGGAACCAAATGGCTATATTGTTAACCTATGCTTTCAAATGAGCTTATCTGCATGAACAACATCAGAGGTAAAGAGGATCCCGGTGGCCAGGGAGAGAAGCCCAAGAAATCAATGGGAGCGGCGGTTTGACTGGCTCGGGCTCACCGCTCTCAGCTCATTTATACCTAGCGTGAGCTCGGGAATACCGCCAGGGGGGGTTAAAAGACAGTTGAAGTGAGAGGGACACGCATACTGCAATATTTCCTTTTAAAGAATGCACATGCCTGTCCTGCTGATCCACTGTCTCTAATACTTTTAGCCACAGACCCTGAACAAGCACGCAGATCAGAGGTTTCTGACTGAAGCCTGACTGGATTATCTGCATGCTTGTATCAGGTGTGTGATTCAGACGCTAATGCAACAAAAAAGATCAGCAGGACTGCCAGGCAACAGTTTTTTCCACATATTTCACGTTTATTTTTCTCTCTTGCTTGTTTGTCTGTTATTGGTTTTTTTTTCCGGGGGGGGGGGGGGAGGGTTCTGTATCATTATAGTGTTATTCTGTTGTATGAAAAAGATAAAATGATAATAAAATAAGGGATCTATATTTTGTGCCTGAATGCTGTCATTACTCTGCTGTGTCCTCTGAGGTATATCCCCACTAATACCCACCAGGGGAAGTCCACAGTGGCAAAGCAGGTCATTTGGGCAGTCGCTCACTGCCGTGCCTGACCTGGGAACCGCCATAGACGTAATGCTATAATATCTATAGCGGCTCAGTGGGATTCTCCATGTTATTTGGGTGTCAGCGATCGCTGGACCCCAAATTACTTTTTCCTCAGAGTTTCTACGACTCGTAGGGGGATACGTACTGCACAGTAGTCCTGATAGGTGGTCACTCACTATGCCCCAATAATAAACCCCTCCCCTTCCTATGTGACTCATTTTATAATCACATTAGTAATAAGTTTAGTAATCCCTCCAAACCTAAAGTCTTTATGTACGAATACTTTAATAATCTAGTGTTCTGGAGGCCAAGAAGGACTCGAGACTGAGATGTGTGCCGTGCAGATTTAAAGTGATTGCTGGATCTGAATGTTATGCTGATTGTAAGCAGTTTAAAAAATGGGCCAATCATATTCTGAAGCTGCTTCATTTCATTGGTCCATTTTCACGCTGCATACATTTGCATACAAATTAGCATAAAATCTGCATCAGTTCCAAATTCCTTGCATCTCATTGATGAACCACTCTGATGCCACCCATGCTTTAGGCACATCTAATTTTGATTGGCCAATCACTGACCAAATTTACTAGTTCCATGTAGCAGGAGGGCCAACAGATTTAGAATACTATGAACTGATTGTGTAGGTAATGGAGGAGGTCAAGTTGGCCAATCACAATTGCATATATTACCAGGCAGTAGTTGAGAGCACCTCCCCCCCCCCCCCCCCTGGCCCTTACTCTGAATAGTATAGGATATTTCTGGAGGCTGTGCTGGCCACCTCATGTTGACAAGCTTATTGTTGTGTTCTGTTTTTGTTTTTTCCAAAGGTAGTTCTGGTCTAGCTTTGACTGATGTTTCGGGTCAGTATCTTGCTGTAGGAAAAACTCCTGACCAACTAGGTTCATACCAGAGGGTACTGCATGGTGCTACGTTATGCTCTGGTAGCCATTTTGGCTAAGGGTGCCTTTTGCTCTGTGCAAGTCACCGACCCTAAATCCAGAACAACAGCTCCAGACCATCACATGTGCGCCTCCATCCTCACGCCTTCTTGATGGTGTACAGAAATCCTGCGTGATTAACTTTCCATCACACCATAATACCTTCCTCCAGTCTCCAGTTGTCCATTGGCGGCATTTCACGGCCCATGCAAGTCTCTTTTTTTTTTTTTTTTCTTATCCGGACATCACAGTAATGGCTTTCTTACTGCAACTCGACCTGTCAAAATACAGCTTACTGCATCAACTATTAAGCTGTGGTCCTGGGACCTGCCTATGTTTTTTTTTTTTTTTTTTTTTAATTAATACTATTATTTATAAGAGAAAGCAAGTTTACAAATACAGTATTAGTTACCACAAAATAATTTCCAGGCATAGGTATACCTTCTTCCTTCAGGCAGTAGCCGTGCTCAATGCCGAAACGCACTTTGGGCAGCACGGTAGGGTAGTGGTTATCCCTCTTGTCTTGCAGCGCTGAGTTCCTGGTTCTAATCCCAGCCAGGGCACTATTTGCATGGAGTTTGCATGCAGAATTCTCACACCCAGAGCATTCTGGGAGGTATATTTTCTACTGACTTTTGTAACGATCGGTGTAACACAGAGAGGGTTTGATTACCGGTGATCTGCAGTATCACCGAGAATGCAGAATATACCCAATTATTGATGATCTGCAGTATCACCGATAATCAGATATAACTTCTAACCTCTGGACACCGGAGAGATGAGTGTTTGGTACAACAGTAATACTTTAAGGAAAGCACGTGTGGGATGGGTGCTAGACAGTAGGGGTTACTGTTATGGATCAGCTTCCTTCCACAGGCCTGATGCTCCCCAAGGGGCGGAGCCAGGTTGAGGTAGTGGGAAGGACAGAACGTGAGTGACACCAAAGGAGAAGTGTCACTGACAGATCTGTGAACTATCTCCTAGCAGGAGAGATAGTTCTCGAGGTCGGACAAGCCAGGTCGTTAACACACAGACAGATACAGTACAGAGACAGTAGGCAAGTTCAGACTCCAGGGACAAGCCGAGAATTGGCAACAGAGAATCAGAAAGGCAAAGGTACAAAATCAGAGATCAGGAGAATGGTCAGGAATGCAGAAAGTCATAACAGATAATCAACAATGCCTAGACTTGAGTGTGAGCTCCAAGATTCTCACACTCCAGGAACTAACTAGATAATACAAATAATACAGATGGTACAGAATTCCTAGACTAAGGTGTGAGTTCCGTGGCCGTCAACACCTTGGAAACTGGTCTAGATAACAATACAGATAATAACAGAATTCCTAGGCTAAGGTGTGAGCTCCGTGATCATCAACACCTACAAAACTGTCTAATAAACACAGATACTGACAAGGTCTGAGTGCTACCACGTAGTGATCGCAACGCCAGACACCAGATGAATGGCCAGCACCCAGTATATATACACTAGCGCTCACCAGCGCCTCCCCTAGGTGCTGGACCAATGGAAGTTGCTGAAACTGTCAGCTGACCAGCCTGGTCAGCTGACCCTCTTCTGACTGCCATAAAGGCCCTGCCTCTCTGCGCGCGCGTCCTCCTAAACCAGTGTGGACTATCAGTCCCAGCCACACCAGTTGTGTTGTAATGTTTCTGCTAAGTTGGATGCGGAAACCGCCGCACCGCTGCCAGTGCGTGCGGCGTTTTCTCCGCATTCCGCATTACTGAGAGGAGCAGGCCTATGCGAGCAACTTGCCGCATTGCACGCGGAATCCGCCTTCCTGTTAGAGCATGCGGCGGTTTCTCCGCGCTCCGACTGCGCGCCAGCTGCCATGTTGAACGCGGAGTCAGCCGCCTCATCTTGAGTATTGGCGGCTTTCCCGCGTTTTCTCACAGTACCCCCCCCCCCCCCCTGAGGAGTGGGCTCCGGACAACTCCTACCAGGTTTCTCAGGATATCGAGTGTGGAACTCCCTTCTCAATTTGTCCGCAGGCATGCGACACTCAGGTACCCATGTTCTCTCCTCTATACCATACCCCCTCCAGTGAACCAGATATTGTAGTGAATTCTGCACTAGTTGTGAATCTAAAATTTTCTCTACTTCATACTCAGGTTGGTCGTCTACCATCACAGGAGGAGGATTGGTACCCACGTGGACTGCTGGCTTAAGCAGGGATACATGAAAAGATCTTACACCACGCATGCTAGCAGGAAGATCGATGGCATAAGTAACATTGTTGATCTTCCTGGTCACAGAAAAAGGGCCCACAAACCTGGGACCTAACTTGGCCGAAGGTTGTTTCAGGGTCAAATGACGAGTGGAGACCCAGACCAGATCTCCTGGTCGGAACTTCCACTCTAAGGATCGTTTCTTGTCAGCTTGACCTTTCTGACTTTGAAAAGCCTTTTCCAAATTGCTTTTCACGATCCCCCAAATGTTTTTGAACGACTTTTGCCAAGCCTCCAGAGCTGGAAACGGAGTGGAGGCTACTGGCATTGGGGAAAACTTGGGCAACTTTCCAGTTACCACCTGAAACGGAGAGAACCCAGAAGAGGCGCTTTTCAGATTATTATGCGCAAATTCTGCATATGGCAAGAACTTAACCCAATCAGTTTGCGCTTCTGCAACATAACACCTCAAAAATTGTTCCAAAGACTGATTAACCCTCTCCGTCTGACCATTGGTCTGTGGGTGGTAGCCCGACGAGAATGACAGTTCCATGCCCATTTGATGGCAAAATGCCCTCCAAAATCTAGAGACAAATTGGACTCCCCGATCTGACACGATGTTTTCCGGAATGCCATGAAGTCGGAAAACGTGAATAATGAAAAGATCGGCCAATTCCTGGGCCGAGGGGAGTCCCATCAAGGGCACAAAATGGGCCATTTTACTGAAGCGGTCGACTACCACCCAAATGACCGACATGCCTTCAGACCTAGGAAGCTCACCTACAAAATCCATGGACAGATGGGTCCATGGTTCACTCGGGGTGGGCAAAGGCTGCAATGTTCCCACAGGTGCCAGACGGGAGGGTTTACTTTTAGCACATACTGCACACTCTCTGACATACTCCTTGCAGTCTGTTGCCAAAGAAGGCCACCAAGCACATCTAGCAATCAAGTCTTGTGTTCTGGAGGCCCCTGGATGTCCCGCATTCTTGTGTGAGTGAAACATCTGTAACACCTGGAGACGAAAAGGCAGTGGCACAAACATAACCCCTTCAGGCTTTCCCTCAGGGACATCCTGCTGGAAGGGACCTAAAGTCTCCGTCCAGTCGTCCCAAGTCTCTGTAGCTCCCAGTACTACCTTCTGTGGAACAATGGGCTCAGGTTCTGAGGGCTGTGCTGTCTCTGGCTCAAAACATCTGGACAAAGCATCTGCCTTAATGTTTTTACTACCAGGAGTGTACGTAATTACAAATCTAAATCTCGAGAAAAACAGTGACCACCGAGCCTGACGAGGACTCAATCTCTTAGCCCCCTCAATGTATTCCAAATTTTTGTGATCCGTGTAGACTGTAATCGTATGTTCAGCTCCTTCTAACCAATGATGCCATTCTTCAAAGGCCAACTTAATGGCTAAAAGCTCCCTGTTACCTATATCGTAGTTTTTCTCTGCTGGAGAGAATCTCCGAGAAAAATAGGCACACGGGTGCAATCTTCCCTGCAGCCCAGAGCGTTGAGACAGCACAGCCCCTACTCCAACCTCTGAGGCGTCAACCTCTACAATAAATGGACAGGAGGTGTCCACGTGTCTCAATATGGGTGCAGAGCAAAACAGTTCTTTCAGAGTGGAGAAAGCGGCCAGAGCTTCGGGGGGACCAATGGTTGGTATCTGCCCCTTTTTTTAGTGAGACTGGTGAGGGGTGCTATGACTGTGGAGTACCCCTTTATGAACCTTCTATAGTAATTTGCAAACCCTAGAAACCTCTGAAGAGATTTGAGACCTACTGGTTGGGGCCATTCCAAGACAGCAGAGACTTTGGCGGGATCCATAGAAAGGCCTGAGGTGGAAATTATGTATCCCAGAAAAGCGACAGATGTCACCTCAAAAATGCATTTCTCCAATTTAGCATAAAGCCTGTTTTGTCTGAGCTTGAGTAACACGAATCTGACATGAGCCCTGTGCTCAGAGAGGTTGTCTGAGAAGATCAATATATCATCCAGGTATATTAGGACAAATTTACCCAACACCTCCCTGAAAACCTCATTAATGAGTTCCTGGAAGACGGCCGGGGCGTTACACAACCCGAAGGGCATCACCAGGTACTCGTAATGCCCGTCGGGTGTGTTAAAGGCCGTCTTCCATTCATCGCCCTCCCTAATCCGCACCAGGTTGTATGCACCTCGTAAATCCAATTTCGAAAAAATCTTAGCCTTGGTGATTTGAGTGAATAAATCGTCTGTCAAAGGTAACGGATAGCGATTTTTAACTGTGATCTTATTCAGTCCCCGGTAATCAATGCATGGCCGAAGGCCTCCGTCTTTTTTTTCTTTACAAAAAAAAACCCTGCTCCGGCAGGCGACCGGGAAGGACGAATGAAACCCTTAGCTAAGTTTTCACGGATATACTCTTGCATGGCCACCTTCTAAATTCTGCCGCATATTCCTCGACCGGACCCTTGCCTTGACGCAGTAACTTGAGCTTCCGCTCAGAGTTACTGCGTAGTCTGGATCGTTGTAAATGATTGCCATAGCCTTAAAAAATTCATCTACAGAGTTTAAAGCTACATCTCGAGTGGGCAGACTGTATGCCCAGGTCTGGGAATCGCCTGATAATAGAGTCTTAATAAACGTGACCTTTTGGGTCATGGTTCCTGAAGATCTCGGTCTTAACTCAAAATATGACAACACTCTACTCCTAAAATTTCGAAAGTCAGATCTGTGACCAGAAAATTTTTCAGGTACAGGCATACGTATGTCTGTGCTAGGAGGGGGATGGCACCTCATCCATTGCCGTCTGAAGGGTACTTAGAGAACCAGACAAAGCGTCAATCATAGCTTTGTGATTACCCAGCACTTGGTTGATAGAGTCCACCGAAGTAGTAAGTGCGCCCAGACGGTCAGTGTGTGCGTCCATTTGCATTTTTTGGTCTGGCGTTCTGTAACGATCGGTGTAACACAGAGAGGGTCTGATTACCGGTGATCTGCAGTATCACCGAGAATGCAGAATATACCCGATTATTGATGATCTGCAGTATCACCGATAATCAGATATATCTTCTAACCTCTGGACACCTGAGAGATGAGAGTGTTTGGTGCAACAGTAATACTTTGAGGAAAGCACCTGTGGGATGGGTGCTAGACAGTAGGGGTTACTGTTATGGATCAGCTTCCTTCCACAGGCCTGATGCTCCCCAAGGGGCGGAGCCAGGCTGAGGTAGTGGGAAGGACAGAACGTGAGTGACACCAAAGGAGAAGTGTCACTGACAGATCTGTGAACTATCTCCTAACAGGAGAGATAGTTCTCGAGGTCGGACAAGCCAGGTCGTTAACACACAGACAGATACAGTACAGAGACAGTAGGCAAGTTCAGACTCCAGGGACAAGCCGAGAATTGGCAACAGAGAATCAGAAAGGCAAAGGTACAAAATCAGAGATCAGGAGAATGGTCAGGAATGCAGAAAGTCATAACAGATAATCAACAATGCCTAGACTTGAGTGTGAGCTCCAAGATTCTCACACTTCAGGAACTAACTAGATAATACAAATAATACAGATGGTACAGAATTCCTAGACTAAGGTGTGAGTTCCGTGGCCGTCAACACCTTGGAAACTGGTCTAGATAACAATACAGATAATAACAGAATTCCTAGGCTAAGGTGTGAGCTCCGTGATCATCAACACCTACGAAACTGTCTAATAAACACAGATACTGACAAGGTCTGAGTGCTACCATGTAGTGATCGCAACGCCAGACACCAGATGAATGACCAGCACCCAGTATATATACACTAGCGCTCACCAGCGCCTCCCCTAAGTGCTGGACCAATGGAAGTTGCTGAAACTGTCAGCTGACCAGCCTGGTCAGCTGACCCTCTTCTGACTGCCATAAAGGCCCTGCCTCTCTGCGCGCGCGTCCTCCTAAACCAGTGTGGACTATCAGTCCCAGCCACACCAGTTATGTGTTGTAATGTTTCTGCTGAGTTGGATGCGGAAACCGCCGCACCGCTGTCAGTGCGTGCGGCGTTTTCTCCGCATTCCACATTACTGAGAGGAGCAGGCCTATGCGAGCAACTTGCCGCATTGCACGCAGAATCCGCCGTCCTGTTGTTAGAGCATGCGGCGGTTTCTCTGCGCTCCGACTGTGCGCCAGCTGCCATGTTGAATGCGGAGTCAGCCGCCTCACCTTGAGTATTGGCGGCTTTTCCGCGTTTTCTCACAACTTTAACATAAAAGCATAGAGGTTAGGACTAGCACTGGGGCCAGCCAAGACACCATCTGCACAGAGTTTGTATGTTTTCCTTGCGTCTGCATAGGTTTCCTTTAGGTGCTCCAGTTTCCTCCCACAACCCAAAAACATATGGTGCTACAGCAGCGTAGCTTAATGACAACAGCGCTTGTTAATAATTCTCAGTGCACGCTATGCAGTCATAGCGTGTGCTGCTAAATTACGCTCTCCATTGCTACTTTAACGAGCGCTTCGTTAAACTTAACAAGCGCTCCAGTGAAGCCTCCCGGAGCCTGGCGGAACCAGTAGCCTCAATGAACAATATTCTTGCACTTTGATTGGCCCAGTAGGCTGACTGTTAAGTGTTCCCGAAGACATGCGGCTCCGTACTGGGCATGTGCAGTCCGGTGCCGCCTGTCCTCTGAAGCACTGGGAGGCACAAGTACTTGCGAAGCCTTCTGAAGGTCCCAAAGGTGTATTCAAAGAGTTGGTCAAATACACACAACAGGGGTGACAGCACTGGAACGAGGGGACCCAGTCCCCCCCCCCCCCATAGGTGAGTATAAAAAAAATAATTTCCACTTCAGTATCACTTTAAGAAACAAAATTACCCCGCAGCTGTCAGTGCTGGAGCCGAAGAGCATAGGAAGGGTGTATGGCAGCTTGTGCCCAGTGCCCACTCTAGAGGGCTGTCAATTATGCCACTTCTGCTCTGGAAGCACCAGACTCCCCACAGACTCACCGGCCAGGTAAGAACTTCACATTAACACCCCCCCCCCCCCCCTTTCCACCTGAAACTCCTGAATAAGGTAATCAGCAGGTGCCCAGCATCTCTCCTCTGGTCCATACCCTTTCCAAGCAATGAGATGTTGGAACAATGTTCCTACCAAGCAGGAATATAATCTTTCTATCTCAGGCTCTGGCTTCCCACCAATCTCCGCAGGAGGGGGCGGAGCAATAGACTTTGGTAACAGATTTCAAGAGAGATACGTGGACAGAGTTGACTCCTCCAATTACGGGGTAAAGCTACTCTATATGGCACTCTGTTTATTTTTCTGTGGTTGGATATTGTCCAATCTAGGACTCAAATTAGGGGGAATATTTTGAGTGGAACCTAAACTAAATCTCCAGTGCAGTAATTAAACTTGGGAGAACTATGATGATCAGCAAATGACTTCTGTCATTAACAGCCACCTCCAAATTCTTCTGCGCTGAGGTCATAGGTAACAACCAATCCTCAAGAGCAGGAATGTTAAAAGATGGATCAAAGGAGAGGAAAAGTTCTGACCTGTTACAACCTGAAACGTGGACATTTTGGTAGAGTAATTGACAAGGTTATTAGAAAGTTATGCGAAAGGCAGACATTCTGCCCACTCTTCCGGACAATTGGCCAAGAATTGATTTGTCCTCTCTAAGGGCTTGATTCACAAAAGAGTGCTAACTGTTAGCACGGCCGTTTTTCGCAGGAATTTTTGTGTCCGCGTGCAATTAAACGTTTTCGCACTAAATCATTTAACACGCGCAAAAAACGGCCGTGCTAACAGTTAGCACTCTTTTGTGAATCAAGCCCTTGGTCTTACTCGGGGTAAAATCCTGAGGAAAAAGACAATGAAACTCCAAAAAAGAGCAACAGAACTGAGACACCAGTTGAACCCCACCCCCGCATATTAAACCACATTCTCATGTTTCACAATGTTGCCATTGCAAATTCCTTGGAAGTAGGCAACTTTAACTCGTGTATAAAATGTGTCATTTTACTAATGTATCCACCACCATCCAATCCACAGTTAAACCTCCAGAGGGGTAGGTCAACAATAAAATCCATAGAGAAATGAGTCCAGGGCTAAACATGAATCGGCAGTGGAAGTAAAGACCCTCTTGAGGGAGTCTTAAGGCTCATACACACATCAGACTATAGTCTTTGGAAAATGAAAGATCACAGACCAATCTTACCACCCTTCATGTAGTATGAGAGCCATACTCTACACAGTCTTTTCTATGGAGCTGAACTCCACATCAGAAAAAAATCTTTGCAAGATGCTGCACACACAGATGCTGTACAGACACAAAAGATCAGTATCTGCAAAAGATCTGTTCCTGCCAAAGATCTGTTCCTGCAAATTGCATTCATAGTCTATGAGATCTGCAGATCATCATACACACCTTGTTTAACTGACATTCATCTGCAGATCAAGCAATCATCTGCAGATCTGAAAATCCATCTTGGTGGATCTGATCTGCAGATGAATGTCTGTTAAACAAGGTGTGTATGAGGATCTGCAGATTTCATAGACTATGAATGCAATTTGCAGGAACAGATCTTTTGCAGATACTGATCTTTTGAATGTCTACAGCATCTGTGTGTGCAGCATCTTGCAAAGATTTCTATCTGATGGGGAGTGCAGCTCCATAGAATAGACTGTGTAGGTATGGCTCTCATACTACATGGAAGGGGTTAAATTTGGTCTGTGATCTTTCATTTTCCAAAGACTATGGTCTGATGTGTATGAGCCTTTACTCTGGGCATATTCAGGACAAGCCTTAACAAAAGAGTCTACCACCAGAGAAGGCCACCAGACATGCCATGCCAGTAACTCTAACAGAAAGTCAGCGGCATGAATTGATCAATGACTCTGTAAAGAACTGACAAAAAATGTCACTGCTATGTACAGTAGTAAGGTAATAGCTACCAAAAATGAATACAGCAGGCTGCAGTTCCACAGCCGTCCACAAGGTGGTGACCTTACTTAAACTGAATGGAACGCATGAATAGAAATGGGTGGATTCTACAAACAGGAAGTTTGGCCAGATGGTGAATTAGGGGGGTGGACAGAGGAGCCATTGCTGGGAATGGCAGCTGAGTAGGCAGTGAGACACTGGAAGATGCTTTAAATTAGTTCTTATTAGCTATCTTGGTGCAGCCCTATTCCTGTATAACGTGTCAAGATATCACCATTGCAACAGCGTTAGAATTTAGAGGGACACAAGGACCTCTACAAGGACCTCATGATGGAGAATCAGCCGCCCCTCACATCACCAGGTAAGAGGAGACTTTGACTTCTTCTAAATGAGAGAGCAGTACGGAGGGTCCACCTACATTGCCCATCATCTGGTAATCACATAGAGACAATGGGCTTGATTCACTAAGACAAATAGCATGCCTTATCAAAGTTAGCATACCTTATCAGAACACCATAGTGAGCGCTACAAACCCGCAGGAGCTCAGGGCAGGATGAGTGGAGCGCTCGTCATTGCCAATTAGCAGGCATAAGTTCATAGCGCTTGCTATGCTACTTTGATAAGGCGTGTTAACTTTGATAAGGTGTGTTAACTTTGATAAGGCATGTTATTTGTCTTAGTGAATCAAGCCAAATGTATTCAGTGTGTGTGTGTTTCCTACAGATGGATCCAGTAACAGTAACCCACCAGAGAGATGTACAGGTCCTCTTTATTCCTGGGATAGTCCACAGGAAGATCCCCCCACCCCCTGCCATTATCAGGTAAGTGGAACTGAGGGTCTACAACTCAGGGGCAACTCTGTCTTTATATTCTACAATTTAGCCTAAGTTGAGCAGTTTTAATGTGGTCAGGTTTTATTTTCTACCATTTTGTGTGTTTAGGGTGAAGATCTGATTGTTTTTAAAGTTGAGGTTAAAGAGGAAGAAGAGGAGACATATGTGAGGAGTGATCTGCAGTCTATGGAGGAGGGAGACATAATGGGGATAAATAAAGAAGAAGAGATTTACGTGAGTGGGGATCAGCACTCTAGAGAGGAAGATACAATGATAAAGATGGTTAAAGAAGAGGAGATTTTGCTAGACATAAGCACAGGTAAGTAATAAACACCGGGTGATTCTGGATTATAAATGTTGCTCCTTCCATTAGAAAGCTGAAATTAGAGGTTTCTTTTTTAAAGTTTGACTAATGTTTGTTTTCTATTAATATCAGTGTGCGATTTCCCACTAGGCTTGCTAGGCCTGTGACTATGGGCATCTGCAGTGGGAGAGGTGGTAGAAATGTGTTCAAGAACATATATGTCTTCTCACTGCAATACATAGCCTGACTACCATACCAACATACACGACTGCTGCCTGCAATACTGCCATACCAACATACATGACTGCAATACATAGCCTGACTGCCATACCAACATACATGTTTACTGCCTGCAATACATGACCTGACTGCAAGACCAACGTACATGACTGCAATACATAGCCTGACTGCCATACCAACATATATGACTGCTTCCTGCAATACATGGAACATGAATGTGCTGTTACTAATAATAATCTTTTCCCAACAGATGGCCAGAATATGGTGAGCCCCTCGGAGGAACGTCCTATCTCCCTGACTGCCAAACCAACATACATGACTGCAATACTTGGCCTGACTGCCAGACCAACATACATGACTGCTGCCTACAATACGTAGCCTGACTGCCAGGCCAACATATAGGACTGCTGCCTGCAATACGTAGCCTGTCTGCCAGGCCAACATATAGGACCGCTGCCTGCAATACATGGCCTGACTGCCAGACCAACATACAGGACTGCTGCCTGCAATACATAGCCTGACTGCTAAACCAACATACATGACTTCTGCCTGCAATACATAGCCTGACTGCTAAACCAACATACATGACTTCTGCCTGCAATACATGGCCTGACTGCTAAACCAACATACATGACTTCTGCCTGCAATACATGGCCTGACTGCTAAACCAACATACATGACTTCTGCCTGCAATACATAGCCTGACTGCCAGGCCAACATACAGGACTGCTGCCTGCAATACATGGCCTGACTGCCAGATCAACATACATGACTGCTGCCTTCAGTACATAGCCTGACTGCCAGGCCATCATACAGGACTGCTGCCTACAATACATGGCCTGACTGCCAGATCAACATACAGGACTGCTGGCTGCAATAGATGGAACATGATTTTGCTGTTACTAATAATAATAATCTTTCCCCACAGATGGACAGAATATGGGGAGCCCCTCGGAGGGACGCCTTATCTCCCCTCCAGATGATGCTGCAGAAGATAATGGCGTCACACAATGTTCTCCGGGAGGAAACCCCATTACTGGAAATACACATCACAGACTTGACAATGAGGAGAGATCACTGGATTCCTCTAATCCTGAGGAATCTTCTGACAGATCCCATCCTGTTGTTACCTCAGATACCCATCCAGGAGGTCACAGAGAGGAGAGGTCACATGACTCATCTTATCTTTTGGAAGCTTCTGGTAAATCACACAATGCTAGAAAACACTATGATAAGATATTTAAGTGTTCTGAATGTGATAAATGCTTTACTAGGAAATCACGTCTTGTTGGCCATCAAACAGAACACACGGGGGATCCTCTTTTTTCATGTTCAGAGTGTGGGAAAAGTTTCAATGATAAAGGGAATTTTCTTAGACACGAAAGAAGCCACACTGGAGAACGTCCGTATTCATGTTCGGAGTGTGAGAGATGTTTCATTTCTAAAGCAGATCTTTTCCGACACCAGAGAATTCACACTGGAGAGCGTCCCTTCTCATGTTCTGAGTGTGGGAAAGGTTTTATTTGTTCTGCAGACCTTTTCAGACACCAAAGAGTTCACACTGGTGAACGTCCTTTTTCGTGTTCAGAGTGTGGGAAAACATTTATTCGGAAAAGCCACCTTCTTGCGCACCAAATGAATCACACAGATGAATATCCTTTTTCCTGTTCAGAGTGTGACAGAGGATTCACCTCTAAAGCAGATTTTTTAAAACACCAGATGATTCACACAGATGAGCGGCCTTTTTCATGTTCAGTGTGTGGGAAAGCTTTCACTTCCAATGGGGGATTTCTCAGACACCAAAAAATTCACACAGGTGAGCGGCCTTTTTCATGTTCAGTGTGTGGGAAAGATTTCATTCAGAAAATTAACCTTCTTACGCACCAAAGAACTCACACAGATGAGCGGCCGTTTTCCTGTTCAGAGTGTGGGAAAGCTTTCACTACTAAATCAGGATCTCTCCGACACCAAAAAATTCACACAGGCGAACGACCTTTTTCATGTGCAGAGTGTGGGAAAAGTTTCATTCAGAAATGTCACTTTCTCAAACACCAAAGAAGTCATGCAGGCAAGCATCGGTTTTGCTGTTCAGAGTGTGGGAAAGCCTTCCTATGGGAAGCGGATCTTCTTACCCATCAGAGGACTCACGCAGGCCAATGTGCGTTTTGACATTTAGAGGGTGGGATCTTTATAAACAGAAAATTACACAGGTAAGCACAACTTTTCAGAGATGGGAAAAGAGGAAAAGAAAAATATTTTTTTTCTGAAACCAAAAAAGAGACATTTTGTATTTCAAATGGTCGTGACACAGATTAAAGGAAACATCCAAGCTAATCATAAAAAAAAAAAAAAAAAAAAAAAAAAATACACTTACCTGGGGCTTTCTCCAGCCCATGGCAGCCATCCTGTGCCCTCGCCGTAGCTCTGGTGGCTTCCCGGCTTCTCCGCTGGCGCAGCCGACCCCGCCGGGTCTGGTTCCGGGTCAGCTTCTTCTGCGCTCCACCGCGCGGGTCACGTGGTCTCTCCGACGTCATCAGGATGGTACTGCGCCTGCGCAGTACAGTCCTGATGGCGTTGGAGATACCACGTGACCCGTGCAGAAGAAGCCGACCCGAAACCCGACCTAGCAAGGTCGGCTGCGCCAGCGGAGAAGACCGGGAGCCACCGGAGCTTCGGCGAGGGCACAGGATGGCTGCCACGGGCTGGAGGAAGCCCCAGATAAGTGGATTTTTTTTTGTGTTTTATTCGCTTGGACCATTACTTTAAATACCTCATTCCTCCAGCGGATCTTCCAACCCTAGTTCATGCCTTCATCACATCACGGCTGGACAACTGCAATGCCCTCTATGCAGGCCTTCCAAACAAAGACCTGCACTGCCTGCAATTAGTACAGAATGCCGCCGCAAGGCTGTTAACTAGCCAACCCCGCCATTGCCAGATAACACCAACCCTTCACTCACTCCACTGGCTGCCGATAAAATGGAGAATACTGTTTAAAATTAGCTTATTGACATTCAAATCCCTACACAATCTGGGCCCTGGATACCTGAAGGACTTGTTGCAAGTGCATCACACCTTCACAAACTTAGATCAAAAGGATCTAATAACTTGGTCCCCAGAGTCCATCTCAAAACCTTTGGAGACAGAGCCTTCTGTCATGCTGCCTCTACACTTTGGAACTCCCTGCCACACCCAACCAAGACATCTCAATACCTGGAAACATTTAAGTCCAAACTGAAAAGCCACCTGTTTAGTCTGGCATTTATGAGCACCTGAAAATTTCCTCTGTAACACAGTCCAGCCTGCAACCCTGTTTTGATCTGAGACATAGCTATGCGTCCTATTCCTTTGAGTCCTATGGGAGAAAAGCGCTTTACAAATGTTATTGTATTGTATTACCTGCACTACCTCTCATCTGGCACTAGATGTCGCTGGTAGAGTCATTGTTTGTCCTGCACATGTTGGTGTTTTTAGCCCCAGTAATGATTCTATTCTCCTGTTTACCATTGAGTAATGTCAGGAATGAGTTCAATGAATCCTCTGAAAATATCAGCAAGATTGGCTGAAATACTTTGTTGTTTGCCACATTGGCCCGTATGCAATCCACTTTGTCTCTCGAGATTTCTCCAAGGCAGTATTTTCCCACTTTGTCAATAAAATGCCTTTCAGACCACCAGCAAGCAAGAAAGTGCTCAAAATAATTTTGACAGTACTTTGTCATCTACTTTTCGGTACGTTTTTCATTGCAAACCCTGTTTCATTGCTGAAATGTTATTTTAAACAGAAGATGAAAATAATCTCCTAGGAGAAAACTGAAGAGATAAAGTGAACTGAATAGGGGGACATTGTGGTGAAAATCTGCAAGTTTCAGTCCTCCTCCATCTGTTCCAGTGAGGGGCTGCCTGTACTTCTTGGGTACAGGGAGATAATTGGGACACAATAGTGCAGACTGCATGTAGGGTTGAGACCTGCACAAGAGACTTATTCACATAATGTGAGGGCCAAAACCCGGGTCGGGATGTATACACTTTATGTGCAGTAAGCAAGTTTCCATCATAATCAGAAAAATGTATTTCACCAAGTACAACGGGGGTTTTACCTGGAATTGATTTTGGCACTACAGGGTCGGTGATGGTACAGTAACAACAATGATACACAGTAACAACACAACCATAGATACATAGAAGATGGACCAGGAGGGCAATCCACTGCCGACTATGGCACTCAAAATGCTGTGCAGCAAAGTCTCTTGCACAGGCATCATCCGTAAGCGCAGTCTGCACTATTGTGTCCCAATTGTTCCCCCATGTCCAGGCAGTGCAGCCAGCCCCTCACTGGAGCAGGAGAACTGGAACTTGCAGACTACGTATAGAGCCCGGAGTACTCAACATAACAGCATGAGCTGAGCATCTAGGATTGCAGAGGACTCAGTGAGGACAGCACGGCATCTGCTAGTACCACTACTGTTAGAGCTTTAGAATTGCTCATAATAATGTGTCTCTTAAAGGCTCAACAACAAAATGCAAACCCATGAGAAAGAGGCCTTATCTAGAGACATGTTGATAACATATCACACTTCACATCCAGATATGATGCAAAATATAATAATTTTATTTAGGACTTATGTAAAAACATCAACAATTAAAAACCATTTAAAACCAGCTTCTTAAACCGATTGTTATCGGAAATCTCTCCAGCAACGGAGAAAGTACTGTGACCATATCGGTGTAACAGTGAAGCAAATCTGTATTATATCTGGAATACACACCATTCAATGTTGCACAAATCCCCTAAGTACATCACAAGCGGTGTGTTTGTATGTATATATGTATGTATGTATGTATGTATATATATATATATCTCTGTATGTGTATATATGTGTGTGTGTGTATATATATATATATATATATATATATATATATATATATATATATATATATATATATATATATATATATATCCCTATTGTCAAAAAACATCCATGTGTGGTAAAAAATTTCATAAAAAAGGTAAAGGTGCTACGTGCTAGTAAGTGCAAAAAATGCATTAATAAAGTGCTGGCTCAAAAAAGGTTCCGGAAATATAAAAAAACAAAAAATATATTGCACATATATCAAAAAGTATCAGTAAAGTATTAGAGTGCTGACCGTGCTTACCCAATGTGTAAAGTCCCAGCTGCTGGAGGGAGAAGGGGGATATCACCTTGCGCATTCGCAGCGACCTGCTGCTTCTATGGAGGCTGAGTACTGGACAATTCGGGAGTCCTATTATTGGTTGATGCCTACTCGCGTTAATAAGGTGGGGCCACGCGAGACAGAGCTGGACCGCGTCACTATGACGCCAGCCCGCACTGCCCCCTTGTCGGACTTCCATGCACTCCAAAGGTCGCACTGGATCCGATCTATTTGGTATCTGGGCAGCAAACTGCTGTTGTTCTATTTAAAAATCAACCAATAATAGGACTCCCGAATTGTCCGGTAGTATATACAGGTCCTTCTAAAAAAATTAGCATATTGTGATGAAGTTCATTATTTTCTGTAATTTACTGATAAACATTAGACTTTCATTTATTTTAGATTCATTACACACAACTGAAGTAGTTCAAGCCTTTTATTATTTTAATGTTGATGATTTTGTCATACAGCTCATGAAAAGCCAAAATTCCTATCTCAAAAAATTAGCATATTTCATCCGACCAATAAAAGAAAAGTGTTTTTAAAAGTCAACCTTCAAATAATTATGTTCAGTTATGCACTCAATACTTGGTCAGGAATCTTTTTGCAGAAATGACTGCTTCAATGCGGCGTGGCATGGAGGCAATCAGCCTGTGGCACTGCTCAGGTGTTATGGAGGCCCAGGATGCTTCGATAGCGGCCTTAAGCTCATCCAGAGTGTTGGGTCTTGCGTCTCTCAACTTTCTCTTCACAATATCCCACAGATTCTCTATGGGGTTCAGGTCAGGAGAGATGGCAGGCCAATTGAGCACAGTAATACCATGGTCAGCAAACCATTTACCAGTGGTTTTGGCACTGTGAGCAGGTGCCAGGTCGTGCTGAAAAATAAAATCTTCATCTCCATAAAGCTTTTCAGCAGATGGAAGCATGAAGTGCTCCAAAATCTGATAGCTAGCTACATTGACCCTGCCCCTGATAAAACACAGTGGACCAACACCAGCAGCTGACATGACACCCCAGACCATCACTGACTGTGGGTACTTGACACTGGACATCATTCATTTTGGCATTTCCCTCTCCCCAGTCTTCTTCCAGACTCTGGCACCTTGATATCCGAATGACATGCAAAAGTTGCTTTCATCCGAAAAAAGTACTTTGGACCACTGAGCAACAGTCCAGTGCTGCTTCTCTGTAGCCCAGGTCAGGCGCTTCTGCCGCTGTTTCTGGTTCAAAAGTGGCTTGACCTGGGGAATGCGGCACATGTAGCCCATCTCCTGCACATGCCTGTACACGGTGGCTCTGGATGTTTCTACTCCAGACTTATTCCACTGCTTCCGCAGGTCCCCCAAGGTCTGGAATCGGTCCTTCTCCACAATCTTCCTCAGGGTCCGGTCACCTCTTCTCATTGTGCAGCGTTTTCTGCCACACTTTTTCCTTCCCACAGACTTCCCACTGAGGTGCCTTGATACAGCACTCTGGGAACAGCCTATTCGTTCAGAAATTTCTTTCTGTGTCTTACCCTCTTGCTTGAGGGTGTCAATGATGGCCTTCTGGACAGCAGTCAGGTCGGCAGTCTTACCCATGATTGCGGTTTTGAGTAATGAACCAGGCTGGGAGTTTTTAAAAGCCTCAGGAATCTTTTGCAGGTGTTTAGAATTAATTAGTTGATTCAGATGATTAGATTAATAGCTCGTTTAGAGAACCTTTTCATGATATGCTAATTTTTTGAGATAGGAATTTTGGGTTTTCATGAGCTGTATGCCAAAATCATCAATATTAAAACAATAAAAGGCTTGAACTACTTCAGTTGTGTGTAATGAATCTAAAATATATGAAAGTCTTATGTTTATCAGCACATTACAGAAAATAATGAACTTCATCACAATATGCTAATTTTTTTAGAAGGACCTGTATATATTTATAGATAGATAGATAGATAGATAGATAGATAGATAGATAGATAGATAGATAGATAGATAGATAGATAGATACTGTTTGTGATATACTTAGGGGATTTGTGCAATATTGAATGTTGTGTATACCAGATAGAATACGGGTTTGCTTCACTGTTACACCGATATGGTCACAGTACTTTCTCAGTTGCTGGAAAGATTTCTGATAACAATCGGTTTAAGAAGGTGGTTTTAAATGGTTTTTAATTGTTGATGTTTTTGGATAAATTATTATATTTTGCATCATATCTGGATGTGAAGTGTGATATGTTATCAACATGTCTCTAGATAAGGCCTCTTTCTCATGGGTTTGCAGCACGGCATCTGCTATGACCAGAGTTGCACATTTGTCAGCTCAGCGAGTGCCACGGTCACAGCTTACTCACCAAGCCATATGCTTACAGGTACAACCCTACTGAGTTGTGGATTCTTTGGTTGGTACGCCTGAACAAGGTACTGTACTTTCCACATCATATTAGCAACTATTGCAGATAGTTCAGTGACACGACTGATCCTTACTCATCAGGGATACCGCTATCTTGTGAAGATCCGAGATGGTGTTTTTAGCTCTGAAAATGATTCTATACTACTGGCTATCATTGTATAATGCCAGGAATGAGTTTAATGAATACATTGAAAATATCAGAAAGATTGGCCAAAATAATGTGTGGTTTGCCTTCATTAGGAAATATGAAGCCTTAAGAACATATTTCTCTATAAACCGTTTGTTAGTTTTACTTCTCTGTTGTCCTCTCTTCCTGTTACTGTGGGCTGTGTGGCCATCATTTTCTACTGTAGTATTCTAGTGTTGTTCTATTGAATGGACAAAATAAAATAATATTACAATTACTATACTGCCAAAAATGATTTCTCTTTTTCAGAATCTACCAATTAATATCATTTTTTCTTTAACCGCTTCCGGTCCACCCTGATTGAAATGTATGCCCTGTTTAGCACTTGTTATCTCTGCCAGGGTGTAGATTTCAACCAACCCCGCCACACGCTCCTGTCGCTATTGCCGATTGTGCCGCTCTCGCACTACTGCAGCCCCCACACACTGCCGTCGGTATGACCGCAAAGCTCCCTGAGCCGGTCAGGAGCTTATTTCATTGGGTCCTGACCCCCTGATCACTGTGAGCCAATCCCATTGTCTCATAGTGATAGCTCAGCGAGGGGACTGTGCTGATGGGAGATTAGTGTGAACAGCGCTAGTGGCAAGTCCGTGTGGCGTGCTGTCGGTAAGAGACGTTTTTTCACACCAGCAGTTTCTGGTCATTAAGGGGCCAGAAACTGCTGGTATGGAAGTGGTTAAGATGTATCTGTTTTTTGTTTGTGTGGCAAGGAAGAAGGGCAAGAATACCACATTAGGTCCTGAAGAAAGAAAAAGAAAGCTGGGGATTTAGGTATATTAGAGCTAAGAAAAGGCAGTGCACCAGGCAGTGAAAGTGGGGAGGGCCCTCTGCTGGAGACTAAAAAAAACAAGTGGACTATGGGCAGAAATTGAATTACAACAAAATGAATGCACCCATGCACTACTTGACTTTAATAGAGGGTCGGGGCAAGAAATGTACCCACCCATTGATAAGACCAAGATAAGTGGTGCTGAGAAATTACATGAAAACCTTACCTGGGCCGTCATCTTTGCTAGCTCTTTCCATTTTTCCCCCCGCATGTGCACTGCCCTGGTTTATCAGCACAGGGCTGAGTGGAGATAGCAGACTTATTGATGGTATAAAAATGATCAATTCCATAGCCAGGGGAACGAGGCAGGGGTGTCCCCTCTCCCCTGCCTTGTTCGCACTGGCATTTGAACCTTTATTAGAGGCGATACGCATTAACCCCCTGGTTAAGGGAGTAAGAGTGGGGGAATCCGAACATAAATGCAATGCATTCGCGGATGATCTGCTTCTATCCTTACAAGATCCACTCATATCAATCAATACGGTCTCAAATATCTTAAGAGATTTTGGTATGATATCGGGTTTGAAATGCAACCATGAGAAAACCGAGGCCCTCACACTCAACTGCCCGAGCGATCTCGAACAACAACTAAAAAATACATTCCAATACACATGGAAATCAAAAAGTATTAAATATTTTGGAGTACAGATAGCTAAAGATTTGAAGGATCTGTACCACCTGAATTACAACCCCCTCCTAAAGAATCTTAAAAATAAGATGCTGGGCTGGGACAAACTACATATTTCCTGGATGGGAAGGGTAAATCTCCTAAAAATGATAATTCTGCCCAAACTCATGTACTTGTTTAGATCACTTCCCATAGAAATACCCAAATCCCCTATAGATAAATTTCAGGCCTTTACCAACTCCTTCATATGGAGTTTTAAGAGAGCGAAAATTAAGTCCTCCATCCTATCACTTCCGAAAGAACTTGGAGGAATAGGTCTCCCAATCTTTTTTAAATATTATGAAGCAGCCAGATTAGCCCAATTGTTTTCCACGTCCTATGCTCATAGCACCCCGATCTGGAAGGACATAGAAAACGAGGTCATTTCCCCATGTTTAATTCAGGATTCTATCTGGCTGGACAAACACCCCAAAGAATTCTGGTCATCTGCCTCCCCAATAACCGTGGGAGCATTTAAATTATGGAACAAAATGAAATTCAAATTTAAGTTAATATCATCCCCCTCCCCACGGGCCCCAATAAATATGAATCCTAGCTTCCCCCCAGGAATTGAATATAAAGCTTTTAACTGGTGGCGAGAAGCTAATATTACCAAATTCGAGGATATCACTTGTAAAACGAACATTATGTCATTTCAGGAACTAAGAGCAAACTATCATATTCCCTTAAGAGAGTATCACAGATATTGTCAAATATATCACTACTACGCCACATCTAACCTCAGAACCACAATGCTACAACCAACTCTTCTAGAAAAGCTCCATAAAAAGGGCAATCCACCTAACCAGCCCATTTCTGTACTATATAAATTAATCTCCGGCGGAGATGCAGCCTCTAAAAACACATCACAAAGGGCCAGGGAAAAAGATATCACCAGAAATATATCGGAGGAAGAATGGAGAACGATATGGAACAACATGTCCAGATGTTCCACTAATGTATCAATCACTGAAACGTCTCTTAAGGTTCTATATAGATCTCACCTCACACCAGATAGATACTCTAAATTCTCCACTGATAAAAATCCAAACTGCTTTAGGGGCTGCACCACCACAGGAGATTTTAAACATATATGGTGGGACTGCCCAACTTCTCAAAAATTCTGGGAAAAAACATATGAATGTATGAGCTCAATCATAGGAAAGGACATCCGGCCAAACATGTTCAACTCCTTACTGAACTACCCATTGTCTAATTTGAACAAAAACATAGGAGAAATATCCGCACACTCGCTGGTATAATCCAAGGGTTTTTATTTCAATCCAAATCGCAAATACAGAAATTCTGTATTTGCGATTTGGATTGAAATAAAAACCCTTGGATTATACCAGCGAGTGTGCGGATATTTCTCCTATGTTCCTGTCCTGCTGTCTGGCATCCGGCACCTTGCACAAGGTATCAGAGGTTGAGCGGTCTCTCTCCACTACAATCTCTAATTTGAACAAACATGAAAACTCCTTGCTTCTGAAAGTGAATACGGCAGCAAAATCTATAATTGCTAAACAGTGGAAAGATAAGTTATTACCATGGGAGAATTTAATAAATAAAATCAATAATATATGCATAAATGAATATCTGTCTAGCCTACTTCTAGAAACAACTGTCAGATATCTTGACATATGGGATCCGTGGCTTAGGTCGGAGCATGGCTCCCATATACGCCATCAATTGGGGAATAACATCATATGATAACTACACTGGCCCCTGTATCATATATTTCATTTTATCTACAAGATTGACTTCCTACTCTACCCATTTAAGAATAGGCCTAAATTACCTAAGCCACAGAACAACATAATCAAACCACAAGATTGTATATATGTCATGGCATTCCGACACCAGCATCAGTATTACTATCACCAATCGTACATTATGTGCTTTTCTTTGTTATGTTATATGTCATATGTTATTTACTTCTTCTTTACCTCTACAATATGGGGAAAATTCCCTCCAGAAGGACTGATTGTTACTCCTTTTGTCATATCTGTTGAGATGATTTCTATTTTATCGTTTTCCTATATCTGTATGTAAACCTTAACATCTTCAATAAAGCAATTTTGAAAGTAAAAAAATGATCAATTCCATATCAGCTACTCGGACCTCCCACTAACACCACCACCAAGCTCTTCCTCGTGTTTTCTGTGCTTCCTCCAACAATCTAGCTTCATTTCCCACATGCAAAAAAACAGCTGTTCCTAAATAAAGCAAGCCCCCAAAGACCTCGGCAAGACTTTACAAACTATAGCTGGCCGCAGAACCAGTAACAACTTGCAGATACTTCACAAGTGTGGCCGCTACTATGTTAAGTAACGTAGTAGCCGCAGGGCAGGATTATCCACCAGGCAACCTAGGCAAGTGCTTGGGGCCTAGTGGCTGTCAAGGGGCCCACCTGCCACCTTTTTGCAGCTTACCAAAAGGACTACAAGGAGGCCCCAAATCCACCAATTTGCCTAAGGTCCCTTTAAACCTTAATCCATTCCTGAGTGGCCGTGCTAGTGAAGTATTTTGGTCGCGCCAGATTAATGGAGCACGCATAACTTAGAAGTGCATGCTAAGCAATACGTGCGCATGCTGATTTTAAACTTGCGCTTAATCATCCCCAAGGGGAGCACGCCACGGGAGCATGCAGGTGCGTCGCAGTGCCAGAATGACCAGTGGCATATAAGCTTCCTATTTGCAGGTAAGTAAGACAAATAGGACATTTATATGTGTCCAGTTTGCATGAAGTGGTATAAATAGAATTCTTTAAATTTGAACAGGACCAGGGGAGGGTCATGTCCCCCTGGATGTCACCTACAGCCCATGTCTGAAGGTCGTAGGAAGGTTTGCAAGAAGCTCAAACCCATTTTACATGACAATGACAGACTGAGAAAGATATTCCCTGAACCTCCCCTCCTGGCATATCGACAGTCACCCAATCAAAACCAGATGATTGTCGGGAGTTCTTGGAACAGGCTTGAACAGAATGAAACATCCCCTGCTGACAGAAAAATTGTGAGACCTGCAGACACATCCACTTCACCAATAGGATAGTAATACTAGGTACACAACAGGCATATGAAATACAAGGCACCTTTTCCTGTGACTACTAATCTGGTATATCTGATCTAGGGGTTGATTAATTAAAGGACTACCAAGACGAAGCGGAAGAATCTAGGTTTACTCGGGGCTTCATCCAGCTCTTAGCAGCCATTTCAGTCCCTCACTGCAGCCCCATTCCTCCTCGGTGTCCCCGCTGTCAGCCCATAATGATCGTGACCCACTGGCGGGGTCGGCTCTTCTGTGCCTGTGTGTCTACGTCTTCTGGCGCTTACTTCACCTGCGCAATAGTTGTGCACAGGCACAGTACGTGCCAGATGACGTGGACGCGTGGGCACTCATGCCTGCGCAGGCAGAGAATAACCGACCCCCGCCGGCAGATCGCGATCATTATGGGCTGACAGCGGGGACACTGAGGGGGAATGGGGCTGCGGCGAGGGACTGAGATGGCTGCTAAGGGCTGGAAGAAGCTCCAAGTGAGTAAACCTAGATTCTTGCCCCTCGTCTCGGAAGTCCTTTAAGCTGCTCTGCTAAAGCAGCACAGCTTAAAGTGAGCAGCATGAGTTGTAGAGCCATAGTGCTGCAAAGCATGCACTGGTAACTTATGCGTGCTCCATTCACATAGCGGTTGCTCCACTGATCCTGCCCTGAGCCCCCTCTGATCCAGTAGCTTCATGGGACAAGATCCCCGCACTTTGATTGGAAGGAGCGCACATAATTTGCCAGCGCACGTTACACTGCACTACTGCACATAGCGTGCGCACAACTCGCACTGCTTACATTTAGCACCACAGCTTCATGAATCAACCCCCATGTTTGCAAAAGTTGTCCAAACAACTTTACATTGGGGAGGAAATAGGGCAATCTCTGTGTTAGCATGTAAACATACACATGGTCACTATTATTAACAACAATCAAACTGGTCTCCCAGTGCCTGCACAATTTTTGTTCCCATGGATATAATTCAGCGCATACCTGAAGTCAATTTCTAAGGTAAAATTAGATACCTCAGTAGTGCGATCCGCATTCCTTATCCTCACTGATCTAGTGCTTGGTGAATACGCTTTTTCTGGGCGCACTCCTGCCATGTATGAGTGCATTCGTACTGGGCATGTGTGAGTACAGTCCACGCATGCCCAGTAGACCAGAGCAACTCGTGCATCACTTCTTACTCTGTACACAACTGGCTTCATTCTACTGGGCATGTGCGGACCGAATTTGTGCATGCTCAGTACATATGCACTTGTACACAGTCAAAAGTGCAGCCAGAAGAAGAAGTGGGTCCCAGGTAGCAGCAATGTGCTCAGGAAGCCTCTGGACCACCATAGACTTCCCACTACCTTGTGTCCAAATCTCACTTCCCCTGGTCACGGGTTTCCTCTATGTGATTATCTTGTTGATGTGCTAATGGGGGACTTATAGTCACAGAGAGACAGAGTAATGTGGGAACCCAAATTTATAAAAGGGCTCCAAACTGTGATAGAGGATTGAATATGATGCTGCTTGCACTTAATGGCACTTTTTATTCCAGCCTAGAATAAGTATTGTGTCAGCTCTGCTGCCAACTTCTCTTGTGCATTCTGGATTCACAATCTCTCCAGGTCAGCCTGAGTCCTCTAGCTTTGAGGGAAATATACAAAGGTGGTCTTATGTACAGGTCCTTCTCAAAATTAGCATATTGTGATAAAGTTCATTATTTTCTGTAATGTACTGATAAACATTAGACTTTCATATAGTTTAGACTCATTACACACAACTGAAGTAGTTCAAGCCTTTTATTGTTTTAATATTGATGATTTTGGCATACAGCTCATGAAAACCCAAAATTCCTATCTCAAAAAATTAGCATATCATGAAAAGGTTCTCTAAACGAGCTATTAACCTAATCATCTGAATCAACTAATTAACTCTAAACACCTGCAAAAGATTCCTGAGGCTTTTAAAAACTCCCAGCCTGGTTCATTACTCAAAACCGCAATCATGGGTAAGACTGCCGACCTGACTGCTGTCCAGAAGGCCATCATTGACACCCTCAAGCAAGAGGGTAGGACACAGAAAGAAATTTCTGAACGAATAGGCTGTTCCCAGGGTGCTGTATCAAGGCACCTCAGTGGGAAGTCTGTGGGAAGGAAAAAGTGTGGCAGAAAACGTTGCACAACGAGAAGAGGTGACTGGACCCTGAGGAAGATTGTGGACAAGGACTGATTCCAGACCTTGGGGGACCTGCGGAAGCAGTGGACTGAGTCTGGAGTAGAAACATCCAGAGCCACCGTGTACAGGCGTGTGGGCTACAGGTGCCGCATTCCCCAGGTCAAGCCACTTTTGAACCAGAAACAGCGGCAGAAGCGCCTGACCAGGGCTACAGAGAAGCAGCAGTGGACTGTTGCTCAGTGGTCCAAAGTACTTTTTTTTCGGATGAAAGCAACTTTTGCATGTCATTCGGAAATCAAGGTGCCAGAGTCTGGAGGAAGACTGGGGAGAGGGAAATGCCAAAATGCTTGGAAGTCCAGTGTCAAGTACCCAAGTACCCACCCCAGAGGCCACCTAAGAGAGTCAGACTGAGCGTTATTTCACATAAATAGGTGGGTCCAGGGGACCAGGGCACCTCCTGCTCTGGTCACCTGGACCCACCATCTATTTGAAAAATGGCTGGTTTCGCCACTCTATTGTGGCCTCCAGCGTTCCGGGATTTCCCAGTGGCCATTTTGATCGCATCACTGTTTGCCGAAATTTCTTTTTTCAAAGGCAACATTTTCGTGTTCATAGCCTCTGCTATACAGATGCAGAGGCTGACTGTGACCATTCAGTGGCGGGAGTGCGTCAGTGTGGGAGGGTGGTGAGATGTCCTAAGAGGATACAGGCGTGGGATTTTCGCAAGGTAAGTATCCCTGGTTAATTTAGAACAATAGAGGACTTTTTTCGTTGTCGTGTTTTTATTTCTTTTTTTAACTCTCTGCTGAAATGGGTAAGGGGTACCGTGTACCCCTATACTCATTTCTCCTGGGGAGGGGGGCGGCTTTCGGGGTCCGCTTGTTAAAGGGGAACCCCACATGGCACCATGAACCCCCCAGGACGTCGGCGGCCCCCACCTCCTCCTGGGGCACTGGAGGTGGGGAAGAGCCCCTTGTCCATGGATTGGACAAGGGCTCTGGGGGAGAGGGGGAGGTTGACTGCCCTTCTCCTCCGGAGCCCCCCCTGCCATACCATGGACCATGCGGGCTGGTATAGCTCAGGGTGCGAAGCCCCATGTGGCCGGGACTCCGCATTCTGGCTATCCCAGCCTGCATGGGAGACAAGGAGTTAAGGAGGCTTGGAAGGGGGGACCCCACGCTGTCTGTTTTCCTGAAATGTATACAATATGTATACAGAACTCGGAATGCAGTAACCTGTACTGCAGCAGTGTCATTTTACACACCATTTTTCCTAGGAAACTTTGAAATCTATTTGCTCAAAAACTATAAGGTCTTTTCACAATTTTTTTTTACCATGTTCCTACTCATCTGCTTATTATATATGCCAAATTTGGTGATTATAGCATGTACAGGGGCTTTACAATTAACCGCAGAAGTTGGCAGCACTATTGACTTCAATAGAAATGCACTCGGAACACGAAAATTCGGAACACGAAATTTGGTTTTCGCATGCGGTACATGAAATTTCCACGAAATCGGAATTCAGCTGTTCCGATCAGCCCTAGTGTGAAACCAGCCTCAATGACATTTATATCAGCAAATAAATGCATGTAACACCTTATAATGTTTAAATGACTATAAGCTGTGTTGTCCTAGATTTTATTCACTAATCAAGAAATAAAGTCTTAAAAGACCTATACAGTATTGGGTGAAAGGCTGAAGCTAAGTATATACATCTCAGAATTGTTGCACATTAGGGATCGGGAAAGGATCCCTCAGGTGACAATTCAGGGAAAAAATGCTGTACAGACATTTCCCTAGCTAGTGATGTGTTCTGTTTCAGGCTAGTGATGTGTTCTGTTTCTATAAAGGGGGACGGAGGGACAAAAATCTGCGGAGGATGCAGTGGCTTCAATCAGGTGGAGGGGGGGGGGGGGTTTAAAAATTGCAATATGCTCCATAAGTGTGTACATGACTTAACTCTTTAAAGAGACACTGAAGCGGAAAAAAAAATTGATATTATGATTTGTATGTGTAGTACAGCTAAGAAATAAAACATTAAGATCAGATACAGCAGTCTAATTGTTTCCAGTACAGGAAGAGTTGAGAAACTCCAGTTGTTATCTCTATGCAAACAAGCCATTAAGCTCTCCGACTAAGTTAGTCGTGGAGAGGGCTGTTATCTGACTTTTATTATCTCAACTGTTCCTGGACTATTTACTTTTCCTCTGCCAGAGGAGATGTCATTACTTCACAGACTGCTCTGAAAGAATTATTTTGAATGCTGAGTGTTGTGTAATCTGCACATATTATAGAATAATGCAATGTTAGAAAAAACACTATATACCTGAAAATAAAAGTATGGGAATATTTTCTTTGCTGCTAATCTTCTAGTAATTATTCATAGTACACAACCAATTCATTATATCATATATTTTTTTTCCGCTTCAGTGTCTTTCAAAGTTAGCCAATAAATAGTACTGTATCAAGATTTAAAACATATTGCAATACCCACAGTCTCCACAGGGCAGTGATCTTGTTCTTCTGAGTGGACTGCACAGAAGCAAGAAACACAAAGACAGGAAGTTGGAGGTCAGAGGTGAAGCTGGAGGGAAGCCATTGCTGGAACTGGCAGCACAGGACAGGAGGTGATAAGGTACATCATAGAATGAATACATTTTAGAGAGTTTCTGATTTCCTATCTTATAATCCTTCATAAGGTGTCATTATATCCCTTACTATTTCTCCATGCAGGAGAGGCCATATTTAGAAGGTCCTCTATAGGGACATCATGATGGAGAATCAGCCGCCCCTCACATCACCGGGTAAGAGGAGACTTTCATTTCTTGAAAAGGAGAGAGCAGTACAGAGGATCTACCTAGACCCCCCCCCCCCCCCCCCCTTCATCTGATAATCACAAAGAGGCAATGTAATAATCAGTTAGTGTGTTTGTTTCCTACAGATGGATCCAGAAAAAGAAACCCACCAGAGAGATGTACAGGTCCTCTTTATTCCCGAGATTGTCTACAGGGAGATCGCGCCATCCCCCTCCATTATCAGGTAGGTGTGGCTGAGGGTCTACAAATGAGAATCATCTCTACCTTTACATTCTACAAAGTAGCCTTAGTTTAATAGTTTTAATCTGCTATGGTTTTAATTTCTACCATTTTTGGGGTTAGGATGAAGATCTGATTGTTTTTAAAGTTGAGGTTAAAGAGGAAGAAGAAGAGACGTATGTGAGGAGTGATCAGCAGTCTATGGAGGAGGGGGACATAATGAGGACAATTAAAGAGGAAGAAGAAGAGACGTATGTGAGGAGTGATCAGCAATCTATGGAGGAGGGTGACATGATGAGGACAAGTAAAGAGGAAGAAGAGATGTATGTGAGGAGTGATCAGCAGTCTATGGAGGAGGGAGACATAATGAGGACAATTAAAGAGGAAGAAGAAGAGACGTATGTGAGGAGTGATCAGCAATCTATGGAGGAGGGTGACATGATGAGGACAAGTAAAGAGGAAGAAGAGATGTATGTGAGGAGTGATCAGCAGTCTATGGAGGAGGGGGACATAATGAGGACAATTAAAGAGGAAGAAGAAGACACGTATGTGAGGAGTGATCAGCCGTCTATGGAGGAGGGTGACATAATGAGGACAATTAAAGAGGAAGAAGAAGAGACATATGTGAGGAGTGATCAGCAGTCTATGGAGGAGGGTGACATAATGAGGACAATTAAAGAGGAAGAAGAAGAGACGTATGTGAGGAGTGATCAGCAATTTATGGAGGAGGGTGACATAATGAGGACAATTAAAGAGGAAGAAGAAGAGACGTATGTGAGGAGTGATCAGCAGTCTAAGGAGGAGGGTGACATAATGAGGACAATTAAAGAGGAAGAAGAAGAGACGTATGTGAGGAGTGATCAGCAATTTGTGGAGGAGGGTGCCATAATGAGTACAATTAAAGAGGAAGAAGAAGAGACGTATGTGAGGAGTGATCAGCAGTCTATGGAGGAGAGGGACTTGATGAGGACAAGTAAAGAGGAAGAGGCATATGTGAGGAGTGATCAGCAGTCTACAGAGGAGGGTGACATGAGGATAATTAAAGAAGAAGAAGAAAAGATGAGGACAAGTAAAGAGGAAGAAGAAGAGACGTATGTGAGGAGTGATCAGCAGTGCATGGAGGAGGGGGTCATAATGAGGACAAGTAAAGAGCAAGAAGAGATGTATGTGAGGCATGATCAGCAGACTGCAGAGGAAGATACAATGATGAGGGTGGTTAAAGAAGAGGACTATTTGCTAGATATAAGCACAAGTAAGTAATACACATCAGATTACTGGATTACAAAGGTTGCTCTTCCCTTTAGAAAGCTAAAACTGAGCATTTCTTCATTAGGTTTGACTTGTCCCTTCATGAAATGTGGCGATGCAGGTGCCGGGTGACCCTTGACATAGGGAGAGGGGCCCCTATCGCCCGTAAGAAAGGGGTAGACCGGGAGACCTCTAGTGCAGTATCGTTAGATCAGTGGAATTCAAAAGAAAGTTGTGGGCAATAAATACTTACAAGGATGGGTTACAATGCTGCAACCACAGTATAGGTATGCGGAAAAAAATAAACGTTCCCACTCGGTATCCCGGCACTGTCTGCAGCCGGGCGGTCGCTCTCCTCCTGTGTACCTAACCTCTCTACTGTTGAGCTGGTTGCTGTGTAGAAGGGGTTGACACCTCTGTTAGAGGTGTAGGGGTAACTGGGTAGAAGTTGTTGGGGAGGCTCCAAATATATAAAAACATTTATAAAATACTTTTAAGGGTAAACAGAGATGCCTTATCTCTACAGAAGACTCACAGAGATGGAAAAACAGGGAATCTTTATTATAAAAACGGTTATACTGTAGATTGCGCAAAAGGTGGATCAGCGCATCACCAGGCTGCCTCTGAATGGCCTACAGAGGTGCGCTGAACCCCCCCAGAAACTGCAAACG
Organism: Hyperolius riggenbachi; assembly: GCF_040937935.1. Classification (NCBI taxonomy): domain Eukaryota; kingdom Metazoa; phylum Chordata; class Amphibia; order Anura; family Hyperoliidae; genus Hyperolius; species Hyperolius riggenbachi. Next base: position 248,455,255 of record NC_090655.1, on the reverse strand, counting down.
CACCTTGAACCTAAACAGAAGCTCTGCATATACACCAAAAGCAAGGCTGCTAAGTAGGAGCAGCTGACCAAAAATGAAGGTTATGTGTATGTTAGGTGTGTATTTTATCCCACAAGTGGGGTTTGCACTCTCTTGCAGGTAGGCACTTATCTGTTTTTAAGTAGCGCTGTTCATTCCTTTGCCAGGTTATACTGTAGACAACGCGTTTCACAGGACACAGCCCGCTTCCTCTGGTCAATACAAACAGATAACCTTATTATGAGCCGTGTAGTGTGCGGGCGCCTTTGTAAACATTTGTCTGGAACGCGTTGTCTACAGTATAACCGTTTTTATAATAAAGACTCCCTGTTTTTCCATCTCTGTGAGACTTCAGTAGAGGTAAGGCACCTCTTTTTTACCCTTAAAAGTATTTTATGACAGTTTTTATATATTGGGCGCCTCCCCAACAACTTCTACCCAGTTACCCTTCATGAAATGTTTGTTTTCTGTTAATATCGGTGTCAGATCTCCCCCTAGGCTTGGTGGTAGGCCTATGTCTATGGGCGTCTGAAGTGGGAGAGATGGTTGAAATGTGCTCAAAAACAACATAAAAATGTGTACTATGCCTCAGCGCATGCACCGAAACAGACACAAAATAGAACAAATGCACACTTTATCATTATTGCACAAGAATTAAAGGAGTACTGTAGGGGGAAGGGTAAAAAAAGAGTTGAACTTACCCGGGGCTTCTAATGGTCCCTCGCAGACATCCTGTGCCTGCGCAGCCACTCACCGATGCTCCGGCCCCGCCTCCAGTTCACTTCTGGAATTTCCAACTTTAGAGTGGGAAAACCACTGAGCCTGCGCAGCCACGCCTTCGCTCCCGCTGACATCAACAGGAGTGTACGGCGCAGGCCCAGTACGGTCTGCGCCTGTGCAGTACACTCCTGGTGACTTCAGCAGGAGCGAGGGCACGGCTGTGCAGGCGCAGTGGTTTTCCGACTTTAAAGTCAGAAATTCCAGAAGTGAACCAGAGGTGGGGCCTGAGCATCAGTGAGTGGCTGCATGGGCACAGGATGTCTGCGGGGGACCATTAGAAGCCCCAGGTAAGTTCAACTCTTTTTCCTCCTACCCCCTACAGTAGTCCTTTAAGCCTCCACAGACTGTGATCTCTGCCACTAACTCAGTACACTCACATCTGAGGTTGTATATAGGGAGTCAGGAAGAAGGACCTGTCAGTGTCCTGCCTCCCCTTGTGATTATTACGCAGTCTCTCTTGAAAGTAGGTGCACTTAGATCACTTGTCGTGAGTCTCCCCTTTAATATGTATGTTCATTTTTTTCACCAGTGCTGCCTCCAACAACCAGTAAAAATAACTTGAGAAGTCTGTAGGATGACAACTACAATGGTCATTCACCCCATTGGGGCATTACATAGGCTGCCCATTGATATATTACACTTACAATCTCCTGAATTGTTTAGAAGACTTAGAGGTTTGATCAGCTGGTTCTTCCCTGCACGGTTTTCCAGGCTGACTGCAATCATGTTGTGACTCCAGCGCTGCAATGTGAGGATGCCATCCACTACACCATTCACTGTGCTGCCCACATACTGTAGTATAGTACATACTGGAGGTGCTTCACAATGTTAAACTGTAAAGAAACAAAGTGAGATAAAAGGGCCCTTTCTGCGTAGTAGCCTGAGTGTCAGTTGTAGCCCTTGCCAGGCATGCTCTCACCTGATGCAAAGTGCTGGGAGCCCATATGAGTGACCAGCTGAAAAGCTTAGTCCCTGTTTGAGCCTGGGAGCCGGCTGTCTGCTGCCAGACCTCTCTCCATAATGTCAGCTAGAGAAAACGCACAATTCCTCCCTGGGATCACTGGACTGGTGGTTATGTAGACCACAGCACTGGAATGTGGTGTCATGTCAGTATATTACTTTATTTGCTACATGCTTCATGGAAGATTCTCTCACCCCTGCTCCAGGATAAGTTACACAAATGGAGACGGGCATTAATTTAGTCACCTTTTCACAGTCTCATTGGTCCAAAATGGACCAGTCCTACACAGCATGTCTGGAGACAGGAGTTGGTTTAGATCATAATAGGGATCCTCGCCAAATGTTGAAGTTAAAATGACCACATATGATAAGAGTCAGTTGAGGGCTGTACTATGTGCAGTACATGCATGACTGCTGCCTGCAATACATGGCCTTACTATTAGACCAACATACACAACTGCTGCCTACAATACATAGCCTGACTGCCAGAACAGCATACATGAATGCTGCCTGCAATACATAGCCTGACTGCCAGATCAACATACATAGCTGCTGCCTGCAATACATAGCCTGACTGCCAGACCAACATACAGGACTGCTGCCTGCAATACATAGCCTGACTGCCAGGCCAACATACATGAATGCTGCCTGCAATACATAGCCCGACTGCCAGACCAACATACATGACTGCTGCCTGCAATACATGGCCTTACTATTAGACCAACATACACAACTGCTGCCTACAATACATACCCTGACTGCCAGACCAACATACATGAATGCTGCCTGCAATACATAGCCTGACTGCCAGATCAACATACATGGCTGCTGCCTGCAATACATGCCCTGACTGCCAGATCAACATACAGGACTGCTGCCTGCAATACATAGACTGACTGCCAGGCCAACATACAGGACTGCTGCCTGCAATACATAGCCTGACTGCCAGACCAACATACATGAATGCTGCCTGCAATACATAGCCTGACTGCCAGATCAACATACATGGCTGCTGCCCGCAATACATGCCCTGACTGCCAGATCAACATACAGGACTGCTGCCTGCAATACATAGACTGACTGCCAGACCAACATACATGACTGCTGCCTGCAATACATAGCCTGACTGCCAGATCAACATAAATGACTGCTGCCTGCAATACATGGCCTAACTGCCAGACCAACATACAGGACTGCTGCCTGCAATACATGGCCTGACTGCCAGACCAACATACAGGACTGCTGCCTGAAATACATGGCCTGACTGCCAGACCAAGATACAGGGCTGCTGCCTGCAATACATGGCCTGACTGCCAGAACAACATACAGGACTGCTGCCTGCAATACATGGCCTGACTGCCAGACCAACATACATGGCTGCTGCCTGCAATACATGGCCTTACTGCCAGACCAACATACAGGACTGCTTCCTGCAATACATAGACTGACAGCCAGACCGACATACATGACTGCTGCCTGCAATATATGGAACATGAATGAACTGTTACTAATAATAATGTATCCCAAACAGATGGGCAGAAAATGGGGAGCCCCTCGGAGGAATGTCTTATTTCCCCTCCAGATGATGCTGCAGAAGATAATGGTGTCACACAATGTTCTCCAGGAGGAAACCCCATTACTGGAAATACACATCACAGACTTTACCATGAGGAGAGATCAATGGATCCCTCTAATCCTGACAGATCTCATCCAGGAGGTCACAGTGAGGAGAGGTCACATGACCCATCTAATCCTTTGGATGCTTCTGGTAATTCACACAGTGCTAGTAAACACTGTGATAAGATATTCAAATGTTCTGAATGTGATAAATGCTTTACTAGGAAATCACGTCTTGTTGGCCATCAAACAGAGCACACAGGGGTGACTCTTTTTTCATGTTCAGAGTGTGGGAAACGTTTCACTGATAAAGGGAATCTTCTTAGACATGAAAAAAGCCACACAGAAGAACGTCCATTTTTATGTTCAGAGTGTAAGAAAGGTTTCATTTCTAAAGCAGATCTTTCACGACACCAAAGAGTTCACACAGGAGAGCGTCCTTTCCCTTGTTCAGAGTGTGGGAAAGGTTTCACTGATAAACAGAGTCTTCGTAGACACGAGAGAAGCCACACAGGAGAATGCCCGTTTTCATGTTCAGAGTGTGAGAAATGTTATATTTATAAAGCAGATCTTGTCCGACACCAGAGATTTCACACTGGAGAGCGTCTTTTTCCATGTTCAGAGTGTGGGAAACATTTTCCTTCTAAAGCTGACCTTTTAAGACACCAAAGAATTCACACACGTCTCTTCTCCTGTTCAGAGTGTGGGAGAGGATTCATCACTAAAGCAGATTTTTTAAAACACCATAGGATTCACACTGGTGAGCAGCCTTTTCCATGTTCAGAGTGTGGGAAAGCTTTCATTCGGAAAAGTAACCTTCTTACTCACCAAAGAATTCACACAGATGAGCGGCCTTTTTACTGTTCAGAGTGTGGGAAAGCTTTCAATTCCAAAGGAACATTTCTCCGGCACAAAAAAATTCACACTGGTGAACGCCCGTTTACATGTTCAGAGTGTGGAAAAGGTTTCATTCAGAAAAGTTACTTTCTTACACATCAAAGAACTCACACAGATGAGCGACCCTTTTCCTGTTCAGAGTGTGGGAAATCTTTTATTTCTAATGAAGGATTTCTCCAACACCAAACAATTCACACAGGCAGGAGGCCTTTTTCATGTGCAGAGTGTGGGAAAGGTTTCATTCAGAAATGTCGCTTTCTTATACATCAAAGAGCTCACACAGGTGAGCGGCCTTATTCCTGTTCAGAGTGTGGGAAAACTTTCACTGCCAAATCAGGATTTTTCCAACACCAAAAAATTCACACAGGTGAGATGCCTTTTTCATGTGCAGAGTGTGGGAAAGGTTTCATTCAGAAATGCCGCTTTCTTATACATCAAAGAACTCACACGGATGAGCGGCCTTATTCCTGTTCAGAGTGTGGAAAAGCTTTCACTACCAAATCAGGATTTCTTCGACACCAAAAAATTCACACAGGTGAACGCCCTTTTTCATGTGCAGAGTGTGGGAAAGGCTTCATTCAGAAATGTCACTTTCTCAAACACCAAATAAGTCATGCAGGCAAAAAAAATCTGTTTTGCTGTTCAGAGTGTGAGAAAGCTTTCCTATGGGAAGCTGATCTTCTTACCCATCAGAGGACTCACACAGGCCAATGTGCTTTTTGACAGTTAGAGGCTGAGATCTTCATAAATAGAAAATGACACAGGCAAATAAAAACTAAACATTTCAGAAACCCAAAAAGAGACATTTAGTAGTTTGGCAGTGACACAGATGTCACCAGCACTGCCTCTCATCTGCTTCTAGATGTCACCGACACAGAGGCATTACTTGTCCTGTACTCTTTGGCATTCATGTAACAGCAGAAAGTTACACAGCTGCACTCACTTTCTGGATCTTTTTGTCCTCCTGAAGATCAAAAATTGTGTTTTTAGGGAATATGAAGCCTTTAGAACATACTGCTCTATAATTTACTTTTACTGATTTGATGTTTTCACTTCCTTTTACTGTAGACTGTGCCCTTTGCTACTGTAGTATTCTGGTATTATTATGGTGTATGGACATAATAAAATAATAAAATAACTATGCTGCCAAAAAATAATTTTCTTTTTCAAAATCTACCATTTAGTATCCCTACTTCCTGGTATAAGATGTGTCAGGCAGATTGTTATTTGTGTGGAAAGGAAGAAGGGCAATAATCCTATATATTAAGGTCCTGATTCAGGAAAAAGAAAGATGGAGGGCTAGGTGTACTAGAACTAAGAAAATTCTACCAGGCAATGCATACATACAGGGCCCCCTGCTGGAGGGAAACAAGTCGACTATGAGCAGAAATTAAATTACTACAAAATGAATACGCCCATGCACTATCATGGAACTTGACTTTGATAGAGGGTCTGGCCAAGAAGTGTACCCACCCATTGATAAGACCAAGTTTAGTGATGCTAAGAAATTATATTAAATCCTTACCTGACCCATTATCTTTGCTAGCTCTTGCCATCAATCCTTCCCCGGATGCGCACTGCCCTGGTTTATCAAAACAGGGTTGAATGAAGATAGCAGAGTTATTAATGGCATAGAAATGATCAATTCCATATCACCTCCTTGGACCCACCCACCACCAAGCTCTTCCTCATCCTTTCTGTCCTTTCTTGTTCTTCCTCCAACTATCTAGCTTAATTTATCATTCACAAAAAAACAGGAATAAGCTGAAAAATATATTACTTACAAACAGCTGTTCCTAAATAAAGAAAGGCCTTGTGAAAACTTTACAAACTACAGCTGTCCGCAGAACCAGTAACAACTTGCAGAGCCAAAATTCAGTGGAAAATAGAGTTATAGATTAACTAGTTTACCATTAAGGGTTTATTTTCCCCCTTAAAGTGTACCAGAGATGAGTACTAATAAAAGATTTATACATACCTGGGGCTTCCTCCAACCCCCTCTGCAGCGATCGCAAGAGATGTTGCAGACATCAAATTTTGGGTTCGTGGACACCGAACTCGAACTTACGTAAAAGTTTGAGTTCGTGCAAACCGGGTGAACTGCCATAGACATGAAAGGGCAGGCGAATCTTAAAGCCTACAGGGACACTTTCTGGCCACAAAAGTGATGGAAAAGTTGTTTCAAGGGGTCCAACACCTGGACTGTGGCATGCCAGAGGGGGATCCATGCCAAAAGTCCCACCAAAAATTACAGAGTTGACGCAGAGTTGGGTTTTAATCCCTAAAGGGCAGAAATCAGAGTACATTCCTACATTTGAGGAATAAAGGGCTGCTTGTAAATATCTAGAGTGGTAATGTAAAGGTTATACCCGCTTCACACTGACAGACCAAACACAGTGTTTACTGAGATTGAGCGCTAACAGGTCTGTAAGGCACTTATGTGTGTGTGGTGCTGCATGTGCGCTCACCTGAATGTACCAGTATTGCTAGAAGTTTTACCAGACAAGCTCAGTGTACAGCCTGATTTAGTTGTTGTTGTTGTTTTATTTGTGAACTCCACCCTGCTAACTAGTCACATGACCATTCAGCCACACAAGATTGAGTGTAACAGGTCTGTAAGGCCCTTAGATGTGCGGGTGCTGCATGTTCGCTTAACTGAATGGACCAGCGTTGCTACAAGTTACTAGTTACGCGACCATACAGCCACGTGAGATGGATGAATGTAACTTAGATGTGCAGTGTGATAAAACGCGGAAAAGTGTGATAAACCGCGGAAAAGCGGTTTGTACGCAGCAGCATGCATCTGACACTATGATAGATCGCGGGAAAACCGCCGCATGTACTGGCAGCAAGGCGGCTGTTTCCACGTCGAACGCGGTGGTTTGCACGCAGCAGTGTGTGTCTGGTATGGCTGGCTCTGTTAGTGCACCTGAATGGAGAGCTACACGCGCGCGCGCCAGAAGTCAGGACCTTGCATTGCACTTCACAAGCATTTCATGAGCAATGCACGAGACCTGCAACTGAATGGAAAAGTTTCTGTTCAGGAAATTACAAGGCCTGGAATAAATGAATAAAGGCAGTTTATTAACCAAGCAAGGAACATAAATAGTAGCATAATCAGCAGTGTACATTAACCTCATGTACAGCAACGGAAATAAATGCAACGATATCCAAGAAGCAATAGAAGATAATATCCCTGCTGGCAGGTGTATTCAATAGGCATACACATACAATCCGGGGTATATACACAATTAGACTACCCTGCATAAGGTATAAATGCAGAGTAACCCAGTGTATGTACAAATGTGTGCACACAGACCCCGGAACCTAGATAATATATACAATAGATATTTACAAATATATATACACCATATATATATATATATACAATAAACCATACAACGCAGTCGCTTTGGCAAAGAATCGTCAAGAGATAACAAATAGGTCATGCACTGGAAGGCAATAGGAACAGGACTACAGGGCAACCAGGAAACAGGGACAAATAACCCAGGCTAAGAGTAGTGTTGGGCGAACACCTGGATGTTCGGGTTCGCGAACGTTCGCCGAACATGGCCGCGATGTTCGGGTGTTCGCGCCGAACTCCGAACATAATGGAAGTCAATGGGGACCCGAACTTTCGTGTTTTTTAAAGCCTCCTTACATGCTACATACCCCAAATTTACAGGGTATTTGCACCTTGGGAGTGGGTACAAGAGGAAAAAAAATTTAGCAAAAAGAGCTTATAGTTTTTGAGAAAATCGATTTTAAAGTTTCAAAGGGAAAACTGTCTTTTAAATGCGGGAAATGTCTGTTTTCTTTGCATAGGTAACATGCTTTTTGTCGGCATGCAGTCATAAATGTAATAAAGATAATAGGTTCCAGGAAAAGGGACCGGTAACGCTAACCCAGCAGCAGCACATGTGATGGAACAGGAGGAGGCGCAGGAGGAGAAGGCCACGCTTTGAGACACAACAACCCAGGCCTTGCATGCGGACAAGAAGCATGCGGATAGCAATTTGCTTTTTGTCGGCATGCAGTCATAAATGTAATACAGATGAGAGGTTCCAGGAAAAGGGACCGGTAACGCTAACCCAGCAGCAGCACACGTGATGGAACAGGAGGAGGGCGGCGCAGGAGGAGAAGGTCACGCTTTGAGACACAACAACCCAGGCCTTGCATGAGGACAAGAAGCGTGCGGATAGCAATTTGCTTTTTGTCGGCATGCAGTCATAAATGTAATACAGATGACAGGTTCCAGGAAAAGGGACCGGTAACGCTAACCCAGCAGCAGCACACGTGATGGAACAGGAGGAGGGCGGCGCAGGAGGAGAAGGCCACGCTTTGAGACACAACAACCCAGGCCTTGCATGAGGACAAGAAGCGTGCAGATAGCAATTTGCTTTTTGTCGGCATGCAGTCATAAATGTAATACAGATGAGAGGTTCCAGGAAAAGGGACCGGTAACGCTAACCCAGCAGCAGCACACGTGATGGAACAGGAGGAGGGCGGCGCAGGAGGAGAAGGCCACGCTTTGCGACACAACAACCCAGGCCTTGCATGAGGACAAGAAGCGTGCGGATAGCAATTTGCTTTTTGTCGGCATGCAGTCATAAATGTAACACAGATGACAGGTTCCAGGAAAAGGGACCGGTAACGCTAACCCAGCAGCAGCACACGTGATGGAACAGGAGGAGGGCGGCACAGGAGGAGAAGGCCCAGCAGCGACACAGAGCACAATGCTATACAGTGGTGGGTGAGCGGTGTACTACTGTTCCCAGCAGAGACACAGAGTGGCAGTAAACACAATGCTATATAGTGTGGGTGAGCGGTGTACTACTGTTCCCAGCAGCGACACAGAGCACAATGCTATACAGTGGTGGGTGAGCGGTGTACTACTGTTCCCAGCAGAGACACAGAGTGGCAGTAAACACAATGCTATACAGTGGTGGCTGAGCGGTGTACACAGAGTGGCAGTAAACACAATGCTATATAGTGTGGGTGAGCGGTGTACTACTGTTCCCAGCAGCGACACAATGACTGGGGGGACCCTGGCTAGCCTGGCTGGAGAGAGAACTACCCTGCCTGCCTACCCAAAGCTAAACTCACAGACAAATGGCGGAGAAATGACGGGGATCGGGTATTTATTTACCCGAACCACGTGACCCGTTCGGCCAATCGGAGCGCGTTCGGGTCCGAACCACGTGACCCGTTCGGCCAATCACAGCGCTAGCCGAACGTTCGGGGAACGTTCGGCCATGCGCTCTTAGTTCGGCCATATGGCCGAACAGTTTGGCCGAACACCATCAGGTGTTCGGCCAAACTCGAACATCACCCGAACAGGGTGATGTTCTGCAGAACCCGAACAGTGGCGAACACTGTTCGCCCAACACTAGCTAAGAGGGCCAGGACACAGGATCAATGAACTAGCACTGGATTAGTGCTCAGGCTTGGTTTATATCCTTGTGCTGGGAGATCAGGTGACAATTCAATTCTCTCCTCCCAACAGTCTGTAGAGGAATATATAAGCTCTTGATGAGAGAGCCCTCTGCTGGTGGGCAGAGAAGCAACATGATTTTAGACAAAGCTCATGAGGACATCTGCTGAGAGTAAGTTCATGCACCATTTTCACAGGGAAGTCTCCAGCAGAAGTGGATTGTAACACTTGGGACCTGGGGGGGCCAGTACTAGTTGTAGAGAGATCCGCAGCAGCAGAAGAGGAAGACTCAGCCGAGGAGGATGGAGAAGGAGTAGGAGGAGAAGAGGAGTTGGCAGCAGGCCTGCCTGCAAGTCATGGCAGTGTCACCAAGTGTGCCGCACAGCCACGCATTCCAAGCTTGTCAGCCCTCAACAGGTTGACCAAATGCGCCGTGTACGTGATATACTTGCCCTGACCGTGCTTTGCAGACCAGATATCAGTGGTCATATGGACCCTTGCCCCAACACTGTGTGCCAGAGATGCCACAACTTGTCTTTCCACAGGATGGTACAGGTTAGGGATTGCCTTTCTGGAAAAATAAGTTCTACTGGGTACCTTCCCCTGCGGTGTCACAGTCTCAACAAATATTTTAAAGGTCTCAGAGTCCACCAGCTTGTGTTGTAACAGCTGGCAGGCTAACCATTCTGACAAGCCAACTGTCAGACGCCGGGCAAGGGGGTGACTCAGAGAAAGCTGACTGTGGATAGATGAGCAGGAACTGCTCAAGGTGGGAGGTGGAGTGAAGGTTGGCTGCAAAGGGACAAGGGCAGCAGAGGGTGACATGGCTGAAGTAGCTGGACCAGGAGGAGGGTGGCTTCAACCTTGGGTGCTGCTTCTCCTCATGTGTTGCTCCCATTGGTGTGCGTGTTTGGAGCTCAGGTGCCTTATCAAAACAGTTGTTGTACCTAGGTGGGTGTTGGATTTCCCACAACTCAGAGTCTTGTGGCATAGATTGCAAATGGCTTTGCTGTTGTCAGAGGCAGACACACAGAAAAATTACCACACTGGTGAGCTTTGGGATGAAGATATTCTGGTGGTGGAGGTGATAGTAACAGCAGAAGTTGGTGGACGTGTTGGCCAGGTGCCGATACATGCTGTGTGGCAGTGTCCCTTCTCTCTCTAACAGCAGCCGAAGAATAAGTCCAAGATGGCTGCTGCAATTTTTATGGGGAAGGGGGGGGGGGGGTCCGTGAGCGAGTGCTAGCTGATTGGCTGCCATATGTCTGCTGACTGTAAGGTAAGGGCCAGGGGTCAAAGTTTATCTCAATGATGATGTATAGGGGGTAGAGGTGTACCGAACGGTTCGCCGGCGAACGGTTCCAGGCGAACATTGGGGGTTCGCGTTCGCCTGCGCCAGGCGAACTTTTCCGGAAGTTCGATTCGCCCCATAATGCACTATGAGGGTCAACTACTCAACTTTGACCCTCTGCATCACAGTCAGCAGGCACATTGTAGCCATTCAGGCTACAGTAAGCCCTGGAGCCCCACCCCCCTTATATAAGGCAGCCTCCGGCGGCCATTACAGTCACTCGTGTGCCTGCTAGAGAGAGGAAAGGGACAGCTGCTGCAGACTTTTTCTCTTAGGGACAGATTAGTTAGGTTCTAGGCTGCTTTGCTTGTTCCTGACTGATTAATATTGCTTTTAAAGCACCCAGCAACAGCTCTTTTCAGAGCTCAACCTGTACATTTTTTTTTTTCTGACACTTTTGTTGCATGCACAGCCTTGCTAATTGATAGTGTGTGTGCCACTGCCAGCAGCCCAGCACATTCAGTGACTGACTGCCTGTGTGTGTGACAGGAAGCTGCACATTGTACTACCCAGTACTGCATATACCCCAGTACCTGTTGTGTTTACTTAACCCACCTCATCACTGCATATACCTAGCTTTGTGTTGAGTGAACCCAGCTCACTGCATCTAACTACCCAGTACCTGTTGTGTTTACTTAACCCACCTCATCACTGCATATACCTAGCGTTGTGTTGAGTGAACCCAGCTCACTGCATCTAAGTCTAACTACCTGTTGTGTTGAGTGAGAACCCACCTCACTGCATCTTAAGTACCTTTACTGTATACTGTTCAGTGAACCCAGCTCACTGCATCTAACTACCCAGTACCTGTTGTGTTTACTTAACCCACATCATCACTGCATATACCTAGCGTTGTGTTGAGTGAACCCAGCTCACTGCATCTAACTACCTGTTGTGTTGAGTGTGAACCCACCTGGCCACCTCACTGCATCTAACTACCTGTTGTGTTGAGTGAGAACCCACCTCACTGCATCTTAAGTACCTTTACTGTTGAGTGAACCCAGCTCACTGCATCTAACTACCTGTTGTGTTGAGTGTGAACCCACCTGGCCACCTCACTGCATCTAACTACCTGTTGTGTTGAGTGAGAACCCACCTCACTGCATCTTAAGTACCTTTACTGTTGAGTGAACCCAGCTCACTGCATCTAACTACCTGTTGTGTTGAGTGTGAACCCACCTGGCCACCTCACTGCATCTAACTACCTGTTGTGTTGAGTGAGAACCCACCTCACTGCATCTTAAGTACCTTTATTGTTGAGTGAACCCAGCTCACTGCATCTAACTACCCAGTACCTGTTGTGTTTACTTAACCCACCTCATCACTGCATATACCTAGCCTTGTGAACCCAGCTCACTGCATCTAACTACCTTTTGTGTTGAGTGTGAATGCACCTGGCCACCTCACTGCATCTAACTACCTGTTGTGTTGAGTGAGAACCCACCTCACTGCATCTTAAGTACCTTTACTGTTGAGTGAACCCAGCTCACTGCATCTAACTACCTGTTGTGTTGAGTGTGAACCCACCTGGCCACCTCACTGCATCTAACTACCTGTTGTGTTGAGTGAGAACCCACCTCACTGCATCTTAAGTACCTTTACTGTTGAGTGAACCCAGCTCACTGCATCTAACTACCCAGTACCTGTTGTGTTTACTTAACCCACCTCATCACTGCATATACCTAGCCTTGTGTTGAGTGAACCCAGCTCACTGCATCTAATTACCTGTTGTGTTGAGTGTGAACCCACCTGGCCACCTCACTGCATCTAACTACCTGTTGTGTTGAGTGAGAACCCACCTCACTGCATCTTAAGTACCTTTACTGTTGAGTGAACCCAGCTCACTGCATCTAATTACCTGTTGTGTTGAGTGTGAACCCACCTGGCCACCTCACTGCATCTAACTACCTGTTGTGTTGAGTGAGAACCCACCTCACTGCATCTTAAGTACCTTTACTGTTGAGTGAACCCAGCTCACTGCATCTAACTACCTGTTGTGTTGAGTGTGAACCCACCTGGCCACCTCACTGCATCTAACTACCTGTTGTGTTGAGTGAGAACCCACCTCACTGCATCTTAAGTACCTTTACTGTTGAGTGAACCCAGCTCACTGCATCTAATTACCTGTTGTGTTGAGTGTGAACCCACCTGGCCACCTCACTGCATCTAACTACCTGTTGTGTTGAGTGAGAACCCACCTCACTGCATCTTAAGTACCTTTACTGTTGAGTGAACCCAGCTCACTGCATCTAACTACCTGTTGTGTTGAGTGTGAACCCACCTGGCCACCTCACTGCATCTAACTACCTGTTGTGTTGAGTGAGAACCCACCTCACTGCATATAGCTAGCATACCCCCGAGATGGACAAAATGGACAAACCAGGTAGAGGAAGAGGTAGAGGCAGACCCAGAGGAAGGCCACCAGGCACCGGCAGGTCTGTGGCTGTGCGAGGTGGTGTTGCTGTGATTTCATGCGGACCTGCCCCAAAATACAGTGCTCAGAAGAAGGCACGTGCCATCACTTCCCAAAATCGTGAGGAGGTGATTGAGTATTTAACACAGAACACCTCATCTCCCGCAGCCACCAGCGCTACAACAAGCACCACATCCGCTGCATTTGACACTTCGCAGGAGTTATTTGGTGGTGGTGGTGAAATCACTGATTCCCAGCCACTACTGCAACAACAACAAGAAGGCGCAGGTACACCACCTCATACGTCTGAGTTAGGTGGCGATAGTATGGACGTAACGTGTGTGGATGGGGATGATGGTGGACCACCTGAAGTTGGTGCACTTGAGGAGGTGTCTGAGGAAAGCGCAGCTGGCCAGGAGGATTATGATGACGATTATACGGATACCACATATGTTCCCGGTAGAGGAGATGACCAGGGGGACAGTTCAGAGGAGGAGTCAGAGAGGAGTAGGAGGAGACGACTCCATGATAGAAGCAGAGGGAGCTCGTCCTCAGAAACAGCTGGGGGCAGTGTCCGGTGCCATGTATCGCCAGCTATGGCCAGGGAGCACACATGCCCTTCAACGTCAGCTGCTGCTGATGCCACCGTAGCGCCATCACCCCAGGAGGGCTCAGCGGTTTGGAAATTTTTTCACGTGTGTGTCTCAGATCGGAGCAAAGCCATCTGTTGTCTCTGCCAGCAAAAATTGAGCCGTGGAAAGGCCAACTCTCACGTAGGGACAAGTGCCTTACGAAGGCACCTGGAGAGAAGGCACAAACAGCTATGGCAAGAACACCTGAGTAAAAGCAGCATTCCTCAAAAGACAAGCCAAACTCCTTCTCCTCTTCCTCCTTCAGGTGCATCGTCTTCATCCACTTTCTCCCTTGCACCTTCACAGCCACCCTCCTCCACACCGCCTCTTCCCTTGAGCGGTTCCTTCTCCTCTGCCCACAGCAGTACCCAGCTGTCCGTGAAGGAAGTATTTGAGCGGAAGAAGCAAATGTCTGCCAGTCACCCTCTTGCCCGGCGTCTGACAGCTGGCGTGGCGGAACTATTAGCTCGCCAGCTATTACCATACAAGCTGGTGGAGTCGGAGGCTTTCCGTAAGTTTGTGGCCATTGGTACACCGTAGTGGAAGATACCAGGCCGCAATTATTTTTCTCAAAAGGCCATACCCAAACTGTACCGTGCAGTTGAGAGGCAAGTGGTGTCATCTCTGGCACACAGCATTGGGTCAAGGGTCCACCTGACCACGGATGCCTGGTCTGCCAAGCACGCCACTACATTACATACACAGCCCATTGGGTCAACCTGGTGACCGGAGGCAGCAAGCAGGGAGTACGTGGCTGCGCAGAGGACCGACTTGTCACACCTCCACGGCTTGCAGGCAGGCCTCCAGCCACCTCCTCTCCACCTGCTATCACCGCTTCGCTGTCGTCATCCTCCTCCTCCTCCTCCTTGGCTGGTGCCGCCATCTCCTCCCCAGCTACACAGCCCCAGCACCCAGGGGGCCTATGCTGCATGCCAGGTGCGATGGTGTCATGCAGTGTTAGACATGTCTTGCCTGAAAGCGGAGAGTCACACTGGAGCAGCTCTCCTGGCTGCTCTTAACAAACAGGTGGAGCAATGGCTGACCCCGCACAAGCTTGAGATCGGCAACGTGGTGTGTGACAACGGCAGCAATCTTATTGCTGCGTTGAATTTGGGAAAGCTGAGACACATACCCTGCATGGCACATGTGCTTAATCTGGTCGTGCAAAGATTTGTGTCCAAGTACCCAGGCTTAGAGGACGTCCTGAAGCAGGCCAGGAAGTTGTGTGGGCATTTCAGGTGCTCTTACAAGGCCATGGCACGCTTTGCAGAGATTCAGCGTAGAAACAACTTGCCGGTGAGACGCCTGATTTGCGATAGCCCGACTCGCTGGAATTCCACCCTGCTGATGTTCTCTCGCCTGCTAGACCAGGAGAAAGCCGTCACCCACTACCTGTATCATTACAGTACAAGGACACAATCTGGGAGGATGGGGATGTTGTGGCCCAACAACTGGACACTGATGCGAAATGCATGCAGGGTCATGGAGCCCTTTGAGGAGGTGACCAAACTGGTGAGTCGCGATGAGGGCACCATCAGCGACTTGATCCCCTACGCCTACTTCCTGGAGCGTGCCGTGCGTAGAGTGGTGGATACAGCTGTGGAGGAGCGTGAACAAGAAGAGTTAGGGCAGCAGGATTCATTGGAGCCATTTACACACGAACCCGATGTTTCCACAACACCGGCGGCAGCACAGAGGGGGGAGGAGGAGGAAGAAGAGGAGTCGTGTGGGGAAGGAGAGGAGTCAGACTCTGATGATGGTGATGATGAGGAAGGTGTTTCTGTGGAGGAGGAAGAGGCGGCGGAAGGAGAACAACCGCGGCAGCCATCACAGGGGGCTTCTGCTGCTCCACGTTCCCGTGGTATTGTTCGTGGCCTCGGGGGAGGAAGAGCAGTTGCGTCCCGTCACTGAGGAAGAGCAAGAGGAGATGGAGAGTACCTCTGCATCCAGCTTTGTGCAGATGTCCTCTTTCATGTTGTCCAGCCTGTTGAGGAACCCCAGTATCAAAAAACTCAAGACGAATGACCTGTACTGGGTGGCCACGCTACTAGACCCTCGGTACAGGCACAAAGTGGCGGACCTCTTACCAACTCAACAAAAGGCGGAAAGGATGCAGCACTTGCAGAACAAGCTGTCGATGATGCTTTACAATGCGTTTAAGGGTGATGTGGCTGCACAACGCAATCAAGGTACCACTGGCAGTAACCCTCCTCCTCCCAAGTCCACGCAGGCAAGAACAGGACGCTCCAGCGATCTCAGGGTGATGTCGGACATGCGGACGTTCTTTAGTCCAACTCCTCGCCATAGTCCTTCCGGATCCACCCTCCACCAACGCCTGGACCGGCAGGTAGCCGACTACCTGGCCTTGAGTGTGGATGTAGACTCTGCGAAAAGCGACGATGAACCCTTGGACTACTGGTTGCGCAGGCTTGACCTGTGGCCAGAGCTGTCCCAATTTGCCATACAACTTCTCTCTTGCCCTGCCGCAAGCATCCTGTCAGAAAGGACCTTCAGTGCAGCTGGAGGCATAGTTACTGAGAAGAGAAGTCGCCTAAGTCACGACAGTGTTCAGTACCTGACCTTTATCAAAATGAATGAGGAATGGATCACGGAGGGCTACTGCACGACCGAAGACTAAGTCAGTCCACTCCCCACACACAGCATCTCTGCCTGCAGGCCGCTTGACTGCCTTCTCCGCCACTACCAACAGGGTCCAGGACTCTAGGCGGATTCCTGAATTTTTAAGGCCGCTGCTAGCAGCGGCCGCTACACTAATTTTTCTGGTGCGTGTACATGTGCCCATCCTCCTTCGTGATCATTACCTTGCCGCGGTGAAGGGGCTTGCGCATCACAATGAAGCAATGACCGCCGGCTATTTGAGTGTCTCGGGTGGGGGTGGCACACAAAAGATATTAAGGTCATTGCTTCATTGTGGTCAGACCAAATTTGATCAGCTGGAAAGTCACTGTTCTGTCATTCAGCTACATCAGCCGGGCAAGCATATGGGCTGAAAAGCCACCATCACCTGCACTCTCGTCACGGTGCGCACCAGTCCAGCACGGCCGTCACTACACAAACGGCTGTTTGCAGTCACTGCATACCTTTCACTGCATCTGTGACTGCACATTATACCTGGCAGTCAGTGCATAACTTGCACTTGAATGGATACACTTTCAAACAATTTAAAAATACAACCATCTAAACTTTCAAACAATTTAAAAATACAACCATCTAAACTTTCAAACAATTTAAAAATACAACCATCTATCATTTTCAAAAAATTTAAAAAAAGGGCAAAAAAACTTGCCCTCTGTAAAACATTCTTGGCAAATGCTTTCGACTTGGTTTGTCTTCCGCTGGCTCAAGGGTCCATCTGACCACAGATGCCTGGTCGGCAAAGCACGGTCAGGGCAGCTACAGTATGGGTCTCAGCAGGCTCCCACTTCGGGCCGGAATCCAACCTTCATTCCCCGCGGTGACAATGGCAGACTTGCCCTCCATAACGAATTCCCGTTAAAGGATTTAAAGTTAGTTCATTTCAATTAGGGCCGCAAAAGGTCCTCCTGAGTCCTGTATTGTTATTTTTGGTCACTACCTCGGGGCAGGCGTGCATGCCTGCCTGCTTCCCTCCACGCCTGGATGTGTGGTGGTAGACGTTGATCAGGCTCCAACTCCGGAACGCAATACAAGAGGGAGCTCGTCCTCAGAATCAGCTGGGGGCAGTGTCCGGTGCCATGTATTGCCAGCTATGGCCAGACAGCCAACATGCCCTTCAACGTCAGCTGCTGATGCCACCGTAGCGCCATCAGCCCAGGGGGGCTCAGCGGTTTGGAAATTTTTTCACGTGTGTGTCTCAGATCGGAGCAAAGCCATCTGTTGTCTCTGCCAGCAAAAATTGAGCCGTGGAAAGGCCAACTGTCACGTAGGGACAAGTGCTTTACGAAAGCACCTGGAGAGAAGGCACAAACAGCTATGGCAAGAACACCTGAGGAAAAGAAGCACCCCTCAAAAGACAAGCAGCGGAGAACAACCGTGGCAGCCGTCACAGGGGGCTTCTGCTGCTCCACGTTCCCATGGTATTGTTCGTGGCTGGGGGGAGGAAGAATGGATACACTTTTAAACAATTTAAAAATACAACCATCTAAACTTTCAAACAATTTAAAAATACAACCATCTAAACTTTCAAACAATTTAAAAATACAACCATCTAAACTTTCAAACAATTTAAAAATACAACCATCTATCATTTTCAAAAAATTTAAAAAAAGGGCAAAAAAACTTGCCCTCCGTAAAACATTCTTGGCAAATGCTTTCGACTTGGTTTGTCTTCCGCTGGCTCAAGGGTCCATCTGACCACAGATGCCTGGTCTGCAAAGCACGGTCAGGGCAGCTACAGCATGGGTCTCAGCAGGCTCCCACTTCGGGCCGCAATCCAACCTTCATTCCCCGCGGTGACAATGGCAGACTTGCCCTCCATAACGGATTCCCGTTAAAGGATTTAAAGTTAATTCATTTCAAATACACAGCAGGGCCCCGAAAGTCCGCCTCCTGTATTGTTATTTTTGGTCACTACCTCGGGGCGGGCGTGCATGCCTACCTGCTGCCCTCCTTGGATGTGTAGTGGTAGCCGTTTCTCAGGCTCCACACCGGATTCCATCCCTCATTCCCCGACCATTACCCGGGGTCACAAATGACAGACTTGCCCGCCTCCATATGATTCTCGTGAAAGGAATGTGGTGTCATCTTTGCCCGCCATAACTGGTTCTCGTTAAAGGATTTAAAGTACATTCATTTCAAATACACAGCAGGGCCTCGAAAGTCCTCCTCCTGTATTGTTATTTTTGGTCACTACCTCGGGGCGGGCGGGAGTGCATGCCTGCCCGCTGCCCTCCTTGGATGTGTAGTGGTAGCCGTTGCTCAGGCTCCACACCGGATTCAAACCTCTCATTCCCCGGCCATTACCCAGGGTCACAATGTCAGACTTGCCCGCCTCCACTGGATTCTCATTGTAGCGGTACTGAACAAGTACACAGCAAGTAGAAAATGTAAATTAAAAACAAAACGTAAGCTTTTTAACAATGCCATGGAAAGTTGAGAAGGAAGTCACACATTACCTGACATCACTGAGTGAGGAAGAGCAATCACGCCATGTTGCGCAGTAGTCCAGCATGGCCGTCACTACACAAACAGCTGTTTGCGGTGCGTTACACAGTGAGTTTGGTGTGTCAGTGTGAAGCAGTACTCTAATTACACTCCCTGTTTGATGTATACACATGCAAGATGTTTGAAAGCACGTTAGGCCTGCAATTTAGCATTCAATGTGATTTCTGCCCTTAAAACGCTGCTTTGCGTCACATCCAGATTTTTCACCGGGACTTTTGGCATGTATCCCACTCCGCCACGCCCCCCTCCAGGTGTTAGACCCCTTGAAACATCTTTTCCATCACTTTTGTGGCCAGCATAATTTTTTCTATTTTTCAAAGTTCGCCTCCCCATTGAAGTCTATTGCGGTTCGCGAATTTTTCCGCGAACCGAACCTTCTGCGGAAGTTCGCGAACCGAAAATCGGAGGTTCGCGACATCTCTAATAGGGGGCGGATCAAACACGCTATGTATTCGCCCAAGGGGGCGAGCTCGATTACCCCATCTTTGCTGCTAAGTATTCGACAAGCGAATACTTCGTCCCATCTCTAGTAACACATAGTAGAATGCAGTCAGTTATTCAGGATGTTTGCTTTTACTGTAATTTTCTTGGTTTCAGCATCAGAAACGCTTCCTAGATCTAGATATTGCTGTATATTGGCATGTAACCCAGCCTAGGCTGATCAGATATGAAGAATTCTCACCCCCGGAGCATTCTGGAAGGTATACTTTCTACTGACTTTAGAACTCTGGGCAGCACGGTGGCATAGTGGTTAGCACTAGCTATGGGTCCCCAGTTCCCAGCCAGGGCCCTATCTGTACAGAGTTTGTATGTTCTCCCTGTGTCTACATGGGTTTCCTCCAGGCACTCCAGTCTCCTCCCACAACCCAAAACATATAGAGAATTTAATTGGCTTCCCCTTAAATTGGCCCAAGACTATGATACATACACAATACATACATAGACATATGAGTATGGTAGGGATTAGATTAGTGATGGCTAACCTTGGCACTCCAGCTGTGACAAAACTACAAATCCCATCATGCCTCTGCCTCCCCGGGTTATGCTTAGAGCTGTCAGAGTATTGTAATGCCTCATGGGACTTGTAGTTCAACCACAGGTGGAGTGCCAAGGTTAGCCATTACTGGATTAGATTGTGAGCCCCTCTGAGGGACAGTTAAGTAACAAGACAATATACTCTGTACAGCACTGCGGAAGATGTCAGCGCTATATAAATATTAAATAATAATAACTTTCCATAAACAAACATTGTGCAGAGACCACTGGACCGCACTAAATATGTCACCACCAGTGATAAATTCAGAATGTAAATCAGGGAGAGGAAAGATTTTACAATGGGCAAACACTGACTAAATTATTTATAAATGAATATTGTACAAAACATAAATGCATTTAGAAGTTATTTTCAGTACAATTCCTCTTTACCTGAACTGAGAGGGATATGGAGGCTGCCATGTTTATTTTATTTTAAACAATACCAGTTGCCTGGCTGTCCTGGTGATCTTTCTGGCATCAGTAGTATCTGAATCACACACCTGAAACAAGCATGCAGCTAATGATGTCACACATCTGTCAGCACCATCTGATCTGCTGCATGCTTCTTGTTCAGGGGCTAAGGCTAAAAGTATTAGAGGGCACAGGATCAGCAGGACAGCCAGGCAATGTGCATTATTTAAAAGGAAATAAATATGTCAGCCTCCATATCCCTCTCACCTCGGGTGCCCTTTATGACACTTGTTAATATTAGGAAAAATTATATATGCATGATCAGGTAGGACACAAAAGGAGGAGGACCCTGCCCAAAGGCTTACAATCTAGAGGGAGAGGTAAGGAAACGAAAGGTAGGGAACCAGATTTCAGCTGTGGGTTTAGAGCACTTGTGAGGGGTAGTATGCCAGAGTGAAAATGTGAGTTTTGAGGGCTTTCTTGAAGTTGTTGAAGGAGGGGGCTGCCCTAATGGGTGGATGTAGGGAGTTCCATAGTGTTGGAGCAGCTCTTGAGAAGTCCTGGAGGCGTGCATGGGACTGGGTGATGCGGGGGGCGGTTAGGCGAAGTTCATTAGAAGAGCGGAGTGAGCGGCTAGGTGTGTACCTCTGAGTAAGATCGGAAATGTAGGTTGGACAGGTTTTGTGGACAGATTTGTAGGTCAGACACAGTATCTTGAATCTGATTCTGGACTGGATAGGAAGCCAGTGGAGGGATTCAAGGAGGGGATCTGCCGTGGTGGAGCGATGGGAGCAGTGGATAATTCTGGCTGCCGCATTCATGATGGACTGCAGTGGGGCTGTTCGGGTCATAGGGAGACCAGACAGCAGGGCATTGCAGTAGTCAAGGCGGGAAATTATGAGGGCATGGATAAGGAGTTTGCTGGTGGCAGAGGTCAGGAAGGGGTGAATCTTACAGATGTTATGAAGGTGGAAGTTGCAGGACTTTGTGAGGTTTTGGATGTGGGGAGTGAAGGAGAGTGCAGAGTCCAGGGTGACACCCAGACAGCAGGCTTGAGAGGTAGGGCGAATGGTAGTGTGGTTAACAGTGACATGCACATCTGGGAGGTTCATGGATGGCTGGGGTGGGAAGATCATAAATTACGTTTTGTCTAGATTTAGTTTCAGGAACCTAGCGGACATCCAGGAGAAGATGGCTGATAGGCAGGAGGAGACCTTGTCCATGGTAGTGGTGGATATGTCAGGGGTGTGGAGGTAGATCTGGGTGTCATCTGCATACAGATGATAGTTAAAACCCATGGAGGAGATAACCTTGCCAATGGAGGATGTGTATAGGGTGAACAGTAGGGGGCCAAGGACCGAACCTTGGGGGACTCCCACCAAGAGGTGGTTTGGGGTGGACAAGGACTCATTGAAGGCAGTCGTGAAGGAGCGGTTGGAGAGGTAGGATGAAAGCCAGGACAGGGCGAAATCGTGAATGCCCATGGACTGGAGGGACTGGAGGAGTAGGGGATGATCTACTGTGTCAAAAGCTGCTGAAAGGTCAAGGAGGAGGAGAATGGAGTATTTACCTTCAGCTTTAGCTAAGGAAAGGTCATTGACCACTTTGGTGAGAGCAGTTTCGGTTGAGTGGGCAGGCCGAAATCCAGATTGCAGTGGGTCTAGCAGTGAGTTGGCATTGAGGTACTGGGTCAGGCGTTTGTGAACCAGACGCTCAAGGAGTTTTGAGGCAAAGGGGAGGAGGGAGATAGGACGGTAGTTGGAGGGTAGCAAGGGGTCGAGGGAGGGTTTCTTGAGCAGGGGTAGTACAGTGGCCTGCTTGAAGTCTGAGGGGAAGGTGCCTGGGGATAGGGAGAGGTTGAACAGGGTAGTGAGGACTGGGGCCAATTCCGTGAAGTGAGGCTGGAGTAAAATCAGAAGGGATGGGGTCAAGGGGGGAAGTAGTGGTATGTAGTGTGTGGGGCGAACACCTAGATGTTCGGGTTCGCGAACGTTCGCCGAACATCGCCGCGATGTTCGGGTGTTCGCGCTGAACTCCGAACATAATGGAAGTCAATGGGGACCCGAACTTTCGCGCTTTGTAAAGCTTCCTTACATGCTACATACCCCAAATTTGCAGGGTATGTGCACCTTAGGAGTGGGTACAAGAGGAAAAAAATATTTGAAAAAGAGCTTATAGTTTTTGAGAAAATTGATTGCAAAGTTTCAAAGGAAAAACTGTCTTTTAAATGCGGGAAAATGTCATGTTTCTTTGCACAGGTAACATGCTTTTTGTCGCCATGCAGTCATAAATGTAATACAGAGAAGAGGTTCCAGGAAAAGGGACCGGTAACGCTAACCCAGCACAAGCAGCAGAACACATGATGGAACAGGAGGAGGCGCAGGAGGAGAAGGCCACGCTTTTTGAGACACAGCATCCCAGGCCTTGCATGAGGACAAATAGCGTGCGGATATAGCAATGCTTTTTGCCGCCATGCAGTCATAAATGTAATACAGATAAGAGGTTCAATAAACAGGGACCGGAAACGCTAACCCATCACAGATGGTCATTGTTCATGTTACTTGGTTGGGGTCCAGGAGTGTTGCATAGTCGTTTCCAATCCAGGATTGATTCATTTTAATTTGAGTCAGACGGTCTGCATTTTCTGTGGAGAGGCGTGACGATGCCTCCGGCAGCACTGAAACAGCGTTCCGACATAACGCTGGCTGCCGGGCAAGCCAGCACCTCTATTGCGTACATTGCCAGTTCGTGCCAGGTGTCTAGCTTCGATACCCAATAGTTGAAGGGTGCAGATGGATTGTTCAACACAGCTACGCCATCTGACATGTAGTCCTTGACCATCTTCTCCAGGCGATCGGTGTTGGAGGTGGATCTGCACGCTTGCTGTTCTGTGGGCTGCTGCTGCATGGGTGTCATAAAATTTTCCCACTCCAAGGACACTGCCGATACCATTCCCTTTTGGGCACTAGCTGCGGCTTGTGTTGTTTGCTACCCTCCTGGTCGTCCTGGGTTTGCGGAAGTCAGTCTGTCGGCGTACAACTGGCTAGAGGAGGGGGAGGATGTCAATCTCCTCTCTAAAGTCTCCACAAGGGCCTGCTGGTATTCTTCCATTTTGACCTGTCTGACTCTTTCTTCAAGCAGTTTTGGAACATTGTGTTTGTACCGTGGATCCAGAAGGGTATAAACCCAGTAATTGGTGTTGTCCAGAATGCGCACAATGCGTGGGTCACGTTCAATGCAGTCTAGCATGAATTGAGCCATGTGTGCCAGAGTCCTGCCAGAATCCTCATCATCCTCTTGTGAGCGTTGTGATAGTTGTTGTGATGCATCATAGTCGTCACCTTCTTCCTGGTCTGCTTCTGATGACCATTCGCGCTGAATTGTGGAAGTCCAACGTGCACCGCTCTGGCCCTCGTCAGTGGGGGCAGGAAATTCCTGCTCCAACTCCAGCTGTTCCTCCTCCTCTTCTTCGTCATAGCTGCTGGGGCCAGCGTTTCGGATGGCCTGCTGGGGCCAGCCAGCGGATGGCCTGATGTTGGTACCATCACGCTGATCGTTTTCTCCTTCAGATTCCCCCAGTTGCATCATGACAGCTGTTTCCTTGATTTTCAACATTGACCTCTTCAGTAAACACAGCAGTGGTATGGTAATGCTGACTGAAGAGTTGTCACTGCTCACAAGCAACGTGGATTGCTCAAAATTTTGGAGGACTTGGCAGAGGTCCAACATGTTGGCCCAATCGGATCCACAGAAGCTTGGCAGCTGTCCGGATGCGCCTCGGTACTGCGCCGTCATGTACTGGACCACTGCACTCTTCTGCTCGCAAAAGCGGGCTAGCATGTGCAGCGTAGAATTCCAGCGCTTAGGGACATCACACAGCAAGCGATGGTGGGGGAGATTGAAGCGCTCCTGCATCTTGGCGAGTGCCCCCGAAGCAGTACTGGAATTTCTGCAATGTTTGGCCACTCGTCGCACCTTCAACAGAAGATCGGCCACGCCTGGGTATGTCCTCAGGAACCGCTGAACTACTAGGTTCATCACGTGCGCCAGGCAAGGGATGTGTGTCAACTTAGCCAACCTTAAAGCGTGAATGAGATTACTCCCATTATCACACACAACCATGCCCGGTTTCAGGTCCAGCGGTGCCAGCCACAAATCCGTCTGTTCCTTTATTCCCCTCCAAATTTCCTCCCCTGTGTGCTGCTTATCCCCAAGGCAGATCAGCTTCAGCAACGCATGCCAACAGCTGTGCTGCACTGCTTCCACGATCCTACTGCTGCTGGGTTAGCGTTTCCGGATGAGGTACAGCTTTGAGATGCATTGGAGGAGAAGGAGTCAGAGAGGTAGGTGCTGCTGTTGTTATCCAGTGGGAGGGAGGGCGGTGCAGCTGTTTGCTGCGTGGGCAACACCCGCGCCGTAGCAGGTGAGGAATCGCTGCCAGGCTCCACAAGGTTCACCCAGTGCGCGGTAAGGGAGATGTATCGACCCTGGCCGAACGCACTCGTCCAGGTGTCAGTGGTGAGGTGAACCTTGCAGGCAACGGCATTCTTCAAGCTTCGGGTTATTTTGCTGACCACGTGCTCATGCAACTCAGGCACTGCAGAGCGCGCAAAGTGGTAGCGGCTGGGAACAACGTAACGTGGGATGGCCACTGACATCATGCCCTTGAAGCTGTTTGTCTCCACCACTCGATATGGCAGCATTTCGCAGGCCAGAAGCTTGGCTATGCTGGCTGTTACTGCCACGGCCCGGGGGTCATTTGCTGGCAATTTCCTCTTGCGCTCAAACATCTCAGAGACAGACAACTGAACCGTAGGGCTGCACACTGAAGGGCTGTTGGTTGTTGTGTTTGATGAACACTGGGAGACCTCAAGAGCACTACTCCGGAAAGTGACAGTGTCAGCGTCGTCTGATGTTTGTGAATGTTGTGAACCACGCAATGGCTGGGCTACTGCTGCTGCTGAGGCGGGTCTGGTGGAGAGTCTGGTGACCCCAAGGGAGGCAGTGTTGCTGGTACCCTGTCCTGCCTCGTTTGCCCACAGAGTGGGATGTTTGGATAGCATGTGGCGGCTCATGCTGGTGGTGGAGAGGTTGTTAATACTTTTCCCCCTGCTCAGGCGGGTCTTGCACACCTTGCAAATCGCCATAGTACCATCCTCAGTGCAGTCTTCAAAGAAAGCCCAGACTTTGGAGCACCTGCCTTGCTGGCGATTTCTGTTTGCGCCTCCTTTGCCTCTCACTTGAACTTCCACGCTTGTGGTGCCTGAAATTGCGCGCCGCCTACCTTGTGGCACAAGGCGAACTCGTGCAGCAGTGGGTTCTTCAACAGACTCATTTGTGCTGCTGCTATGACGGCGATGTTCTCGTTCACAAACAAAATCTGGGTCTATGTCCACATTGTCCATACCCTCCTCTTCCATCTCCTCAAACTCGTCATATGTCATTGTGGGGGGCCACCGCCGTGGAGTAGAGCTCCCCAGAACAACCTCTGCGCAGCTCACTCCAACGTCGTCTTCCAGATCTTCTCGGCCGACCTCCTGCAATTGCAACCCCTCCTGCCCAACTTGCTCTGGGATTTGGGTTTCCGAGTCCTCCTCGGACTCGCCTTGTATTTCAGTGCGCGGTGCATTTCCCACAGTTAATGGTTGTGAATCCGGGCACAACATTTCTGGCTGTTCCTCCATTGACCTTTGAAAGGTGGAAGTTTGTTGGGCTGGGAATAGCTCCTGCGAATACCCCATTGTGTCCTGAGGTAATTCATCGGACTGGTTATCTGGCAGTTGTGTGCGTGGTGTCGCTGCCAGTTGTGTCAGCTTTGTGCCCACTGGCTCCTTGTAACTGGCTGAGGACTCTGACCTCGTGCGTGATGTGCTGGTGCTGCTTAACCCACTGCTGGACGCTTGAGAGGTTATCCAAGTAATTATCTGGTCCTGTTCTTTTGGATTTGTGAGGGTTGTTGTCCTGGACAACATAGGCGGTATTGAGTGGGTTTTCTTGGGTGCTCCCCTGTGGCCTGTACGTGAACCGTCAGGGGAAACACCTCTCCCCTTGCCCCTCCCTCTTTCACCGGATTTCTTCCTCATTTCACTTATCCTTAAAGTACACGCTGACTGGCAGCAGTACAGTGGCAGTACAGAAATGCTATACAGTGGTGGGTGAGCGGTGTACCACTATTCCCAGCAGCGACACAGAGCACAATGCTATACAGTGGTGGGTGAGCGGTGTACCACTATTCCCAGCAGCGACACAGAGCACAATGCTATACAGTGGCGGGTGAGCGGTGTACTACTGTTCCCAGCAGACACAGAGTGGCAGTAAACACAATAATGCTATATAGTGCTGGGTGAGCGGTGTACACAGAGTGGCAGTAAACACAATGCTATATAGTGTGGCTGAGCGAGCAGTGTACTACTGTTCCCAGCAGACACAGAGTGGCAGTAAACACAATAATGCTATATAGTGCTGGGTGAGCGGTGTACACAGAGTGGCAGTAAACACAATGCTATATAGTGTGGCTGAGCGAGCAGTGTACTACTGTTCCCAGCAGACACAAAGTGGCAGTAAATTAATGCTATATAGTGTGGCTGAGCGAGGTACACAGAGTGGCAGTAAACACAATGCTATATAGTGTGGCTGAGCGAGCAGTGTACTACTGTTCCCAGCAGACACAGAGTGGCAGTAAACACAATAATGCTATATAGTGCTGGGTGAGCGGTGTACACAGAGTGGCAGTAAACACAATGTTATATAGTGTGGCTGAGCGAGCAGTGTACTACTGTTCCCAGCAGACACAGAGTGGCAGTAAACACAATGCTATATAGTGTGGCTGAGTGAGGTACACAGAGTGGCAGTAAACACAATGCTATATAGTGTTGCTGAGCGAGCAGTGTACTACTGTTCCCAGCAGACACAGAGTGGCAGTAAACACAATAATGCTATATAGTGCTGGGTGAGCGGTGTACACAGAGTGGCAGTAAACACAATGCTATATAGTGTGGCTGAGCGAGCAGTGTACTACTGTTCCCAGCAGACACAGAGTGGCAGTAAACACAATAATGCTATATAGTGCTGGGTGAGCGGTGTACACAGAGTGGCAGTAAACACAATGCTATATAGTGTGGCTGAGCGAGCAGTGTACTACTGTTCCCAGCAGACACAGAGTGGCAGTAAACACAATAATGCTATATAGTGCTGGGTGAGCGGTGTACACAGAGTGGCAGTAAACACAATGCTATATAGTGTGGCTGAGCGAGCAGTGTACTACTGTTCCCAGCAGACACAGAGTGGCAGTAAACACAATGCTATATAGTGTGGCTGAGCGAGCAGTGTACTACTGTTCCCAGCAGACACAGAGTGGCAGTAAACACAATGCTATATAGTGTGGCTGAGCGAGGTACACAGAGTGGCAGTAAACACAATGCTATATAGTGTGGCTGAGCGAGCAGTGTACTACTGTTCCCAGCAGCGACACACAATGACTGGGGGGACCCTGGCTAGCGTGGCTGGAGCGCGAACTACCCTGCCTGCCTACCCAAAGCTAAACCCACAGACAAATGGCGGAGATATGACGTGGTTCGGGTATTTATTTACCCGAACCACGTGACAGTTTGGCCAATCAGAGCGCGTTCGGGTCTGAACCACGTGACCCGTTCGGCCAATCACAGCGCTAGCCGAACGTTCGGGGAACGTTCGGCCATGCGCTCTTATTTCGGCCATGTGAGAGTGGAAGAGAGGTCATGGAGGGGGTGAGCAAGGATGCTAGGGTTGAGCTTGCGTAGGTGTCGCTGCCATCGACCAGGTGGGTGGGCGGGTAGTTTGGAGGTGCCTTCCGTGAGGAGGTTGAAGGTGAGAATGTGATGGTCTGAGGGTGGAAAGGGTGCGATGTCAAGGTCTGCAATGGTGGTGGATTTAGTGAATATAAGGTCGAGAGTGTGACCTGCAGTGTGAGTGGTGGTGTTGGTATGTTGTACTAGTCCAAGTGAGTTGGCAATGGTGAGTAGCTGGGTCACAGCGGCGTTCTGGGCTTCATCGATGGGAATATTGAAATCCCCAAGGATGATGGTTGGGAGGTCAGAGGACAGGATGTGAGGGAGCCAGGAGGCAATGTCATCGAGAAATTGTGGGGTGGAGCCTGGAGGACGGTATAAAACTGCAACAATGGCAGGGAGGGGGTGGTAGAGGCGGATGGTGTGGGCCTCAAATGATGTGAATTGTAGGGAGGTAGGTGGGGTGAGGACACGGAAGGTGCAGGATGGGGAGAGGAGCAGACCCACCCCTCCCCCAGTCCTGTTGTCTGGTCTGGGAGTGTGACTGAGATGAAGCCACCCGTAGGAGAGGGCAGCCTCAGCGGCAGAGTCAGAGTGGGTGAGCCATGTCTCAGAGAGTGTGAGGATGGTGAGGGATTTGGAGAGGAAGAGGTTGTGGACTGCTGTAAGTTTATTGCGGACGGATCTGGCATTCCAGAGACCGCAGGGTAGGGGAGCATGTGTTTGTGGGTGGGATGGATGGAAATAAGGTTGGAGCGAGGATGGATGTTGAGGTTATTTGTGGGCAGATGGCTGTAATGTGTGTGAAGCAGGTCAGCAGGGGATGCTTGTCTGGCAGCAGGCTGTGGCCCAGGATTGGGTGATATATCACCAGCTGCAAGTAAGAGTAGGAGGGAGAGAGTAAGCAAATGTGAATGGGATTTAAATGTTTGTGAGGTTTTTGAGCTGCTGGGGGGAGAGAGAGATTTCAGGAGAGCTAACAGTTCATGAGAAGCTGAGTAAGGTAAGTACAGTAAACTAACTGTAAAACAAAGAGTGGGGCTTCTACCAGCCCCCTGCAGCCGTCCTGTTCCCGCACTGGCATTTAACGAACCTCGGGTCCTCCACCATTGCTAAAGGTGGCCACTAATAGTCCAATTTCTAGCGAAAAATCGTTCGAGCGATCAGAAATTCTGATCGGAAGTGAAATTTTGTAATACATCGTTCACTACACCATCAACGAACCAATCCTTGCTTCCTATCTATCACAACCAACAAGAAAATCCAAATTTTGGTTCAACGGAAATTCATCCGGGTGACATTTTTTTCACTCGTTCATAATCGGTTGTGTCCACCAATGGAGATTATTTACAACCAATCTGATCAGAAAAATTTCTGATCGCTCAAATGATTTTTCGCTAGAAATTGGACCGTTAGTGGCCACCTTAAGTTTAGTTTTCGAGTCGATGGGCCACTGCACCTGCACGTCAATGGCTGCGCGCATCCTCGTTCATGCTCCCGTTGCCGGGAGCATCCTGCGCAGGTGCAGTAGCCTCAGATTTTCTCGTACTGCGCCAGCACAGGACACTA
The DNA here is from genome assembly GCF_040937935.1 of Hyperolius riggenbachi. Taxonomy (NCBI): domain Eukaryota; kingdom Metazoa; phylum Chordata; class Amphibia; order Anura; family Hyperoliidae; genus Hyperolius; species Hyperolius riggenbachi. The sequence goes on along the minus strand of NC_090655.1, from coordinate 248,425,209 downwards.
CTGAGGATGGAGTGCGAACGGGGAAGGTGCAGTGGCCCGGCAACTGATCAGTTGTCGAAAACAAAACTTCGCCACAGTGGGGAACAGGAGGTTCGTGGAGTACCGGCGCAGGCACAGGACGTTTGCAGGAGGCTAGTAGAAGCCACAAGTAAGTGAAACTCTTTTTTTACAGTTAGTTTAGGGTACCTTTACATTTATATAAGCTGTGCTTTCTTACATTTTAATCAGTATATAAAGAAATAAAGTTTGAAAAAGTCCTATATATTGGTTCAACGGTCTAAGTCCCGTACACACGCTAGATGAAACTCCTCTTTTGGCAGATTGATTTTTCCAAAAGCTTTATTCTGTCTGCCCTCCGCCCACTGTGTACAGCAACACACCACGTCGCTAATAGTAGTGATAAGCTCACGAGTAGTGAGCTATTCAAATCCATTATTAAAATGAGGCTTAATTGCCTAAGGTGTGCGCCTGGGAGAGAGGGGGTTACTTACCCATAAGTCCACAGTCCTCTATGTGTTCCAAACGTCTTGCACGAGTCCTATTGGACACGTTGCAAGACTCACTATCGAGCACTTCCACCTTCAAGCCGGAAGGAGGAAGTGCGCTATAGTGAGTCTTGCAACGCGTCCAATAGGACGTGTGCAAGGCGTTTGGAACCTATGGACCGCGGACTTATGGGTAAGTAACCCCCTATCTCCCTGTCGCACACCTGAGGCAAATAAGCCTCATTTTAATCACAGATTGGAATAGCTCACTGCTCAACACAAGCTACTAGTTAATATGCCTCAAATGCGTGTAGCCTGCTTAGCCAATAAACAGTACCCAGATTTAAAACACACTGCAATACCGAGTGTTTCCACAAGGTGGCGGCCTTAGTTCTTCTGAGTGGAACGCACACACTAGAAGCGAGGAACACAAAGACAGGAATTCGGAGGTCAGAGGTGAAGCTGGAGGAAGGAAGGAGAGGGAAGCCATTGCTGGAACTGGCAGCACAGGAGGTAATAAGGTACATGAATATAATGACTATATTTTAGAGATCGTCTGATTTCCTGTCCTTTAATCCTTTTATAAGGTGTAATTATGTATCTTACTATTTACCCATGCAGGAGTGGCAGTCTTTAGAAGGAAACAAGGAGCTCTACAAGGACAACATGATGAAGAATCAGCCACCCCTCAAATTACCAGGTAAAAGGAGACTTTCACTTCTTGGTAAGGAGAGAGCAGTACGGAGGGTCCACCTAGATCATCTGATAATCACACAGAGATAATCAGGCCTGGATTTACATCACAGGAGCCTATAAGCACAGATGTCTTGGCACCTTGGACTTCTCCCTTCATGAACCTACAAACCCCTGTCACTCCACATAGCAAGTAAGCTGGCTGGCCCAGCTGTCACTCCTCCCTTACTTCCCTTGCCTATGAGGTAGCTATAGGTGCCCCTTACCATTAGGTAGCCAGAGGTACCCTCAGTATTATGTAGCTAGAGGTGCCCCCAAGTATTAGGTAGATAGAGGAACCTCAGTATTAATGTGCTAGAGGTACCCCTAACTGAAGGGAGATCTCGTCAGTGGAATGCCGAGAGCATGGGGAGTGACCTCTCATTTACACTCTCATCAGGACTCTGCATAGGGAAGAAGGCAGGGAGGTGCTTGGGGAGGGGAGTGAGCCACCTTTCCATCATCAGGCGCCTGTAGGCATGTGCCTAGAGTGCCTTATGATAAATCCAGCGCTGGAGACAAAGTATTCAGTCAGTGTGTATGTTTCCTTCAGGTGAATCCAGAAAAAGAAACCCACCAGAAAGACGTACAGGTCCTCTTAATTCCCAAGATCACACCATCCCCCACCATTATCAGGTAGGTGGAACTTGAGGGTCTACTACTCAGAAGCAATTCTACCTTTATGTTCTACAATGTAGCCTTGGTTTAGTAGTTTTACAATGTTATGGTTTATTATCTACCACGCTGTGTGTTTAGGATGAAGATCTGACTGATCTTAAAGTTGAGGTTAAAAAGGAAGAAGAAGAGACATATGTGAGGAGTGATCAGCAGCAGTCTATGGAGGAGGGAGACATGATGGGGACAATTAAAGTTGAAGAAGACACAAATGTGAGGAGTGATGAGGAGACTATGGAGGAGACAGACATGATCAGGATAATTAAAGTTGAAGAAGAAGAGATTTGTGTGAGTGGTGATCAGAACTCTAGAGAGGAAGATACTATTATAAAGATAGTTAAAGAAGAGGAATATTTGCTAGATATAAGCACAGGTAAGTTATAAACACTGAATTACTGGATTACAAATGTCACTTTTCCCTTTAGAAAGCTAAAGCAGAGTGTTTCTTCATTAGGTTTGACTTGTCCCTTCATGAAATGTTTGTTTTCTGTTAAAAGGAACCGAGCCAGAAAGAAAAAAGGTTCACTTACGTGGGGCTCCCACCAGACCCCTGCAGATGTCTTGTGCCCACACCATCGCTCACCGATCATCCGGTCCCCCACCGTTGCTCAGTTTCGTTTTCATGAGCCAGTGTTCCTGCACGGCCCTGGCTGTGTGCGTCCCCAATCGCGCTACCATCCCTGTGGCTATCCTGCGCATGTGCAGTACCGAGGATGTGTACAGCCAGGGCCACGCAGGCGCACTGGCAAGTCACCGAAAATGAAACTGAGCCGCTGCGGGGGACCGTATGATTGGTGAATGATGGCGATGGGGTCCTGCAGCGCTCGGGCACCCTGGAGCAATTGCACAATTGCGTTGTGGTACACTGTGTATGGGGAGGCGTGTAGTTTCTTACTGCGCCTCCCTTGTGGCAGCGCCCCCCCCCCCCCGTTCCCTGCGACTGTGCCCTCCATTTGTCATAATTAATGTGTGCTCGCTGTGATGCGTCCCCGGCGCACACTGATAATGACGAGAGGGGAGCTCGGGCGCAGAGCCGACCCAGCGTACAGCATCAGCGTGAGAGTCAAAGGGTGCCTAACAGTTTAAGTAGTATGTCGGAGCAGTTACAGGGAACGAAGGGAGACACAGCCACAAGGGTGGTGCAGCAAGAAACAACACACCTCCCCGTACACTAAAAACTTCCCATTTAGCTAAGGCTTATTTTTGGGGGAGGTCTTATTGTAGGGGAAACATGGTAGTATAGTACATTGGTGCTGCATGCACAATATTAAGCTGTTAACAAACAATTGAAGATAAAGAGACCCCATGTGTGTAGTAGCCTGAGTGTCAGTTGTAGCCCTGGCCAGGCGTGCTCTCACCTGATGCAAAGTGCTGGGAGCCCATATGAGTGGCCAGCTGAAAAGCTTAGTCCCTGTTTGAGCCTGGGAGCCGGCTGTCTGCTGCCAGACCTCTCTCCATAATGTCAGCTAGAGAAAACACACAATTCCTACCTGGGATCACTGGACTGGTTATGTAGACCACAGCACTGGAATGTGGTGTCATGTCAGCATATTACTTTATTAGCTACATGCTTCATGGAAGATTCTCTCACCCCCGCTTCCCCAGGATAAGTTACACAAATGGGTGCAGAGTACAAATGGGGATAGTCATTTATTCAGTTACCTTCCCACAGTCTCATTGGTCCAAAATGGGCCAGTCCTGCAGAGTATGTCTGGGGGCGGGAATTTAAAGGGAACCTTAACTGAACAAGGGGGTAAAGAGTTTCACTTACCTGGGGCTATTACCAGCCCCCTGCAGCAGTCCTGTGCCCTCGGAGCCGCTCTGGAATCCTCCGGTCCCCCGCTGTCACTTAGTTTCATTTTTGACGACTCACCAGTCGGCCGGCAGCCATGCGTATTATTGGACGCATCCCCTACTGCAATTAGCGCTGTTGCGGACCGCAACGCGTACAAAAATACGCGTTGCCGCATTCCACACATGTAGATATGTGTCAACGCATATCTTTGTACGCGTTGCGGTCCGCAACAGCGCTAATTGCAGTAGGGAATGCGTCCAATAATACGCATGGCGGCTGGCCGACTGGTGAGTCGTCAAAAACTAAACTAAGTGACAGCGGGGGACCGGAGGATTCCAGAGCGGCTCCGATGGCACAGGACTGCTGCAGGGGGCTGGTAATAGCCCCAGGTAATTGAAACTCTTTACCCCCCATTCAGTTAAGGTTCCCTTTAAATAGATCAGGAGGATTCTCGCCAAATGTTCTTTTTTTGTCCGTCACCAAATAAATATTGTGCTGCGCCTGTAGGTTGAGATGATCACATTAGATAAGAATCAGTATTAGTGGGACATCCCATTCACTGCTTAATGCACACATTAATTTTGTGAATCAAACATTCAGTAAAAGCGATCTTTTTAAAAAGTAAACATCCCCATAAGTGAGGTTTGTAAAGGTGTGTGCCGTTGGGGGAGCACTATTACCTACTGGGTACTGCTCCTCTGACCCCCGGCCCATACGACATCATGCACCATCTTCTCAAGCCGACAGCAGCTTCTACAGGTATTTGTACTTCCCTGCAGGGGTCACGTCAGTGCACATGCAGTGATGCATGCCAGGAGATGCAGATACAGCGCTGAACTGTCAGCTCCCAGGCCACATCTCCTGGCATGCATCGCGGCATGTGCGCTCACATGACCCCTGCCAGGTATTACAAATGCCTGCTGAAGGTGCGGTCAGCTTGAGAAGATGGAGGATCCTGAACAGGCCAGGGGCCAGAGGAGCAGCACCACCTAGGTAAGTAATGGTGCTTCCCCCTATCCCCACATCTGCAATGTCACACACTATTATGAACCCTCCCTTATGGGGATATAAAGAGAGAGAATGGAGAGCCCACTCTGGTGTAGTTTTTCAGACCAAGATTGTTAAGTAATAAGTATAAAGTTATACTCACAAGTGTGGGTTACCAATAGGCTACCCTGTTTCAGACGGAAGGGGAACTTTAACCTGTCCCCTCAAGGGATTAAGATGTCACTCTCTGTAGTAGGAATAGAATGGGGGTGAACCCCTTCACCAGTGGTAGACTCAATGTATTGTATACAAATGATTCAGGTGCCAATCAGATTAAAATCGAACAAATAAAAACGGGGAAGTAACACTTACTGTACCTCCCCATAGAAGAGACAGCAAGAAATTATCATGAAAAATATTTTGTGTTCTCCAAAAATTGTGAAGCGTTTCGTGGGACGGTCCACTTCCTCAGACAGTAACACAGGAGCAGCCGTTTTACTGCCTGTGGAAGTGGGTAGAGTCCCACGAAACGCGTCACAACTTTTGGAGTACACAATAAAAGATTTTTGATGACAATTTCTTGCTGACTCTTCTATGGGGAGGTAAGTGTTATTTTCCCCTGTTTTTATTGGTTTTAGTTTATCTTAATCTGATTGGCCTCTGTTTTATCTGTATACAGTCCCTTATGGTGATGTTTATTTTAAAAAAGAAAAAAAAAACACTACTCAGGTCCCTTTATTTGCTGTACTGTGTGCTAATGAATGCCCATACATGACTGCAATACATGGAGCATCAAACATGACAAAAGAGACGGCACTCCACTGGCTGCAATCAAGATGCTGCAGGTGTCTTACACCTGATGAAGGAGGATGTTCCTCCGTAACATGTAGTGTTCTTGTTCGTGAATACACAGCATCTTGATTGCAGCCAGTGGAGTGCCGTCTCTTTTGTCATGTTTGATGGTGTACGAGCTGTATGAGCAATCCAGCTGAGGCAAGGCACCAGCATTGTGTCTCAAGTAGTTACTACTTGGGTTGCTGCTTATCCTACATCAATCCTTTTGTTGCAATACATGGAGCATAAATGTACTGTTACTAATAATATTCTATCCCCCACAGATGGACACAATAGGGGTAGCACCTCACAAGGACATTGTATCACCCCTCCAGAGAGGTCACATGTTTCTGGGAAACGGCCTAATGAGACTTTTCCATGCTCTCAGTGTGATAAATGTTTTACAAAGAAATCCCAGCTTGTTACCCACCAGAGGACGCACACAGGGGAGAAGCCATATTCATGTACAGAGTGTGGGAAATCTTTCCGTTATAAAGAAAATTACTATACGCATCGGAGAATTCACACCGGAGAACGTCCTTTTTCTTGCTCAGAGTGTGGGAAAAGTTTTCTTCTTAAATCAAACTATCTCACGCACCAAAGGATTCACACTGGTGAGCGACCTTTTTCTTGTTCGGATTGCGGGAAAACGTTCATTCAGAAAGCCCAACTTATCACTCACCAAAGTTCTCACACAAATGTGCGTAGTTTTTCCTGCCCAGAGTGTGGGAAATGTTTTAGTGCTAAAGTATATCTCCGTAGACACCAGCGAGTTCACACTGGTGAGCGTCCTTTTTCATGCTCAGAGTGTGGGAAAGGTTTCAATGAGAAAAAAAGCCTTTTGAAACACCAGAAAACCCACACAGGAGAGCGCCCCTATGTATGTTCAGAATGTGGTAAAAGTTTCATCGATAAATCATCTCTTCCTCAACACCTGAAAATTCACACTGGTGAGCGACCTTTTGTATGTTCAGTGTGTGGGAAAGGATTTATATCAAACGCAGGCCTTATTACCCACCAGAGAATTCACACTGGTGAGAGGCCTTTTTCATGTTCAGACTGTGGGAAATGTTTCAATCATAAAGGCGCCCTTGTTAGACACCAGAGAATTCACACAGGCATCTTTCCGTTTGTATGTTCAGAGTGTGGGAAAGGGTTCTTTCAGAAGAAGGGCCTTACTAATCACCAAAACACTCACACAGTTTAACAGCCTTTAAACGAGGCACTGTAAAGTTATATAGTAAAAGGTAGTAAAATATTTAGGACACCTGTTGTTCATTCTGCAGAATGCTCTGCCCAGAGCATTCAGGGAGACCAGGTGTTGTTTCTGCTCACTTCGGAACACACACTAAACAAACATTTAGCCGTGATGCACCTGCCAGCACTAAAGATGTCGCTACCTGTGATAAATTTTAGACAATAAACCATGGAGAGGTGAAGTTTTACAAAGGGCAAACATTGACTAAATAATTTATCGAGTAATATTGTAAAACAAAATAAGCAATTTTATTCACTATGTTATTTTCAAAATCGTTCCTCTTTGAATGTAGAATGTAGAAGCTTAACTGACAGAGTACACAACACCAGATAATGTACACTGGTGAGAATGAAAGTTTTTCTTTTTTTTTTAAATGATCAGAGTGTGGGAAATGTTACAGGCATAAAGATCAGCTTTTTGCACTTCAAAGAATTCACTCAAGTTAGCGCCCTTTCTCGTGATTAGACTGTGGGCAAATTTTTTAACCTCTTGACGACCAGCTAACGCCGATTGGCGTAAACTGGTCGTCTGCGGGTTTCCATTCTTTCCATGTCCGTTCACGGAGGGTGTCTCCGTGAACAGCCGGAGAGCCGCCGATCGCTGCCGTAAGGCAGATCGGCGATCCCCGGCCTCTGATTGGCCGGGGATCGCCGGCGAATGATAGGCTGAAGCCTATCCTTCAATGCGCAGGACGGATATCCGTCCTGCGCAGCCCAGGAAGGAAGAGGGAGGGAGCACAGAAAACGATGCGGCCAGACCCCCCCAGCAGGACATCCCCCTAGACATTCCCCTAGTGGGGAAAAAAGGGGGGGAAGTCTGATCGCCCTGGCATAATACTGATCTGTGCTGCGGGCTGGAGATCCCACGCAGCACAGATCAGGCAAATCACCCCTGGTCGGCAAGTGGTTAAACTGAAAGGACATTTGGTTACTCATCAATGACTTCATGGCCTGTGATAATGGGACAAAAACGTAGGTGATATTTGCTAGTTTAAATTGCTCTTTCGCAGCATGTGAGTTATTGTCACCCTCTTGCCCTCTCGTCGGTTGTCCCCTATGCAGTTGTACCATAAGCAGTACGTACTCATTGTCAGGCCTGATCTGTGTGTCGTTATTTGGGGACATCTTTCTAAAGATGGCCATACATCAATAATGGTCACCCGACAAGCCCAGCTGATAGATCTGATCAGAGAGGGATCGATTACTGCCACACACTGCAAATAGATTTTTTAATAGATCTCAGCATTACATTTTTGTTTCTGTATCATGATTTTATGATGTTGTTTTGTATGAAAAAGATGAAATGATAATAAAAGATCAGATCTGTGTTGTCATTTTGTGCCTGAGTGCTGTAATTACTCTGCAGAGTAATCCCGCCAATCCCTACCAGGAGGAGTCCACAGTGGTCCTGATAGGAAGTCACTCAATTCACTTCAATAATAAGTCCCTCCCTTTGCTATGTACAAACAATTGTTAACCTGCTGCTCTCAAAACACCCATAGCAAGCTGGAACTCCACCCCCCTCTTGAACGGAGTCCCCCAGGGCTCTGTTCTGGGCCCCCTACTGTTCTCAATTTACACCTTCTGCATTAGCAGTCATCTCCTCCCTGGGCTTCAAATACCACCTATATGCGTATGATACCCAAATCTAATGGGTGGAGACAAGTTTACATGAACTTAGAAATGGTGGGACATTAGATTAGGACAGTGGTGGCGAACCTTTTGGAGGCCGAGTGCCCAAACTGCAACCCAAAAGTCACTTATCTATCGCAAAGTGCCAACAGTAATTTAAACTAAATACAAACTTTTAACTCATACGTGAAAATTATGGAAAATCCAAGTTGAAAATAAACTGTGAAGAAAAACAATTTCATCCATCCGACTCCTGAAAAATGTATTCATTTTTTTAAAACCTTTCAGTTTCATTTTCTGTTTTAAAAAGCTGAAAAAGTAGCTTTAATGCTATTGTCTCATGATTATGATTCAGCTTTTCCATAGTCTTGCAGTTAGCCATCATGTGACCCCCATCAAGACAAATTCAGCAATCATGAGGCCCCGAACATGACCAACTCAGCAATCATGAGGCCCCCAACAAGACAAATTCAGCAATCTTGAGGCCCCCAACAAATCACGAGGCCCCCAACAAGACAAATTCAGCAATCTTGAGGCCCCCGACAAGACAAATTCAGCAATCATGATTCCCCCAACAAGACAAATTCAGTAACCATGAGGCCCCCAACAAGACATTCAGTAACCATGAGGCCCCCAACAAGACAAATTCAGCAGTCATGAAGCACATAAATAGACAGCATTTCACATAAATAGGCAGAATGCCCCCTTAATATGGTAGACACCTCTCACCTGGCTTCTGAATTCTCCTCTACTGGCTGCTGTGCCTGGCAATACTGTTTTTGCTTGGATTGGGGATGATGTGTGGGCTGAAAGGCCTGGCGATGATGCTGTGGCCGGGCTGGCGGTGATGCTGTGGCCGGGCTGGTGGTGATGCCGTGGCTGGGCTGGCTGGCGGTAATGCTGTGGCCTTTTTGACAGTGATTTTGGGCTGGTTGGCTGGTGGTGATGCTGGGCTGCCTGGCCTGGATTGTTTAGGTAGTGACAGGTGCCCCCTAGTTTAGGTAGCGCCAGGAGCCTCCCAGTTTAGGTAGTGACAGGGCTCCCCAGTTCAGGTAGTGACAGGGCCCCCCAGTTCAGGTAGTGACATTTGCCCCAGTTCAGGTAGTGACAGGAGCCCCCAGTGCAGGTAGTGACAGGGACTCCCATTTCAGGTAGTGACAGGTGCCCCCCAGTATAGATAGCCAGATCTATAGGTGTCCCCAGTGGCAGCGGAGAAAGAAAAGGTAGCGTGTGGACAGCGGTGGAGAAGGGGGGGAAGTCTCCCCCCCCCCCCCCCATCCCTCACCTTTGGGGCTCCCCCTCTCTCTCTCGCTCCTCCCTTTAGAATTAAGTGATGCGGACGCAGCAGCGGACACTTACGCTATTAGCAGGCGCGAGTGACTCTGTATCTGTGCGCCGCTGCTCTGGTCTAGTCCAGACCAGCACAGTGGCTCACACAGAGAGAGTCACTCGCGCCTGCTAATAGCGTAATGGCCCGTACTCACGGGCTGCAGAAGTGGCCTGTCGCCAGCACACGTGAGCGTGCTAGCGACAGGCCGGCGACAGCTTCTCTCCAGGTCCCTCCGCGTACACACGCGGAAGAGGGACCAGCGGCGAGACGGAAGCTGTCGCCAACGTTCCTCCTCCCCCCGCCGGAAGCTCCATTTACCTCTATGGAGGTTGCTGTCGCTAGTCCGCGTACTCACGCGGACTAGCGACAGTTGCGGCGGAGGTGCGGCGGCGACTGTTGCCATGCGATTGAAACTTTCAATCGCATGGCGACGGGCGACAGTTCGGGGTGCGCGCACGTGCAACGGCCCATACTCACGGGCGACCTGTCGCCGCAACACGCGCGCGCCGCGTGTTGAGGCGACAAAAGTCCCTCGTGAGTATGGGCCATAAGTGTCTCGCCACTGCCGCCCGCATCACTTAATTCTAAAGGGAGGAGAAAGAGGGGGAGCCCTGAAGGTGAGGGATGGGGGGGAGACTTCCCTCCTTCCTCAATGCTGTCCACACGCTCCCTTTTCTCTCTCTGTTGCCACCCCAGGGTGGTTGGCCAGCCACTTCCATGTTCGGGTGGCTGGGGGGGGCAGCAGCTGGCCAGGGGAGTGCGTATGCCCCATTTTGCCCGACGTAGGGATGCCTATGTGCACACATACAGTGAGACATACAGTACCATGAAAGTATGCCTCATTTCCAATTTAAACACATATGTCATCCTGTAAGGAAAGTGTATCCACTGCGTTATCCCAACAGAACCTGTCACATCGCATAGCACTGCACCTTGCTCAATGTGAAAGCCCCATAGTACTTTCTTTATATGTGCGTTGAACAGGGAAATCGGTCCCTTGGTTACAAAAAAGGGATAGTCCCCCCCCCATCCCGCCCAATTAAAAAAAAAAAAAAAAAAAAGGATAGTACATTTGGGAGCATGTAATTAGCCTACCAGTACATCTTTGGGAGTTTGGGTGCTTTCATACTTTGTCACAATGGGTTTGATTCATCAAGCTTAGAAAGAGCAAGCGTAACTTACCAGCACATGCTAGCTGTACTACCGCAGCATAGCATGCACTGAACTCACGTTCCTGTCATTAAGCTGCACTGCTTTAGCAGTCCCAATTCTGTGAGTATTGTCTTGTGTAAACAAGGAGTCCTATCTCAGCTAACAACCTCTCACCCCATTTAGATGTTCTGTCAGAGGGCCCAACCGTCCCGTTTTCGTCTGGACTGTCGCGATTTTGGGGGGCTCTCCCGCTGTCACGGTATGAGCCCCCCAAGTCCCGGGCAGCAGTGGGCAGTGAAGGTGAAAAAAAAATGATTGAGGCGCCAGCCGCGGGTAAGTGGGATGCGGGACGCGTGCATCCCATTACTACCTCCCTTCCTCCCTTGGAATCTGGCCCCTGTGTGTCCCACCGTTAGCAGAGTGCGGAGCGGGCTGTCATTACCTGCGTCCAGCGTCCATGCGTACCGATGTCTGGCTTCAATCTGCTTCCTGTGACGTCACAGGAAGCAGGAAGCCAGATGCTGGTACGCGTCCATGGATACCGGTAAGCTGACAGCCCGCTCCGCTTAGCTGCGCACTCTGCAAGCAGGGGGGAGACACAGGCGGGCAGATTCTAAGGGAGGAGGGAGATAGAATTTAAGGACAGGCATCCTGCATCCCACTTCCGCGCGGCTGGTAGAGATGGGAAGTTAGGATCTTTTCAATGATCCGGATGATTCGAATTCGCATTCGGGGGTGAAATGAATAGCAGGACAGGTCTTTCCTTGCTGTGGACAGCAGAAGGGGAGGGGGGTGGACACACAGGGAAGGGGAAAAGACGGACAGAGGGCAGGGAGTGGACAGAGATGGGAGGAGGGACGAGCAGAGAGCAGAAATGTTTGCTTGCACACAATACCCACATGCTGCAATCATTATGCTTTACATGTATTTCACCTATATGCTCATCTGTGTACTTTGAATGCAAACGTCGCACAGTGAAAGAAAGCATTCCCAGAAGTAAAGTGCAGCTGTTTAGAGCGAGTGCAGGAGGATCATATTGCGCTGCAATCACAGTGCCTGCAAAGTTACTGAGGTGTGCTGAGCTGAGCCAAAAGCTTCCAATGTGTTCACTGTGCACAACTACGGAACAGACAGCCTATAATCAGCAGCACGTTATAGCCAGTATGTGTGCTCTACACATATCTGGCAGTGGCACCCATGTCCCCTCTCTCTCATCTACCTGTCTCCCTGCAAGGCTGTCTCCCATCCAACAGAGCGATCCGTCTCAGCTCTGCTTCCAGGACCCCGCTGCCCGCTGAGAGGGGGTGTGTCGCTCCTGGCCCCGCCCCTTTTGCGATCCGAATCACTCATTTTAATGATTCGGATGATTCGACTCACAAAATAGATTCGGATCAAAGATCCGAATCGTTCATGATCCGGACAACACTAGCGGCTGGCGCCTCGATAATTTTTTTCTTGCATTGGCACCCTCCTCCCCACTCTCATGGCCATCCTCACCCTCCTCCCCATCGTATATGGGAGAAATATGTATTAAAAAATATTAGGGAATATGATTAATTGAAAAAAAAATTCAAAATTCTTTTTATGGTAAGTGTGACGGGGGGGGGGGGGGGGGAGCAAACAGGATTGAGTCTGACGAAGGCTATATACAACCGAAAGCTTGCCTACTCTTATAGTGGAACTGAACTCAGAATGTGAAAAAACAGCATTGAAATCCATGTTACATATTGAAAGCAAAAACAATACAATAAATGTACAAAAATATGTAAATAACTCTATTATAGGTAATAAATCTTTAAACCCCACCCCCTATGACCGTATGCTGCTGCGGCAAGTCACGTGGCGCGGCAAGTCACGTGGTGACTGCCCGACAAGCTTGCAAAGATCCCTGGAAAGCCTTCTGCAAAATCCTCCCAGCAAGTCAATACCTCGCGATAGTTCCTGCTGGCTCTGTTGTTTATACTGTGCATCATCAGGAGGCGCCTCTGAGCTCTGACAGCTACATGGAGATCCGTCACTACAGGGAGATGAAAAGCAAGCAGATCTCCGTGACCCTGAGAGAGAGGAGACAAGTGCAGTGGAGAGGAGGGAGAGAGCCTTGTAAGAAGGTGGAGGGACATCAAGGGGGAAGCAACTGACAGCTGGAGAGGCTAGATAAGCCAGAAGACCAGACGAGTGGAGTGAAGAGGAGGGAGAGACACAAGGGAGGACATCAGAGACACTGGAAGAAGCAGGAGAGAGAGAGAGCAGATTTTTGCAGAGACAAGTGAGAAGAGTAGTGGAGGGACGGTGGAAAACAGAGAAAGCCCAGCAGATGCTGGTGTAGACCTGCACACGCCTGGGAGGTAAAGATTTCCCTCCTCCTGCACAGTACAGAGACAAAGCAGAGATACAAAGTGGTGAGAGGTGCCTGCATCCTAGAACCCAGCAAAGAGCCGTGCTGACAGCATTACAAGGAGCCTAACAGACCTGAGACCCAAGGAGAGAGGCCAGAAGGGAGTCCAGCAGGAGGTAATAAACATGTTTTATGTATTTATTTATCTCTGTGTCTCTGCGTGCCAGCTCTGTCTCTGTGCCTGCTCTGTGTGTGTCAGCTCTGTCTCTGTGCCAGCTCTGTGTCTCTATGCCCTCTCTCTGTCTGTGTCTCTGTGCCCTCTCTCTGTCTGTGTGTCAGCTCTGTGTCTCTGTGCCTGCTCTGTATGACTCTGTGCCCGCTCTCTGTGTGTGCCCGCTCTATATAACTCCTCTGTGCCGCTCTGTGTAACTCCTCTGTGCCAGCTGTTTCCTGTATGCGTCTCGTGCAGGTAGGCGGGGGGTGGATAAGTTTAGAGCACCAATCGACAGTACGTAGTAGGCGGAGCTGTAACAAGCATAGAGTATGAGGACGTAGCAGTGGGCGGAGCGAAGCCATACAGCGGCCGCCAGAAAACCGCAGCTACTGACAATCTCTACATCGTCTTGTTAGGTACCGCGGTTTCTGTTTAAAACCGTGAAACTGTTCAGCCCTAGTCTAGGGCCAATTTAGGGGTAAGCCAATTAACTTATCAGTATGGTTTTTTTGGATGTGGGAGGAAACCGGAGTGCTTGGAGGAAACCCACACAGACACGGGGAGAACATACAAACTCCTTGCAGATGTTGACTTGGCTGGGATTCAAACCAGGGACCCAGCGCTGCAAGGCATGTTATTGTTATACTTTATTTTTCCGCCCAGCGGATAGCTCAGAAACAGCCTTATCAGTCCACCGACAGTACACACGCTGTACTGTCTGCTGAAATCACGCCCAGCAGGAGGAGACCACGGACCCGTCGTTGCCTTTGATCAGGCGTGTGTACGGACCTTATTACTTTGATCTCCTCAAAAGAAATGCAGCTACTGACACAAAGTACAAGCATCAATTAATTTATGCAAAGTAGTGTACACACCACATAAACAATGCAATTGAACTGCTGTACACAGCCCACAAACACAATTACTAATACCTTTGGCTATTAGTAATTGTCTTTTTGGGTAGAGTATAGCTGTTCTAATTGCATTGTTTATGTGGTGTGTACACTACTTTGCATAGGTGGGTTTATGTCTGTGTCTCTATAGCAGCATTTCTTTTGTTGCGTTTATCGGTGGATTGCAATTGTAGTTGATATTTATTTGATTTTATTTATTTTTTTTGCATGTCCTATTAATGAATAGTTGATGGTACTTTTAGTTTGGTTGAAAAGAACTGTTAATTGAGTGGTGCTCTGACATGCATTGCATTGGATAGTTCTAGGCTACATTGCATGGCTTTGCTTTGTATGTGGTATGGTAGTTGAACTGCATATATCTTATGTCGTTTGTCTTACAAATCATGGGTAGAATTTATTAATTGTGTAATATGTGGTAGTATTTGGTGAATTTCTAATGCATTGTTAGTTGCAGACGTGTCGTGTGGGAGATAATTGTAGCATTCCATAACTGGTTTACATGTGTGCATTGTGTAGATGTGGCAATACATCTGGAATCTTGGCAATCATTCATCCATCTGATTACATTATTAGAATGGGATGAAGATTGGTGGCACCAAGAGCATGCGATGCGACCAAATTTGTGTTGCTTCTATCGATCAGGCATGCTGGAAGATGTAGGGCCAACTAGCACAATCTGGTGAGCAGCGGTAATATAGTGGGATATCGTGACGTCCAACACAACGGAACCCCTGGTGAAGCCCCCACCCGTAGAGTAAAATGTGCTCAGTGCGGTATACGTGACCTGTCACTGCCCGCCACAAGTAGGGTACACCATCCACATACACGCATCACAAGTGTTTCCTGTCATATACCTCTGCACAAGTGTGTGGTTGCACACGGGTCCACAGTATGGCGGCAACCAGAGGTTGGTGTGTGTATTAGGAGGGAGCTCAGAGCCACCGGCAGACAACAATAGATAAAGTATACTGCATTGGACAACATTTAATCATGGAGAGAAGCAATGCAGCTTCACAACGCCGATTCCCAAGAGATTTTGTACTGAAATCTGAACGGGAATTGGCCTGTGGTATATGGGCAGGTAACAGATCACTCTCTGAGCAGAGAAAGATGTGTCTCGAGGTTGAGCTTCCCATGCACCACCTGATGTTTGTGTACCATTAGTGGTGTGGAATGCCTCATTTCTGGCCTAGTTCACATGTAAATTGGTATAGCAGTCGCTATTGTTTGTTTTTTTGCAATATTGATTTCTGGACCTGGATCGACCTAAGACCTGTGTCTTAGATCGATTGTCGATCAAAGCATTTTTGCTTATTCATTAAAGACGAATTGCTCCCAAATTCTGCTACATGCAGCAGTATACAAGCGATGGCCACCTGAAAAGCGGTCAAAAATGCTTTCGGTGTGCACTGGCCCTTAGAAGTGTAGGCGTTTTAACCATAGTTGTGTTGATTATGCAATGTGATGTTGGGGTGATTAGTGGATTCCATATTTGAGACTTATGTTTCCTTTCAATTGTGTGTTTATGTCCACTTTTGTAAAGTGAGGGTGCCAGGAAATTGCCACTGTAGCAAATGCTTCCAATATATAGGGTGTTGAAGACAATGCATATCTGGGTTTACAGTTGTATCTCATAGTGGCTAAAATAGTTGCATTTCTTACGGTGACCATACATTAGCCGACCAACCAACCAATCGACCATCCAAGTCGATTAATATAATCAAATTGGATGAAAATTGGTGCTGCCAAATGCATGCCCGACAGACAAAGCGACCAATTTCTGGACAGAAATTGGCCGCACGGTCGATCGAGCATGCTGCAAGATGTCGAGCCAAAGTTGGTTGGTCGAATGTGTAGCGGTATGGCAGCCGATTTGCAAACGAGCGACGAGACGACGAAACCCCCGCTGCTGCAATGTATACATGTATGTAGTGTGTGCATTTATGCATTACCTGTCCGGTGTCAGCCACCACGCAGTTTCCGTTCATCTCGGCGGGTTTATGCGCTGCTAGCGTATATGCGGCTGTTACCCGACGAGATGGACGGACCCCGTGCGGAAGCTGCTACAGGACAGATAATGTATAAATGCACACACTACGTCAGGGTCAGCTGATTCTCTGATGATTTCATGCTGAAATCGGACGGAAATCGGCCTGTAGTGTATGGGCAGATTCGACCAAGAGACAAATTTATCTCTAATCCGATTCGATTACAGATAAATTTGTCTCTTGGTCGCATCTGCCCATAATCTTCTAATGTATGGCCACCTCTATGAGACTTTGTAACTGTGAACATGTCTTTGCTGAAGGGGAGGGGGGTTGACGTGAATATTTTTCGGATGCACTGCACTTATTCTGTTCAATATAGAAAAGTACTGGTTTCAAATAAAATGTATTTTTTTTTATTACAGAAATCATGCCAAAGTGTTTCATAATAGGATGTACCAGCGTGAGTGGAAATAAAGATAAGTTCCCATATATCATCATGCATACGTTTCCAAGGAATAAGGAAAGGCTCCAGCGGTGGCTTACTACCCTCGGAGTTCCAAAACAACACTTGGCTTATGTTAGCAAAAAAATTGCAGATGACCAACCAGGGAATAATTATCGCCTGTGCTCCAATCATTTTCCTTCCAATTGCTATACCTGGACTGGAAAACGCTGGAATTTGAGAGAAGATGCTGTGCCAAGCATTTTTACTGGGGTTCAATCTGCAGAGACTGATAAAGACAGGTGGCCAGATATTGTCAAGCGTATGAGACTTGATTTAACATCAGCAACATCTACAAGCAGTACTTGCTGTCCCTGTCAAGTATGCAAATGTTTGTGTCATCAGCATCCGGTACAGTATGTGCACAGACCTGACACTACTACAACACACACTCAAACAACAGAAGAGGATTTTACTGAAACATCAATACAAAAACTTCTTGTTTGGTCTGTGTGTCTGGATCATACATATCAAACACAACCTGAATCGCCACAGTACACGCAGGCAACTCCTCAGAATGATAGAACTGCAGTGTTGCCAACAAGTACTTCAACACTAACGCAGCTTACACTCACAAGTCAGTCTCCTGTTATTGCTGGCCCTTTTTGCACTCCTAATAAGTTCATTGTACATATTCCGGACACAGACCTTCCTGTGGACATTAGCTTTGACACTCCATCCTCCGCAACCCCACAGCCAAAAGGTAAGTACAATTTAGATGCTACGTATGTTCCCAGTGAAAGTGACCTGATGTCTGATTTGAGTTTTTCCATTCATGAACCTGAACCCCTCAGTGACGTCATAGGCCCCCAACTGCGAAAGGAGGACAATTATGTTAGAGATAGAAAATTTATAGTTTTCGAACAGTTCCTTGATGATCTCCTGTCAAAATTAATCTGGTAAATATTGTAGTGAGTAGTGAGAGGTAAATGGAGGCTGCCATAATTATTTCCTTTTAAGCAATACCAGTTGCCTGGCAGCCCTGCTGGTCTATTTGGCTGTAAAAGTGTCTGAATCACTCCAGAAACAAGCATGCAGCAAATCTTGTCATATCTGTCAAAACTGTCAGAAACACCTGATCTGCTACATGCTTGTTCGGGGCCTATAACTGAACGTATTAGAGGCAGAGGATTAGCAGGATACCCAGGCAACTGGTATTGCTTAAAGGACAACTGAAGAGAGAAGTATATGGAAGCTGCCATGTTTATTTCCCCTTTAGCAATACCAGTTGCCTGGCAGTCCTGCTGACCCTCTGCCTCTAATACCTCCAGCCATAGACCCTGAACAAGCATGCAGCAGAGCAGGTGTTTCTGACATTACTGCCAGATCTGACAGATTAGCTGTATACTTGTTTCTGGTGTTATTAGGACACTTCTGCAGCCAAACAGACTAGCAGGGCTGCCAGGCAACTGGTATTTTCTAAAAGGAAATAAACATGGCAGCCTCCATAGTCTTCTCACTTCAGTTGTCCTTTAAATGGAAACAAATATGGCAGCCTCCATATTCCTCTCACTACAGTTCTCCATTAAGTTAGCCAATAAATGGTATCATCCTCAGTGTTCTCCCCAGAATTTTTTTCCAGCCGGGTGGCATAAAAAAGTAGCCGGGTGGCATGCGAGGGGGGAATGCAGCTCTGCTTACAGAATAAAAAGAGGATGAGGAGACAAGCCAATGGACCTGCTAAGAACACAATGCAATTTCTGGACAGATTTACTGTCAGATCGACAATTTTCAACATGTCTGATCTGATTTCCGATTTTCTGTTCACTTCAATAGGAAATCGTGTAGAAATCAGATTGGACATGTTGGGAATAATCGATCTGACAGTAGATCTGTCAGAAAATTGCATTGTGTGTACCTAGCAGATTGTTTCAGATTAAGGTGCTCAGGTCCCTTTTTAAGCAGACCTGAACAGAGAACTTCCCCTCTGCTCTAAAAGATGCACAACAGCATAACCTTTAAAGGAAAACTGTAGTGAGAAGAATATGGAGACTGCCATATTTATTTCTTCTTAAACAATACCAATTGCCTGGCAGCCCTGTTGATCTATTTGGCTGCAGTAGTGTCTGAATCACACCAGAATCAAGCATGCAGCTAATCTTGTCAGATCTGAGAATATGGTCAGAAACATCGGATATGCTGCATGCTTGTTCAGAGGCTAGGGTAAAATTATTAGAGGCAGGGGATCAGCAGGACAGCCAGGCAACTGGCATTGCTTATAAGTAAATAATTATGGCAGCTTCCATATCCGTTTCGCTTTAGTTGTCCTTTAAAGAAAAACATTTCTTTGTTACAGCTGATACAAATGCTGCAATAAATCTGCAGTGTGTCCACTTCCTGCTTTCTTGGAAGCAGACATGTTAACATTCAGTGCTTTTTAAATGAGCTGATCTGCAGTCATGTGACACAGAAAGAGATGAAATTACACAGGCTAAACTGTCTAAATACAGGCTGCATTTCTCTGTTTTCCTTCTGTCCTGTGCAAGAGTTCAGCTCCACTAAGTGTCCCCAGTGTGCAGGGGGAGGGGCAGCACTACAGACACGATACAAAGCTGGGGCCAGCAGGAGACAAGTGCACAGGGGGCTGCCTTTTTACAGACAGCCTGTCATTAAACATGCTCTGCATGATGGCTGTGTCTCCTCTGCCCCCAAAGCAAATAAATAAACATGCAGAGGTGTGAAGGGGCATCACTTCTCCTGATCTCCGGGTCTCCCCCCTGCCGGATTAAACGCGTTTTCAACTACTCAGGCATGTTTACCTGCAGTCTGGAGGAGAAGGAAAGACTACGTGAGCCGCTCTGAGGCTGTCCCGGAGACCCACGTGGCTCTCATCTCACTCCTGGAAGCTGCTGCTGCTGTGTGGGCTTTTTTTTTTTGCTTTACTGCTCGCTCTGTTTTCATTGACGAGAGTAAGGCAGTGGGGGCACCGTTATAAATTAGATTCCATTACTCGGAGAATCGGAGCAGGAGTCCCGCCCCTTACAACCCGCCCAGCCAATCCCTCCCTGTCTCACCAGAACACTTGAGCTGACAGGCAGAGGAGCGCTCCTGCAGTGTAGCGTCAGTCTTTGCTATTGTGCGAGGCTGGCGCTGATTGAAACCAGGCAATGGAGCGCTCCTATGTGAAGTTTACTAGAAGCCCCAGGCGAGCACATGCCAACAGGCGGGCGGGGCTTCAAATCAGCCGGGCGGCCCGCCCACCTAATTAGCCCTGGGGAGAACACTGATCCTGATTCAAAACTTCTTGCATCTACATTGTTCATTCATCACAAACCTTTGGGGATTGCTCGTTTTTACAATGTCGGGGAACTGTAGGCGATTGAGGGACAGTCAGCAACTTGAACTGTACTTTGTAAAGAAATGACAAAAAAAAAAGATGTTGCCGCTATTTACAGTAAACGCTAAGCAGTACATTAACAGCTGCCAAAAATTTAATACAGCAGGCTGCAGTTCCACTTTCGTCCACAAGGTGGCGACCTTACTAAAACTGAATGAAACGCATGAGGAATAGGTGGATTCTGCAAACAGGAAGTTTGGCCACAAGGAGCCATTGTTGGGACTGGCAGCTGAGTAGGCAGTGAGACACTGTTCCTGAATATCCTCACCTATTTCTCCATGCAAGAGTGTTAGAATTTAGGATACAAGGACCTCTGCAAGGATGCCGTGATGGAGGATCAGCCGACCCTCACATCACCGGGTAAGTAATCACATACAGACAATGTATTCAGTCAGTGTGTGTTTCCTACAGATGGGTCCAGCAACAGAAACTCACCAGAGAGCTGTACAGGTCCTCTTTATTCCCAGGATTCTCCACAGGAAGACCCCACCATCCCCCACCATTATCGGGTAGGTGGGACTGATGATCCACTACTCAGTAATAACTCTAGCTTTATATTCTACAATTTAGCTTCAGTTTAGTAGTTTTAATGTGCTAATGTTTCGTTTTCTATTATTTTGTGAATTTAGGATGAAGATCTGATTGATTTGAAAGTTGAGGTTAAAGAGGAAGAAGAGGAGACGTATGTGAGGAGTGATCAGAAGACTATAGTGGAGGGTGACATGATGAGGACAAGTAAAGAGGAAGAAGAGGAGACGTATAAGAGGAGTGATCAGCAGTCTATGGAGGGGGGTGACATAATGGGGAAAAATAAAGAGGAAGAAAAAGAGATTTGTGTGAGGGGTGATCAGCAGTCTGCGGAGGAGGGTGACATGATGAGGACAAGTAAAGAGGAAGAAGTAGAGATATATGTGAGGAGTGATCAGCAGTCTATGGCGGAGGGTGACATGATGAGGACAATTAAAGAGGAAGAAGTAGAGATATATGTGAGGGGTGATCAGCAGTCTATGGCGGAGGGTGACATGATGAGGACAATTAAAGAGGAAGAAGTAGAGATATATGTGAGGAGTGGTCAGCAGTCTATGGGGGAGGGTGGCATGATGAGGACAATTAAAGAGGAAGAAAAAGAGGCATATGTGAGGGGTGATCAGCAGTCTATGGGGGAGGGTGACATGATGAGGACAATTAAAGAGGAAGAAGAAGAGGCATATGTGAGGGGTGATCAGCAGTCTGCGGAGGAGGGTGACATGATGAGGACAATTAAAGAGGAAGAAGAAGAGGCATATGTGAGGGGTGATCAGCAGTCTGCGGAGGAGGGTGACATGATGAGGACAATTAAAGAGGAAGGAGTAGAGATATATGTGAGGAGTGATCAGCAGTCTATGGGGGAGGGTGACATGATGAGGACAAGTAAAGAGGAAGAAGAAGAGACATATGTGAGGAGTGATCAGCAGTCTATGGGGGAGGGTGACATGATGAGGACAATTAAAAAGGAAGAAGAAGAGGCATATGTGAGGGGTGATCAGCAGTCTGCGGAGGAGGGTGACATGATGAGGACAATTAAAGAGGAAGAAGTAGAGATATATGTGAGGAGTGATCAGCAGTCTATGGGGGAGGGTGACATGATGAGGACAAGTAAAGAGAAAGAAGAGGAGGCATATGTGAGGGGTGATCAGCAGTCTATGGGGGAGGGTGACATGATGAGGACAATTAAAGAGGAAGAAGAAGAGGCATATGTGAGGGGTGATCAGCAGTCTGCGGAGGAGGGTGACATGATGAGGACAATTAAAGAGGAAGAAAAAAAAGATGTATGTGAGGAGTGATGAGCAGTCTATGGGGGAGGGTGACATGATGAGGACAAGTAAAGAGAAAGAAGAGGAGGCATATGTGAGGGGTGATCAGCAATCTATGGGGGAGGGTGACATGATGAGGACAAGTAAAGAGGAAGAGGCATATGTGAGGAGTGATCAGCAGTCTACAGAGAAGGGTGACATGATGAGGACAATTAAAGAAGAAGAAGAAAAGATGTATGTGAGGAGTGATCAGCAGTCTGCGGAGGAGGGTGACATGATGAGGACAATGAAAGAGGAAGAAGAAGAGGCATATGTGAGGGGTGATCAGCAGTCTGCGGAGGAGGGTGACATGATGAGGACAATTAAAGAGGAAGAAGAAGAGACATATGTGAGGAGTGATGAGCAGTCTATGGGGGAGGGTGACATGATGAGGACAATTAAAGAGGAAGAAGAAGAAGAAGCATATGTGAGGGGTGATCAGCAGTCTGCGGAGGAGGGTGACATGATGAGGAGAATTAAAGAGGAAGAAGAAAAGATGTATGTGAGGAGTGATCAGCAGTTTATGGGGGAGGGGGACATGATGAGGACAAGTAAAGAGGAAGAGGCATATGTGAGGAGTGATCAGCAGTCTACAGAGGAGGGTGACACAATGAGGACAATTAAAGAAGAAGAAGAAAAGATGTATGTGAGGAGTGAACAGCAGTCTATGGAGGAGGGTGACATGATGAGGACAAGTAAAGAGGAAGCAGAAGAGACCTGTGTGAGGAGTGATCAGCAGTCTATGGAGGAGGGTGACATGATGAGGATGGTTAAAGAAGAGGAATATTTGCTAGACATAAGATCAGTAAGTAAGTATTAAACACTGGATTACTGGATTACAAAGGTTACTCTTCCCTTTAGAAAGCTGAAACTGAACATTTGCTTATTAGGTTTGATTTGTTCCTCATCCCTTACTCTTTCTTTCTCTTACCTTTCTTCTTTCCTACTCTTTTGTCTTCTTCTTTACTACTTCTTCTTTAACTTTCACTACAGGATTGACCTTTTATCATTATAACTCTGCTCTATATGCACGTAAAAGACACCTAAACGTATCCCTCCCCTGTCTTCGCTGGAAGTCAGGTTTCACTAGTGTTGTTCTACAAACTGGGGTATACCCTTGCCCAGCCAATTTTGGTTTAGTGAATGGGCAGCAGTGATATTCCTGGTCTTTTGCACCTTCATTATATCCGACCTTCAAAATAATTCACTTGCCAGTATCACCAATGGTACAAAACTTAGGTCCTACTAATCGGAAATATCTGTTATGTCCTATTGAAATTTGTTTTTTTCCTATGTGTTTTATGAGTATATTTCTACTGTTTCCTTTTTGTGAATCCTGTTAATTGATGATTCATTGTAGCCCTTGTTTATTATTCCATATGAGTGTTTAACTCTTTTCTTATACAAAACTCAAAAAAAAAAATTATTGAAAAAAAAAAATCAATATCCGATTTGCCATGGGGCTTGGTAGGCCTCTGTCTATGGGTGTCAGAAGTGGGAGAGGTGGTTGAGATTGCTGCCTGCCGTCCTGCCAACCCCTCTGCCTTATAACAAATGCTGCAGCTGGTAAAGGAGAGCTGAGCGGCGAGTGCCTTTCAGCCAGAATAATTATCAGTTCCTGCACATGGGTCATCTCTTCTCCAGCTACCAATCCAGCCCATTTATCTCCAGGCATACATCCACATCTAAAGCCTGGTACACACTTTCAATTATAAATGGTCAATTAGTGCCAATGTTACCACTGCCATGTAGTATGAGGGTCAACAGATATTGAATACTATGAGCAGATTGTGTAGGTAAGCCCTAATACTATATATATGGAGGTGATGAAATTGGTCACTGATTGGCCAATCATAATTGAAAGTGTGGAGGTAGACTCTGTATGGTCCACAGGCTTCTCGGTTCCTCTTACAGCTCACCGCTCCAGCTTTGCATCCCTAGGAACATACTAGACAAGAGCTTGTGGCTTAGCTCCCGCCATGTACAGCCAGACTGGGCATGCTCAGGTAAGGACCGCACATGCGCCATAGACCACATTGCTTGTGCATGGAGGAAGAAGGCCGTACACAAGAGGCTTTGCTCTACTGGGCATGTGCGCACCTTACTCGCTCATGCTCAGTCTGGCTCAAACATGCCTAGAAGTGCAGCCACCAGAAGAGGGTCCTGTGCAGGAACAGTGGGCTCAAAGTTGACCTGGGAAGCATCAACCATCCAGAGGCTTCATCACAATGAAGGATTCGGTTCACAGTGGATGTCTGGAAGAAACAGGAACTGCAGCTTCTGTGCACAAGCACAACCTTCCTGTTGCATCTCTCCCTTCGCCATTAGCACCCTCAATGTGCCCTCTTTCCCCTGTACCTCTCACTCTGCTGCACCCCTGCTTCCTGCTTCCCTAGTAAAATGATTCAAAGATTCGGTTCAAAGATCCGGATCTTTTCAATGATCCGATTTGAATCATCCGAATCATTGAAACGATCCGGACTTCCCAGGATAGCACCAAGAGCCTCATAACGCGGCTCAATCTGACGTCTAACTTCAACACCACCATGCGTTGCGTTAGGGGCACGTGCGACCTTAACATACCCTAAAATGCAACGTCTTGGTGTGAAAGAGGCCTTAAAGTGGACCTGAACTCAGAACTTCATCTCTGCTCTAAAAGATACACAAACAGTATAATAACCTTTAAAGAAAGACATTTCTTTGTTACAGCTGATACAAACCCTGCAATAAATCTACAATGTGTCTTCTTCCTGCTTTCATGGAAGCAGACAAAAGGTTAACATCCTGTGTTTACAAATTAGCTGTTTCTGCCAAGGACTGTTGAATTTCTATGCTGACACAGCTGAGAGATCAAACTTGGGAATACTTACAGATGAGGGGGAATTATGCAAGCTCTTCACTCTAAAAACACACAGGGTGAATTTCTGTCTGTTTTCCTTGTATCCTGTGCAAGAGTTCAGGTCCACTTTAAGAGGAAAGGACCCAGCTACAGGAGTCACTTGTTCCCAGCAAATTACAGGACAGCAGGCACAACCTCCACATCTTGATGTACGCGATGATGGAGAGGGTGATTCAGGGTTGTAATCAGTAAAATAAGTGTTTGGCTCCCTATCAAAAGATGACTTAGTACTTGGTGTAAAAACCCTTGTTGACAATCACAAACGTCAGACATTACTTGTAGCTGGACACCAGGTGTGCACACATCTCAAAAAGGATTCTGTCCTTTTTGCAGATCCTCTTCAAGTCAGGAAGGTTTTGAGGCTGATGTTTGGCAACTACAACCTTTAGCTCCCTGAACAGATTTTCTATTGGATTAAAGTCTAGAGACTGGCTAGGCCATTCCAGGATCCTTCTTCTTCAGCTACAAATGTACTGCCTTGATGTGTATTGGGTCATTGTCATGCTGGGATACCCATCCACGACCCATTTTCAATCGCTTGGCTGAGGCAAGGAAGTGCTCACTCAAGATGTGATTGTCTCCTTGATGCGGTAAAGGTGTCATGCCCCCTTAATATAAAAATACCCCCAAAGCATAACGTGTCCACCTCCATGTTTAACGTTAGGGATGGTGTTCTTGGGATCATAGGCAGCATTCTTCCAAAAACAGAGAGTTGAGTTGATGCCAAAGAGCTTAATTTTGGTCTTTTCTGACCACAACACTTTCATCTAGTTTTGCCTTGGATAATTTAGATGAGCATTGGAAACCTGGACACGGGCCTGCAAGTGTGCTGTCTTCATCAGGGGGACCTTGCGGGATCTGCAAGGGTGTAATATGTTCCCAGTTGTTTTCTTGGTGGCTATGGTCCCAGCTGCTCTGAGAACATTGTCAAGTCCCCCTTGTCTCTGATATCCTTGGACATGACATTGGTCTTGGCACCGTGGATAGTTTGCAATCTGCTTTAGGGCCGGTTCACATTACAAACGCGGACGGCCACGCATGCGGAACGCAATGCGTACGAACGCACACCATCCGCGTTTGTATGCGTTGCGTGGCTGATCCCATCACTGAAAAGTGAATGGGACAGCTGCACGTTTTTGCTAAATCTGCGTGCAGCATGCGTTCCCGGACCGCACAGGTCCGGAACGCATGCAGTGTGATCATCAGACAGTGCACTCTATGCACTGTTTGATGTCGTGCATGTTGGCCTTCTGCACACGTTTCCAAAACGCGGCTGGAAACGCGTGCAGTCTGAACGGCAGGGCTGTGGAGTCGGTCCAAAAATCCACCGACTCTGACTCCTCAGTTCAGGATTCCACCGACTCCGACTCCTCTCCTCTAATTTGCATATTACAATTTTGTTGATTATAAGTATGTAACATGAAATTCGTCTCTTAACTGCCAACGCTTAGGAATTTTACAAGACAACTGAAGTGAGAAGGATATGTAGGACTACTATATTTATTCCCTTTAGACTAAAACTAGTCCTTGGTAAGAGTACTTGTAAAAGGTACAAACCAGAACAAAGAACATCTATCAGGCTCTAGGCAATGTAAGTGTGGGTACATGTAAGAGTGATGTGCAGGTACTCTGCAGGGGAATGAGGAGATTGTAAACAGACAACACCTCTGTGTTCAATGTGCACAGCATTCTCAGTGGATTCCCTGCAGCTCTGTGGGGAGTGCATATGTAGAGTATAGTACTACTGTGTAACAAAGTAAACCTGAGACAGATGAAATTAAAGTTTTATACATACCTGGGGCTTCCTCCAGCCGCCTTCAGGATAATCAGTCCCTCGTTGTCCTCCTCCACCACCTGGATCTTCTGCTATGAGTCCAGGTACTTGAGCCAGTCGGGCGTAGTGCGCATGCACACACTCCGCCACCAGGAGCATACTACACCTGTGCAGCACTATTGCGCAGGTGCAGAATGTTCCTGGCTGTGGGAGCGGCATGCGGCCGGACAGCGCTGACTGGCTGAATTACCAGGACTCACAGCAGAAGATCCGGGTGGTGGAGGACAGCGAGGGACTGATTAGCCTGAAGGGGGCTGGAGGAAGCCCCAGGTATGTATAAAACTTTACTTTTCGTCCGTCTCAGTTACCCTTTAATTTGTAGTCACCAAACCAAATTTTAACAACATATCAAATTATTTGATTTCATCAGCAAAGGGAGTGCATACATTTGCATAAATCAGCATCAATGCAGAATTATTTCCATCTCGTTGACCATCTCTATTAGTGACACAGCTACACATCAGGCTTTATTCTTACAGCATAGATGTTTAGTATAAGAGATTCCTGTGTACACATCATATATACAGTCACAATCAGATATGTATATCTGACCTTAAAAATACAGGGACTGCTTTATTGAAGCAGCACAAGTAACTAATTTTGATTGGTTTATTTCATTTTTGTGGACTAAGCACAGCTATTACTGTGTATATACTGTATATATACATTATTTTTAATGACTATTATCTGAGAAATAGAACATTTTATCATATTTTCTATTTTAATTACAGTTACAAATTCATTAGGAATCGGAGTCGGTGCATTTTTTCCCGACTCCGACTCCAGGCACCCAAAATTGCCCGACTCCACGACTCTGACTCCGACTCCACAGCCCTGCTGAACGGGCCCATATTGTTTCTGTGGACAGGCATCTTTAATACAGTTCCTGTAACGAGCTGGTATTAGGAGCACTACCTTACAGAGGGTGCTCCTAATCTCAGCCCACTACCTGCACACAGTGAAGACACCAGGGAGCCTAAAACCTTTAACTTTTTGTTAGGAGATCAAATATGTATTTCACTCATTACAATGCACATCAAGCTCTGACCGTGGGATACTGAGTTTTTGAGGGTTCTTCTGTTGTTGATCTGGCATTAACCAGCTATAACACACCATTACAATTATTGGCACTGGTCATTTCTTGGTCAGAGGGCAAATAAGCAAAATCAGCAAGGGGTAAAATACATAACCTGACTGCCATACATGCATGAATGCTGCCTGCAATACATGGAACATGAATGTACTGTTACTAATAATAATCCTTCCCCAGCAGATGGGCAGAATATGGGGAGCCCCTCAGAGGGACGTCTTATCTCCCCTCCAGATGATGCTGCAGAAGATAATGGCATCACACAATGTTCTCCAGGAGGAAACCCCATTACTGGAAATACACAGCACAGACTTTACCATGAGGAGAGATCACCGGATCCCTCTAATGCTGAGGAATCTTCTGACAGATCCCGTCCTGTTACCCCAAATACCCATCCAGGAGGTCAGAGTGAGGAGAGGTCACATGACTCATCTGCTTCTGAGGAATTTTCTGGTAAATCACTCAGTGCTAGACAACGCAGTGATAAAATATTCAAATGTTCTGAATGTGATAAATGCTTTACAAGGAAATCACGTCTTGTTGGCCATCAAACAGAGCACACAGGGGTGACTCTTTTTTCATGTTCAGAGTGTGGGAAATGTTTCACTGATAAAGAAAATTTTCTAAGACACGAAATAAACCACACAGGAGAACGTCCGTTTTCATGTTCAGAGTGTGAGAGAGGTTTCATTTCTAAAGCAGATCTTTTCCGACACCAGAGAATTCACACAGGAGAGCGTCCTTTCCCATGTTCAGAGTGTGTGAAAGGTTTTATTTCTAAAGCTGACCTTGTCAGGCACCAAAGAATTCACACTGGTGAACGTCCTTTTTCATGTTCAGAGTGTGGTAAGGCTTTCTTTCGGAAAAGTCACCTTCTTACACACCAAAGAACTCACACAGATGAGCAGCCTTTTTCTTGTTCAGAGTGTGGGAAAGCTTTCACTTCGAAAGCAGGTTTTCTCCGACACCAAAAAATTCACACAGGCTAACGCCCCTTTTTCATGTGCAGAGTGTGGGAAAGGTTTCATTCAGAAAAGTCACTTTCTTACACACCAAAGAAGTCACGCAGGCAAACATTTGTTTTGCTGTTCAGAGTGTGGGAAAGTCTTCCTATGGGAAGGTGATCTTCTTACCCATCAGAGGACTCACACAGGCCAATGTGTGTTTTGACATTTAGATGGAGGGATCTTCATAAACAAAAATCACACAGGCAAGTATAATTATTCAGAGGTAGGAAATGAAAAATGAACTTTTCTGATACCAAAAAAGAGAAATTTTGTGTTTTGAATGGTCGTGACACAAACTACCTCTCATCTGCCACTAGATGTGGTAGAGACCTTGCTTGTCCCATACACTCTTGCATTCAGGTAACAGCAGAAACTCAGGCAGCCACAACTACTTTCCATATCCGTTTCTCATCCTGAAGATCAGAAATTGTGTTTTAGGAAATATGAAGCCTTTGTAACATATTGCTATGTAAACTGTTCATTGTTAGTTTTACCCCTTTGTTGTCCTGTCTTCCTGTTACCGTGGGCTGTCTGTCCTTTTCTTCTGTCGTATTCTGCAGTGTTATTCTTTTGTATGGAAAAGATAAAATAATAATAAAAGAGGAGATCTATGATCTCCTTTTATACCTGATTATTCTTTATTGCTCTTCTGTATATTTACATCTCTGCAGGGGGCTGCTAACCCCTAAAATGTTCATTTTCTCTCACCCTTTCGACAGATGGTAAACATTCACACAGAAATAGTAATACTGGAAAAGACAAAAGAGAAAAAGCGTTACCAATAGAAAACACAGCCATTCTAATGTACAGACAGCAAGGCTGAAGAGAAAAGCTGCTATCCAACACAGTAGAAATAGCACACATTTACATATGAACAATACAAGATAACATAATCACACAAGACTCTGTAATGCAGCTATGGTGTAAGCCAGGGGTCTCAAACTCGCGGCCCGCGGGCCATTTGCGGCCCTCGATACAATATTTTGTGGCCCTCGTCATCAAATGCTTCCTTCTAGGTCGCTTCAGTGCTCCCAAGTAATCCGCCGCATCCCCGCCGCTAAACAAGGGCTGCAGAGCCCCCAAATCGCCCGGGGAGCAATCCGCCAGCATTTCCTGGAAGGGGCAGAGCTTTCAGCTTCAGCTCTGCCTCTCCTGACGTCAATCGACGGCTCTCCTCGCCCCTCTCTGTGAAGGTAGAGTGAGAGGGGCGGGCAAAGGCGGCGATGCGCCGCGATTGTGAAATTCCTTATGCGGCCCAGCCTCATCCTGCCTTTGCCTCCTGCGGCCCCCCCAGGTAAATTGAGTTTGAGACCCCTGGTGTAAGCTGATCACTGTAATTAAAGCCTATTAAAGTTAACGGAAATCGATCGGAAAGCAAATCGGACATGTTGGAAATAATCGATCTGACAGTAAATCGACCATAAAATCTCATAGTGTCTACCCAGCATAACAGGTAGAGCAATCAAGAAAAAACTTTTATATGGACATTCACCACGGAGAGCAGACATGCAAACTTCAACACAGCTGAATGGCAATGCAGATAAACAAAATTGCAAATACATGAAAAACTTTACAACAGCCTGCATGCAGTAATTCAGCACTGTCTGGCTAAAGCTTAGCTACAACAAACGCCAGAAGTCCCGGTGAGACCCTGACAAGGTGTAAATGGACAATGTACTGTCGTCCCACTAGGCAAAAAGCTGCCCATGCACTGCTGACACTTACGTGTGCCACTGTCCAGATCCTGGTGACCAAAAAAAAGTCTCAGTGATTAAACAAAAATCTCTCCAACACAAATTTAGGGGTTTTTCAGCTTATTCATTTCGTTGATAACCTGGCCTGTTTCCAGGATGTGGAAATGTCAGCACATATGCTAACAAAAATAATAGATGTTTTTGCCCATGAACACCTTGATTAAAAAAAACCCCACAAATTCTTACAGAAAAAATAAAACTCATTCAAAATTTCTGAGATTTTGGTCCACTAAAGCAAAATCAGGATAAGAACAAATCTAATTAGGAGGGGGAATTCTCCCTCAGCTTCTTCCATGTCAGACTCAGAACTTAGAGGAAATCTAAAGTCAGCCTAAAAAAAGGATTTTAACTTACCTGGGGCTTCTTGCAGCCCCCCGGAGTCCTCCTATGCCCACGACGCCGGTCCAAGTCCCTCCAGTCAGCAGTGGCGACTCCCACTAAGCTGGCAAGCCTTGCACCTCCTCATCACGCTCCCGCGGCCAGGAGCATTCTGCACATGCACAGTACGCGAAAGTCGCTACTGCCCATGCACAGAGTGCTTGCAGGATCAGGGTGCACACGGCTCAGGGCTGACTGGCGGCGACCGGCCAGCTTTGCAGGGGTCGCCATTGCTGGCTGGAGGGACTTGGACCGGTGTTGTGAACACAGGACTCCAGGGGGCTGCAAGAAGCCCCAGGTTAGTTAAAATAATTTTTTAGGTTGACTTAAAGTAAAACTTAAGTGATCTAAATCGTGCGTCCTCGCTCACGTTCCCACCACCAGGAGCATCCTGCGCATGCGCAGTTGGGAAAAGTCTCTACTGCGCCTGCGCAGGACATTTCTGATAACGGAAGCATGAGCGAGGACGTGCGTGGCCAGGGCCGCGTAGGCGCAGTGGCCAGCGACCGAGCCAGTCACCGAAAACTGGGGGACTGGAGAATCCTAGAGTGATGGCGCGGGCAGAGGGTGGCAGCAGGGGGCTGGTAGAAGCCTCGGGTAAGTGAAACTTTTTTCTTTATATTACTTAAGTTTCCCTTTAAGTTACGACTCTGAGCTGCAGTACATCTGGACTTTTATAGAATACCTTTGCTTTGCCAATATATCAGTTATTTGACCTGGCTTAGAGTGTTAATTATGTAACAGTCCCATTTCCATGGGAGTAATGTAGGCTATCATTAACGCTTTTTAAGTTAGACATTATAACATTTCATAAAACTAAAACATTTCATAAAAACATTCATTTCACTGTATTATGACGATCGAAAATCATCAGCAATTCAACCTTTTTACAACATTCTTTTCCTTAATATGCATTCTTTCATTCCTGTACATTCATTCTCTCACAAATTCGCAACTGCACATCACACCACAATTTAGCACAGAAGTGATCCTTCAGTCAGCCATAACATTAAAACATATGTCCTTTTCTGGGATTTCAAACCCAGTTTCTGCACTTTAGTCAATAAGTCAGGCAGGGAACACACTTGACTGTTTTTGTGCGTGTTTTCTGCACAGAAAAACTGAGAACTCATGTTAATCAATGTGCTAGTACACACTTTCTGTGTTGTTCACGTGCAGAAAAAAAACTGACATTATGCATCATGATTCTGCACATTTTGTCAGTTTTCTCTATCAATTACATCAGCTGCTGTGAAAAAACGCGCCCGTTTTCCTGCATAGAAACACACTTGCTGTGCAGAAAAAGTATGCAGGAAAACGCGCACAGAAAACTGAAAGACAAGTGTGTTCCCTGCCTTACTCAGAAACCTTTATTAGTCAACCAGCATACATGTCTGTTATCTTTCCACAATGGTTCTACCCTTTTCAGCCACAAAGGATAGACTAGGCAGGCTTTCACAGATACAATTTATATAGTACCTCAGACAGAAATGCCGGCAACCCTATTATTATCTTACAATTATAGTTATATTCACATAAAATCCTTCACATAGATTATTATTATTATTTAGTATTTATTTAGCGCCAACATCTTCCGCAGCGCTGTACAGAGTATATTGTCCTTGTCACTTAACTGTCCCTCAGAGGGGCTCACAATCTAGTCCCTACCATAGTCATACAGTATGTATATATCATGTAGTGTCTGTATCGTAGTCTAGGGCCAATTTAGGGGGAAGCCAATTAACTTATCTGTATGTTTTTGGGATGTGGGAGGAAAACAGAGTGCATGGAGGAAACCCTTGCAAACACAAGGAGAGCATACAAACTGTGTAGATAGTGGCCTGGCTGGGATGCGAACCAGAGACCCAGCGCTGCAAGGAGAGAGCGCTAACCACTACGCCACTGTGCTGTCCCATATATTTTTAGGTTTACAAAAAACCCTCACATAGATTGCAAATAATATGTCAAAGAATCATTTATTATATCTGTATTCTAGCTAATCCTAAGATTTAGACTCAAAACTGAAACTTCCACACAGGAGAACCATAGACCTTACATTCCAGAAGAATCCATTATACAGATAGACTTATTCATGTCAAGAACCGCAAGGGCCGGTCCTTGATTGGGTCAATCCCTCAGAGTCAGAAACTCGGTGTTGCTGTCGCTTTGCACATAGATGCCCATATGTGGATTCGCAGTCTATGAACCGACTAGCCGAGAGGAGCGTCCACTCCTGACTCCAAAGGATTCACCACACACGTACAATTCAAATGCTTGCCACCACGTGTGAGTCAGCACACGGCTGTCACTATATTAGCACACTGAGAACACTGTAAGTTAACCCTGAGCTGTATGCAGGGATCAGCGCCAGATCTGTCTATCTGTGCCCGATTCAAGCATACGGGTTGTAAATACAAGATATTTGTACACTGAAGCGAAAGGTTACACCCGGCAATAGCTGGCAGCCGAATTACATCATTCCCTACCTTTCACGTTGACCTGGAGGGGAAATAGTAATTAACACCGCTGGTACTTGTGCAGAAGCAGGGTAAGCCGTATATTGGCTGTATCCTGCGCCCAAGTCTTCCGGTGGCTATTTCATAGATTTGTATTTCTATCATGTGATTAAAGGGCAACTGAATCAAGAGATATATGGAGGCTGCCATATGTATTTCCTTTTAAGCAATACCAGTTGCCTGGCTGTCCTGCTTATCCTCTGTCTCTAATTCTCCTAGCCACAGCCCCTGAACAAGCATACAGCAGATCAAGCGTTTCTGACATTATTGTCAGATTGGACAAGATTAGCTGCATACTTGTTTCTGGTGTTATTCAGACACTACCGCAGCCAAATAGATCAGCAGGGCTGCCATGAAACCGGTATTGTATAAAAGGAAATAAATATGGTGGCCTTCATATACCTCTCACTTCAGTTGCCCTTTAAGTCAGCCTTGACATTTTGTTTTACGTTTTTATGAAGTTATGTTAGGGCCCATATCTGGTTCATGGTCAGTTCTCAGATGGCTATTTATTTTCAGTTTCCATGTAATTATTTTATTATTGATGGTATTATATAGTTCACCTGTTCTTTTTTTCTGCTGAGGTGATGTGAGCTTTGGACAGGTATGTGAGCTGTAATCTGCAAACAAATACAGGCAGGCAGTATCAATTTTCAATAATACAAAATACATTTAAATTCATCTCATGGATGCATTAAATATTTTTTTTTTACTATATGTATTCATTGTAACTACTCTTATATACAAGATCCCTGTACCAAATTATCACAGGAAATAGTCTGAGAAAGACCTATGGATCACTTCTAAAGCTTACTCTTTGAATGTTTTCAAGTTGGCCAATAAATACTATTTATGTTCAAAACACCCTGCAATACTGTCAGTCTCCACAAGGTGGTGACCTTTATTCTTCTGAGTGGAACGCAGACACTAGAAACAAGGAACACAAAGACAGGAAGTCAGAGGTCAAAGGTGAAGCTGGAGGAAGTAGAGGGAAGCCATTGCTGAAACTGGCAACACAGGAGGTAATAAGGTACAGGAACATAATGACTATATTTTAGAGAGTTTCTGATTTCCTGTCCTATAATCCTTCATAAGGTGTCATTATGTCCCTTACTATTTCTCCATGTAGTGGTTGCAGTATTTAGAAGGAACTCTACAAGGACATCATGATGGAGAATCAGCCGCCCCTCACATCACCGGGTAAGAGGAGACTTTCATTTCATATAAAGGAGAGAGCAGTTATGGAGGGTCCACCTAGATCCCCCCCATCATCTGATAATCACACAGAGAATATACAGTCGGTGTGTGTGTTTCCTACAGATGGATCCAGTCACAAAAACCCACCAGAGCGTGCAAATGCTACGCGTGATCCTCTCTGCATATCGTGTGCGGTCTTAACTTACATGAGCTTATCCTAATTGCCACACGATAGCATGTAGCATGACCACGATAGTACACAAGGGTGAGGGGGCCAGGTGCAGGGTGCCTGGGGTAGGGTGTCTAGGGCACACTCTTGGTGGTGAGGAGGGTGCTAGTGGGTAGGTGGGTTGTCAGTGGAGGGGGGGGGGAGAATGCCCGTGGGTGGGGAGGAGGGTGCCACTTTTAGGTGGGGGGGGATTGCCTGGAGGCGGAAAAAAATGACCGAGGCTCCAGCCGCGGTAATGAGGGATGCGGGAGCCAGGCTTCATTACTTCCTCCCTCCCTCCCTCTCTCTGAATAACCCCCTGATGTGTCTGTCTGTCCTCCCCTCCCTGTAGGCAGAGTGAGCGCAGCGGAGCAGCCATTCGAGTCCTCTTACCGCTGATCCACGCATACTGTCTGGCATCGGACCTCCATGTGCTTCCTGTTTACTATGACGTCACAGGAAGCAGATGGAAGTCCTATGCCAGTACGAGTGGATCAGCGGTAAGAGGACTCGACTGGCTACTCCGCTGCGCTCACTCTGCCTACAGGGAGGGAGGAGGGGAGGACAGACAGACACATCAGGGGGTTATTCAGAGAGAGGGAGGGAGGGAGGAAGTAATGAAGCCGGGCTCCCGCATCCCTCATTACCGCGGCTGGAGCCTCGATCATTTTTTTCTCCTCCATTCTCTGCCCAGCCGTCGGGACGGTTGAGGGGTATGGTATGTCTACTACTATGTTAATTAACATCGTCTGAGCCGCACCACTGCACTGTCACGGTTGCGCTATATGCTATTGCGCAGCATTTAAAATCATCTTGCGTAAGTTTAGACCGCACGTTAATTGAAACTAACACAATACATTTACCAGCCTTTAATGAATCAAGGCCGTGAAGACATCAATCAGTGTGTGTGTTTCCTACAGATGCATCCAGTAACAGAAACAAACCAGAGAGATGTGCAGGTCCTCTTTATTCCCGGGATTGTCCTCTGGAAGATCCCACCATCATCCACCAGGTGGGTGGGGCTGAATTTCATGTTGTTGGTGGGTCTATGTACATTAGAAGATGGGACACACACATCACTTTATGTATGTGTGTTAGGCAGCAATGTATAAATATATTGGTAATGAGCCAGCAGAGATGGTCAGTGAGATAGTAAACATGGAGAATGCTCACTCCCTGGCAGCACCTGTCTATTTATTGCAGGGTAAGCCTGTCAGGGCCTGTTACCACTTGCTCGAAAACCGGTCAGAATCCGCAGAGTTTCCCAGCAGGCAAATTGCTCGGGGAAACTCTGCCATAGGAAATAATGGCACTGCCGGCCCGAATCGCTTGCCCTAGCGATTTGGTTGGCATTGCCCTCAGTTTTTGCGCGAGAGGCAGAGAATCCCATAGCCGTGCATGGCACGGCTTCTGGGATTCGTCTGCGTACCCGCAGACCCGGTGGTGCCGCCGCGCGTCTCGCAGTGCGCGGTGGCTAGTGGAAATGGGCCCTTAGCAATTTAAAGGCACGGAAAGTGCACCTACACCTTCAGTACCAGATCTAGCCAGGACTGAACCAATTGAACCACAGGTGTCCACACTCCAGTCCTGGAATCTATGCCAGTGTTTAGAATGGGCTGAGAAATTGAGAGATGTGTTAAGTGAAATATAATGTGGCTAGTTACTTACCTGGGGATTCTTCCAGTCCCCTGAAGTCCTTCTGCTCCCTCACCAGTTTACATTCTGCTCCTTTCCTCCACTGTCTGCCTCTGAAAGCTGGACGACTCGACCAATCGCCAGTTACTGTGCATGCGTGGTCCTGACTGCACAGTACCCCGACTACGGGAGCAGTAGCAATTTTTACTTCTTGTGCAAGCGAAGAATGCTCCCGGCCACTGGAGTGCAATGGAGAAGATGCACGGCACAGGGCCACTTATGCAGCCTTCAGAGGGGGACAGCGGAGGAACGGAGCAGCACGGAATAACGGCGAGGGAGTAGGAGGACTTCAGGGGGTTGGACGAAGCACCAGGTAACCAAATAACTGCACACATTATATTTCACTACAGATTTCCTTTAACCACTTGAGGACCCACCCTTTACCCCCCCTTAAGGACCAGCACTGTTTTAGCTGATCTGTGCTGGGTGGGCTGTGCAGCCCGCAGCACAGATCAGGGTGCAGGCAGAGCGACCAGATCGCCCCCCTTTTTTTCCCCACTAGGGGATGATGTGCTGGGGGGGTCTGATCGCTCATGCCTTGCCTGGGTGTTGCGGGGGAGGGCACCTCAAAGCCCCCCTCCGCGGCGAAATTTCCCCCCCTCCCTCTCATACCTTTCCCCTCTAGCAATCTGGGCTGCACAGGACGCTATCCGTCCTGTGCAGCCAGTGACAGGCTGTCCCCTGTCACATGGCGGCGTTCCCCGGCCGCTTATTGGCCCGGAGATCGCCGATCTGCCTTACGGCGCTGCTGCGCAGCAGCGCCGTACAATGTAAACAAAGCTGATTATTTCCGCTTGTGTTTACATTTAGCCTGCGAGCCACGATCGGCGGCCCGCAGGCTATTCACGGAGCCCCCCGCCGTGAATTGACAGGAAGCAGCCGCTCGCGCGAGCTTCCTGATTAATTAGCCTGCAGCCGGCGACGCAGAACTGCGTCGCTGGTCCTGCAGCTGCCACTTTGCCGACACGCGGTATGAGTGCGCGGTCGGCAAGTGGTTAAAGGGCAACTGAAGCAAGAGGGATATGGAGGCTGCCATATTTATTTCCTTTTTAAAAGGCAACTGAAATGAAAAGACTATGGAGGCTGCCATGTTTATTTCCTTTTACACAATACCAGTTGCCTGGCAGCCCTGCTGGTCTGTATGGTTACAGAAGTGTCTGAATAACACCAGAAACAAGCATGCAGCTGATCTGTCGGATTTGACAATAATGTGAGAAACACCTGATCTGCTGCATGCTTGTTCAGGGGCTATGGCTGAAAGTATTAGAGGCAGAGGATCAGCAGGAGGCCAGGCAACTGGTATTGCGTAAAAGGAAATAAACATGGCAGCCTCCATATACCGCTTACTAACTAGCCTGGCTTGCTGGAACTGTGTTGCTGTCTAACAACCCCAACGCTTATTACTGGAACTATTCTCCGTTTTGACAGCTTTGCTGCTGTGGATATCTGCATTTCTAGGAGAACTGTAGGGGACCAATGCGTATTGTACTCCCCCTTTTTGCTCGCTGTTCCATTAATCCTTTTAAATTTTGGCCAGCAATAGTGTGATTGTATGTTGTGTCAGTGCTGTGTGTGTGTGAGGTTGTGGCGGGATGGCCATCTCATGCTGTTTTTAAAATATATATGTTATTTTTTGATTAATAAACACATTTTGATATTTATGAATATATTTGTATATTAGTGGTTATTGGGATCATCTGTAGTTCTAGTTCCTCTACTTTTTGCTCTTTTTTTATCTCCATATACCGCTGTCTTCAGTTGTCCTTTAACTTCTGTGCCGGTCTAATTCCCCCGGCAAGGAGGCAGCGCAGCACTTTTTTTTTGTTTTTTTGTTTTTTAAAATCATGTAGCGAGCCCAGGACTCGCTACATGATAGCCGCTGAGCATCGGCAGCTCTGCAGCCACTCCGATCGCTTCCGGCGATCGGAGTAAGCAGGAAATCCCGTTCAAAACGGGATTTCCTGCTGGGCTTCCCCGGTCGCCATGGCGACGGGGCGGGATGACGTCATCGACGTCGGGACGTCATAGGGAATCCCGATCCACCCCTCAGCGCTGCCTGACCCTGATTGGCCAGGCTGCGCAGGGGGGGGAGGCGGCTCGGCGCGGTGGGTAGCGGCGGCGATCGCGTACTAAACGCAGCTAGCAAAGTGCTAGCTGCTTGTAGGAAAAAAAAATTATGCAAATCGGCCCAGCAAGGCCTGAGAAATCCTCCTACGCAGGTTACCCCGAGCTGAGCTCGGGATAACCGGCAAGGAGGTTAATGAACCACATGTTTCCTGATTCAGTCCCATCAATCAATTTGAACTGTGACAAAAATGTGTGACAAAATTGGACCTTGAGGGCTGGAGTGCAACACCCGTGGATTAGTCTTAAGAGACATCAGTTTCACATAATTACACAATTACGTGTTTAGCAGGGAGCTGTGTGCACCCAATCTCTCATTGCCCCTTTCCTACCATTGCTATGTGTCGGAACCACATTACCTGTAAGTTGCTCTAAGCTAAGAGGGCATAGAGACACATGCCATGCCATAAGAGGGCATAGAGACACATGCCATGCCATAAGAGGGCATAGAGACACATGCCACCCTTGCTGCCAAGTAACTGCATTATTATGGGAAACTGATGTTTCTTTCTGAAACGGAGGAGATAGTGTCATTGGTTCAGCCCTATCTAGATCTGGTTCTGCAGGTACAGGTACACTTGCTGCGCCTTTAACCCTTTAGCAGCCAATCTGTTTAGAAGCTTGCAAGTGCTCCAGGCCAATTTATTTTAGCACATTTGCTTATTTATTTTTTGTTACTTACCTACTTCTAATTAGTACTGCTGTAATGTGCATTTATGGCCACTTGTCACTAGGGGGCAGTGTGAGACAATAAGAGAGGACCTCTGCTTTCAGTTTCTATATTTTCTGCTAGCAGAGAGAGACATCTAAGCATTCCAAGAATTTACAGCACAAGTTCTGCCAACTGAGGTCAAAAGCGGTGCACTTATCTCAAACGAGGTACTGTAACTCTATTGAAGCTGCAAAAT
The DNA here is from genome assembly GCF_040937935.1 of Hyperolius riggenbachi. Lineage (NCBI taxonomy): Eukaryota > Metazoa > Chordata > Amphibia > Anura > Hyperoliidae > Hyperolius > Hyperolius riggenbachi. The sequence continues at coordinate 248,385,598 of NC_090655.1, read as the reverse complement.
GGTTAAATAGTGACCGGCTTATCCTGCAGTTCATTTAAATAGGCCATGTGCTGCCTGAGAGTGAGCACTTACCATTCTTTGGGTTTTGCATCTTAGAAGTAGGTGTGGCTGGTCTCCCTGGTGTTGGGGGGGACCCTTGTGGGGCTACATTCACCCCCTTGGAATGTAGCATGCGGTTGATAGTCCTGGGTGGTGGCAGCGCTCGGTACCCTGCCTATACTACTTGCCCCCCTTTGGAAGCTTAGAGCACCCCACAGGTAATGTAGCTCCCAAGTCACATAGCAGAGGTTAGGAGGGGTCATAGAGACTGACTGATTGCGTCGCTGCTGCTTCCTCCTAATGGTCAGTAAGACTTGTATCCAAATGTCATGTAAAGTTCATGTAAGTTACTTTTCCACACACTACTCTGCATTTTAGGCACCCCTGTGGCACACCTGATCACCAAACAGGCCCACTCGGTCCAAAGCAATTGCATAAGTTGCCTTGTGTGTAGTCTGGCCCTGCCCTAAAGCAAGAAGGTAAAGCAGTACTAGTGGATAGCACTTTCGCCTCGCAGCACTGGATCCCCAGTTTGAATCCCAGCCAGGGAACTATCTGCATGGAGTTTGTATGTTTTCCTCATGTCTGCATGGGTTTCCCCTCCCAAACATACAGACAACTTAATGTGCTTCCCCCTAAAAATTGGCCCTATATAGACTATGATACATGCCCTACACAATACATACATAGACATATGAGTATGGTAATGATTAGATTGTGAGCTCCTCTGAGAGATCATATACTCTGTACAGTGCTGTGGAAGATGTCAGCGCTATATAAAAATAATATTCTTTAAGGACAACTGTAGCGATAGGTATATGGAGGCTGTCATATTTATTTCCTTTTCAACAGTACCAGTTGCCTGGCAGCCCTGCTGATCGATTTGGCTGCAGCAGTGTCTGAATAACACCAGAAACAAGCATGCAACTAATCTTGTCAGATCTGACAATAATGTCAGAAACACCTGATATGCTGCATTCTTGTTCAGGGTCTATGGCCAAAAGTATTGGAAGCAGAGAATCAACAAGGTAGCCAGGCAACTGGTATTGCTTAAAAGGAAATAAATAGGGCAGCATGCATATCCCTCTCGCTTCAGTTGTCCTTTCATTCATCTGTACACAAGCAGGAACGCTATCATCAGCAGTGGTGCAGCTCAGCTTTCCTAAGGCCACACATGAATCAGGAAGTGGCAGAACTTTGGAAATGTGTTTTAATACTGTCTTTGAATAATGTATAATTTAGGTGTAGTGCCATCATGCTTAGGCTTGTTATTTTGTATGATGTTGTGATTATAGAGTGAAGATCAGGTTGGTTTGATAATCAAGGTTAAAGAAGAAGAAGAGGAAACATCTTTGAGAGATGATCTGTCTTCAGAGGAAGGTGACGTAATGAGGACAATTAAAGAGGAAGAGACGTGTGTGAGGGGTGATCAGCAGTCTACGGAGGAAGATGTTCTGAAAGTGACAATAAAAGAAGAAGAGGAAGAAGAAGAAGAGGAGACGTATGAGATGGGAAATCAGGTCTCTCCGGAGGAGGATGTGGTGATGGTGACAGTTAAAGAGGAAGAATTTTCTGTAGATATCAGCAAAGGTAAGTAAGAAGCATTGAATGGAACTGTAATATTAATGTCACACCAGGGAAGTAGGAGTCCCGATATTACAAAAGTTAAGAGATCAATTTACCCTCCCTTCCTAAACTGAAATATATATATATATATATATATATATATATATATATATATATATATATATGTATCAATTGTATTAAGATAAAAATTCATAGGTATAGAAGCCATTTGGTGGCAGGCAAAACAGCAACAGCGTTTGGTGACCAATCGCAGACGTAGTACAAAAAGAAATACCGGCACAGTTTAGGCTATAAACTAGCACAATTACTTATAGGATACCTTTAGCCTTAAATCAGAAGTAAGGTTAGGAGTGGCACACCTTTCCGTTTATATTAGAGTGCTGGACCTTAGATGCAAAGCAACAGCCAATACAGTTCCAATACAGTTCCAAACAGTCCAAGGATAGGTTCGCACACCGGCTTCTCAAATGAGCAAAAAGTGTAGTTTTATTTCATCATGCGTCAAACACTATGCATGACAATTGTTTCGGGGCCACTAAGGGTCCCCTTCCTCAGATAAGTGCAGACAAACATTTCAACAGTCTTAAATCAGTTCAGTAATTGACACCCTGTGTGTGTGGAGAGATACGCATAGGCTTACCGCACCTCCTGTGGCCCTGCGTCTGTCTCTGTTTAGAGCTGTTCGGTCCAAAGTTCTGGTCGGCAAAGGAGCAGTATGTACATGGGAGTACACGTTCACATGCCCTCTGACCTGAACATACTGCGCGTGCCCTCTGACCTGGACATACTGCGCGTGCATGTGCACTATGTCCACGTGGGCACCTTCTTCCACGTCTTCCAATGGGAATGTGGGAGTACTCCGTGGACATATTGATCCTGCGCCGCCCCGCTGACTAGGACTTTGGACCGAACAGCTCCTAAACAGAGACAGACACCAGGCCACGGGAGGTGCAGTAAGCCTATGTGCACCTCCCCACACACTCAGGGAGTCAATTACTGAACTGATTTCTCCTCAGGGATATTGCAGATTCACAAATTAAACCATCAGAACAGACAACTATATGAGTCAAGAGATAAAAAAAGAAAAGGTAGAATAGCATCAAAGGCAATAAAGGAAGAAAAATAATTAAGGCATCCTACCAAGAACCGACCATTATCACTTGATAAACCCAAGAGGCTTGTCCCTCACTAATTCTGGATCCACAGCCTCTGATGTCTCAAGCCACCTAACCCATATATTACTAAATCTAGTTGGATGCCCCTATGAGCATTTACTAGCCTCTCTAATTTAAGATAGGCATTCATCTGCTTGACCCACTGAGTGAAAAAGGTATCTGAACAGCTGTAAAAAAAATATGTCAAGTAAATCTCCTCCTAACCTCCTCGGCGTTCCGTTTCTGCTGGATTTCTGGGCCAAAAGTTTTCCAATTCATTTTCATAACCTTTTTTCCTGTAACTTACCAAGATGTGTCAAGAAAGCGTCTAGTATACATTTTGAGTATAATAGAAGCTTGAAACACAAAATCAAATCAAAATAAAATTTCAAAATTACTCCCCAAAATTTCTCCAGAAAATAATTTACATTTCCGAGCTGCAGCTGCTCAACCTGCACTAACATGAATGTAAAGTTAGCCATACATCTAGCAACAATGGGCAGATTCGACCAAGAGACAAATCTGATTGATCTGATCAGAGAGAGATCTGTCGGCTGCCCATAAACCACAGGCCGATTTCTGCATGAAATCTCTCGGGAATTGGCCTTGTCTGCCACCTCACCACTGCCCCCCAGTGTATAAATGTACCCCCGATGTGTGCATCTATACATTACCTGTCCTGTGTCGCCCACCATGCTGTGCTTATCTGTCTTCGGAAGCACACAGCAGGTTAGCAGGTTAACCAGCTATAGGTGCCGCAGTACAAATTAGCCAGCTATAGGTGCTGCTGTACAGGTTAGCCAGCTATAGGTGCCACAGTACAAGTTGGCCAGCTATAGGTGCTGCAGTACAAGTTAGCCAGCTATAGGTGCCGCAGTACAAGTTAGCCAGCTATAGGTGCCGCAGTACAGGTTAGACAGCTATAGGTGCCGCAGTAAGATTTTCACCGTGATGTTGCGCTCAGTCCCCACTTTCTTTAGGCTGCTGACTATACACAGAGACAAGTCCCAGTCACAAGTATAGAATACAAAATAGCCGCACCAATGTCCGCATCTGCTCTTGCGATCCAAGATCCTTAAAAATATAAGCACAACAAACCAAAGCTTCTCATAGTGAGTATTGCCTCATCAGTGACACCCTTGTGCATACACACACACTGCGTGAGGATAAAGATTACTATCACCAGGGCTAGATGGGGATCACACACCCCCCTTGCTTTCCCTGCTCACCAGAGGAATTCTTGGCTGTATTGCATATCATAAACAATCCATGCTGTGGAACCTTATGCTAATATCCAGTCCCTCCAATATCCATATCAGCCCAGTTGCAAGAGCTCTGCTCGTAATTGCTGTGGAACTACATTGCCAAGAATGCTTCAGTCACCTTATGAATGTGGTGTGCAAAAAACTATAATACCCACAGTGCTCTATCACAACAGCACGTTATATTGCAAGAGCTCTGCTCGTAATTGCTGTGGAACTAGCAATTACGAGCAGAGCTCTTGCAATATAACGTGCTGTTGTGATAGAACACTGTGGGTATTATAGTTTTTTGCACAAAAAATGTAGCATAATGTGTATATGAAATGAAAATCTAGTCTCTATAGGTCACCTGTTTGAACATACATAATTGAATAATGTATAATAAACCATGAGATCTAAAACCTAATGGTAAGACACTACGTAGTAGCCTGAAACTGGATATATTTAGTAAATGTAGTAATAGAAAGTATGATCGGGGACTACACTGAATATATTAAAGGGGAAGGAGTGTGCCCAATTGAATTGTGAGTAACCATGTATATATAAGATAGGGACATCCGGCCTATGTAGGGAGCACACCTGACCCCCTTAGTAACAAGAATAAACATGATAAAAATAAACTGTTAAAAAATAAATAAAAATAGATAAACCAAGGTCCTAAAATTCTACAATAAGGGACTGCATGGTAAACTGGAAAAACATGTAGATACTAGATGTATGTAATAAACAGTATGCCGTAGGGATATAGCTATGTATTACGTAATATTACAGGCATGTGGTAGAAATGACCAATTGGAGAACGGTGAATGCATAAATGCGAGGAGAGGGTGAGGTGGGGGGGGGGGGAGGGGAGGGCGTGTGGGTATGGACCAAGGGTGGGGGGAAGGGGGGGGGGGGGTTGGGAAGGAAAGGAGGGAGGGAGGAGGGTAAGAGGAATAGAGATAAATAAGGATACATGATCAATCACAATGAGGTTCACAGATTGTGCTCAAGACATATATTCAGTCCCTCGGGTTGTAAAGTTCTCAATTTGAACACCCAGTACATTTCTCTGGCTCTTAAAGTTTCATAACGGTTGGTGACATCTTCAGAGATTTGTTCGATCGGACAGAAAGTTAATGTGGAGGAGTCTTGATTGTGGAATTCCTTAAAATGTCGTGACAGGCCATGTTTACTGTACCCCCTAGAGATGTTTCTTCTGTGCTGTCCCCATCTATCTCTATCTACCTTTCATAGCCGGTAAGAGCATCTCTTCCTTACCTGATTATTCAACTTATATAGTGTACTTAGAATTATTGGTCTTATATACATTCTAAGGGCGCCTTCCCTCACTGAACTTTATAGGTACCGCAGTACAGGTTAGCCAGCTATAGGTGCCGCAGTACAGGTTAGACAGCTATAGGTGCCGCAGTACAGGTTAGACAGCTATAGGTGCCGCAGTACAGGTTAGACAGCTATAGGTGCTGCAGTAACGGTTAGCTAACTATAGGTGCGGCAGTACAAGTTAGCCAGCTGTAGGTGCCACAGTTCATGTTAGACAGCTATAGGTGCCGCAGTACAGGTTAGCCAGCTATAGGTGCTGCAGTACAGGTTAGCTAGCTATAGGTGTTGCAGTACAGGTTGGCCAGCTATAGGTGCCGCAGTACAGGTTAGACAGCTGTAGGTGCCACAGTTCATGTTAGCCAGCTTTAGGTGCCACAGTACAAGTTGGCCAGCTATAGGTGCTGCAGTACAAGTTAGCCAGCTATAGGTGCCGCAGTACAAGTTAGCCAGCTATAGGTGCCGCAGTACAAGTTAGCCAGCTATAGGTGCCGCAGTGCAGGTTAGACAGCTATAGGTACCGCAGTAAAGGTTAGCCAGCTATAGGTGCCGCAGTACAGGTTAGACAGCTATAGGTGCTGCAGTACAGGTTAGACAGCTATAGGTGCCGCAGTACAGTTTAGACAGCTATAGGTGCCGCAGTACAGTTTAGACAGCTATAGGTGCCGCAGTACAGGTTAGACAGCTATAGGTGCCGCAGTACAGGTTAGACAGCTATAGGTGCTGCAGTAACGGTTAGCTAACTATAGGTGCGGCAATACAAATTAGCCAGCTGTAGGTGCCACAGTTCATGTTAGACAGCTATAGGTGCCGCAGTACAGGTTAGCCAGCTATAGGTGCCGCAGTACAAGTTAGCCAGCTATAGGTGCTGCAGTACAGGTTAGCTAGCTATAGGTGGCGCAGTACAGGTTAGCCACCTATAGGTGTTGCAGTACAGGTTAGCCAGCTATAGGTGCTGCAGTACAGGTTAGACAGCTATAGGTGCCACAGTACAGGTTAGACAGCTGTAGGTGCCACAGTTCATGTTAGCCAGCTATAGGTGCTGCTGTACAAGTTAGCCAGCTATAGGTGCCGCAGTACAGGTTAGCCAGCTATAGGTGCCGCAGTACATGTTAGACAGCTATAGGTGCTGCAGTACAGGTTAGACAGCTATAGGTGCTGCAGTAACGGTTAGCTAACTATAGGTGCGGCAGTACAGGTTAGCCAGCTGTAGGTGCCATAGTTCATGTTAGACAGCTATAGGTGCCGCAGTACAGGTTAGCCAGCTATAGGTGCCGCAGTACAAGTTAGCCAGCTATAGGTGCTGCAGTACAGGTTAGCTAGCTATAGGTGGCGCAGTACAGGTTAGCCACCTATAGGTGTTGCAGTACAGGTTAGCCAGCTATAGGTGCCACAGTACAGGTTAGACAGCTGTAGGTGCCACAGTTCATGTTAGCCAGCTTTAGGTGCCACAGTACAGATTAGCCAGCTATAGGTGCCGCATTATAGGTTAGCTAGCTATAAGTGCCTCAGCACGTTAGTTAGCTTCATGTACCCCATTATAGGTGTGTTGTCCCCCCTGCAGTGGTTCCCCCCCCCATGCAGCGATAGCGGGTGGATGGGTGGTGCTGGTACTCACCATGCCGCTCGCCCACGCCGACCACGCCACAAGCTCCAATCTTCTCTGTCTACAGTACTGTGACTAGAGAAGACGAGCTGATAGTACTATGGGCGCAGGCGAGTGGCACGGTAACAGCAATGGCTGCCCACCTGCTATCTCTACGGAGGGAGGAGGGGGAGAAATCACTGCAGGGGAGAACCTATACTGCAGTAGCTATAGCTAGCCAATGTGTACTGAGGCACTTATAGCTGGCTAACTTATCCTGGGGAGGAAAAGTGGTCAGTGGAAGTGGATGGGGCTGGGAGAAGCGCCACAATCGCATGTGGCGAGTGCTTGTTACTGCACCCATAATGGTGACGGACATACCTCTTTGATCTTCTTTTTCCCACCGTCACCATTATGGGCTAAATGCCAGGGAGGTTAAGGGAGATCTGTAAATGGTGTGGGCTGTTGGGGGCAGCAAGCATTCAATGAGCTGCTTCCTAGCAGCATCCACACCCCCCCCCCCCCCCCCACCCCTAGTGTGTATGCAGCCCACCATCTATGTGGGTGCTAGGCAGTGCTTTGAAATCATGCAGCCCTGGCCACCACAATGCATGATGGAGAATGTAGTCCATTAATTAATTAATTAATTTAAAGGACCACTATCCCTCCCAAAAAAATAAAAAAATGTAAAATATGTGTGTCCACATACTTATAAGGGGTACATTTCTCCCAGATTAAAATGTACTCCTATGGAAATTGTCCTATGTTGTTGTCACCTACAGAGGGTGGGCAAAATCTGACAGGTTTCAGACTAGTCCATCACCTTATGGGGGATTCTCATTATTTATTTTATTCTTAAGAAAAGCAGTTCCTAGAAAAATGTATACAAAGATGGCATCCCTACTCATTTTCACACTATGCTAGCATCTGGACTGAGCACCTACCATTCAGTAAGTGCTTTAGAAAATAAAAATAACCCTGAGGATCCCCCATGAGGAGATGGACTGCTCCAAAACCTGTCAAATGTTTGTCTAAGGACGTATGTAGACTCAATACACTATACACATCTTCAAAATGATCTCAGAATATACTGCTGATAACGATATTCTTTTCCCAATAGATGGACGTAACATCGAGAAGCAATCACTGGGACATCTTATCTCTCCTCCAGATGATGATGATGACGATGCAGAAGATAGTACACCACACGGTGTTATACAGGGAAAGGAGGAGATCTTCCCATGTTCTGAGTGTGATAAATGCTTTACAAGAAAATCCCATCTTGCTTCCCATCAGAGGGAGCACACAGGGGAGACTCTCTTTTCTTGTCCAGAGTGTGGTAAACGTTTTACCAAAAAGCAAAGTGTTCTTAGACACCAGAGAAGTCACACTGGAGAGCGGCCTTATTCCTGTTCAGAGTGTGGGAAATGTTTCACTGATAAACAAACACTTGTTAAGCACCAGAGGAGTCACACAGGTGAGCGCCCTTATTCTTGTTTAGAGTGCGGGAAACGTTTCACTTGTAAGCATTCCGTACTTACACACCAGAGAAGACACACAGGAAAGTATCCCTATTCCTGTTCAGAGTGTGGGAAAGGCTTCATACATATAGGACAGCTTCTTTCGCACAAGAGAAGTCACACTGGTGAACGCCCTTTCCCGTGTCCACAATGTGGGAAAAGCTTCACACGTAAAGATGCCGTGCTTACGCACCAAATCATTCACACAGGGGAACGCCCTTTCTCATGTTCAGAGTGTGGGAAACGTTTTATTCGTAAAGGAGACCTCCTTGCCCATGAGAAGATTCACACGGGTGAGCGGTCTTTTTCGTGCCCAGAGTGTGGGAAGGCTTTCGTTCATAAAAATGCCCTGCTTGCACACCGGAGGAGTCACACAGGCGAGCGCCCCTTTTCCTGTTCAGAGTGTGGAAAATGTTTCAAACGTAAAGCTCATCTTATTACACATCAGAAAATTCATGCCAGGTGATGCTGGTGACAAACAAACTTAAGCAATGTGCACTGTCTCACTGGCACAATCTGCACGGCGTATGTACAGTATGTTCTCCCTTGTCTGTGTGGGTTTCCCCTGGGCATTCTGGTCTCCTCCTACATCCCAAAAACAGGCAAACTGATTGGTAGATCAGGGATTTATTTTGTCATACCCAGGGATTGCAATGTTTCCGGCTACAGGGTTTGCCAGAAAATACTCAGCAATGCTGCCCCCCAATCCTTGTTTCCTGGCCTTTTCATCTACCATACAGGCTAGTGAGGTTAAGCCCATGAGTTTGTGGCTCCTGCAAAGCCCCTGGGCAATACCACATAGCAGTTAACACAGGGGGGTACCTATGCGAGGCACCCTTGTCTTAATGTTACAGGCTTGAGACTCTTCCCCTACTCTGGTGTCCAAAACAAGGTTGGGGTAAAACATGGAGGGAGGTTTAGGGCACTGTGTAGTCCCCTCCTTAATAAAAGTAAGCAAATAGCCACTCCCACAAGTGTGTGTGCGTGCGTGCATACGCGTGCACTAAAAATCTACTCAGCAGCACTGAAAAGGCTTGGTGTTTTTTAACAGTTTGACTGCATCAGAACTTTGTTTTTCTTACCCAAGCCTCAGTTTTAGCTGCACAGAAGGTAAGCTCCACCCCATGAAAGAAATCTGCCCGGGCATTTTTCCCCTCATGCTGTGCAAAGCATGATGGGATTTCTGATGTTGTTGTTCTTGTTGCCTAGCGCGCAGCTGGGAGGGGTGATCAGGACAGTTGGAACTGTGTCTCATGCTCCCTGTCACCTCCTTTCAACCAAAAAGATGGCTGCCCCCATGAAATCACAAACATTTGCCTGTTCTTTTAAAACAGGGTAGGTAAGAGATGATATTACCTATCTATTTTAATTAACATAACTAATGTAACTTAATGACAGTATGTTTGTTTAGGCTGAAGTTTCTCTTTAATTGGCTTCCCCCTAAATTGGCCCTAGACTACAATACATACACTACACAATACATGCATAGACATATGACTATGGTAGATTGTGAGCCCCTCTGAGGGAAAGTTAAGTGACAAGACAATATATACTCTGTACAACGCTGTGAAAGATGTCTGTACTATATAAATACTAAATGATAATTAATAATAATATTGTTGCCAGCCCCCCTCTGTTTATAGACCCGGCTGTATTATGTAACAGCATGATGGGGATGGTTTATATCAGTTTGACGACACATTGAGACAAGCCCAGCCCCCACTCATGTAAATCACTGCATAGTTTTGCTGTGTAATCAGATTACGTTTATAAAAAGAGGTGGGCCGGTTGAAGTGCAATAGATGAGCTCCAAAGCTTGGAGAGATAATATGGTGGGGACAGTACCTCTTCAATAAAGATTACAAGCAAGCTGAAGAGATCCTATGGCTCTTATATATGAGGTCATCACCCAGCGCCGAGTCAGTATTTTCCCTGCAGAAAGGGCTATTTCTTCTTTGTAAGCTGTGTATTCTTTTCTTCTGTGTATATATTTTCTCTGATGTTTCGGTTGTATGAATGAGAATAAAGGATAATAAAATAACAGATCTGTGTTGTCTGTCCCTGCTTTCCTGTGTCCTCCTCTGGGGAATAAAGCTACTGATCCTGTTATCAGCAGTGCATGGTGTGTAAGTTGTATCGGTTCCTGTATGGCTGCTGCTCTGCTGTGAAGGTTACAGCATTTAGAAGTGTGCCCTGTCTTCCCAAACCTGCTTTTTAAAATCTCATATAGCTTGAAAATACCTCGGTGAGGAGCTCACAGTTATGCTGTGCTCACATTGGATTCATCATTAGTCACTGTCAGCAGACTCAGCAGTCACAGTTATCTGACACAAATAAGATCATAATCTTTACCTGTCGGCAAATATGGTGTGGTCACAGTGTCTGCCTGTCAACAGAGTGTGGTCACACCATTCATGCGAAGATGTGCGCGATCTTTTGCAATCTCCACCACTAACACTTCACGCCAGTTGGTGTGGAGTGGTCCTGGGCCTGCCGCACTGCTCACGTCAATCGGCGTGGAACAGTCGTTTAGCGGTTAAGGGTACTCCTACATGATTTGATCTTGTGGGCCAATCAACCTTTCGATCTGATAATGTTAATCAAACGTAGGAGAATCGGTACTGCACCAAGACCACCCAATCAATCATCCAGTTGATTGCTGACCAAAATCGGTCATAAGGATTGATCAGGAATGATGGAAAATCATGGTCACAAGGGCTTCACCAGGTGGGTGGTAGTAACGCCTGTCACGTTGGCACCAATCCTGGCCTCATCCTGTGTCCGGCGTCACCATGAGCATCTGTGCCACGTAGCACCAGGTGCATGTAGCGTTCACTGTGACACCAGACACAGGAGGAGCCTAGGATTCATGCCGGCAGATAGGCATGCCTTCAATATTGCACACGGCATGTGATGGGTGGCAGCAGGACGATCTCCATTATATTTCATGAAATCTATTGGAAAGCAGTGTATGGGCAGGCAAGGCAATAGATCCCTCTCTGATCAGACTTAAGTCAGAGAGGCATCTATCTAATGGTTAATATGGTGGCAGATCACATGATGTATAGCCATCTATGGTCCCAATCTCTGGCTGTCAGTAATCACAGTCTATCTGTCATCTATCGTGATTAGATAATAATCACTACCTGCAAGTAGAAAATTATCTCCTGACAGACGATAACATACACATATTTTACTTGCACATGCCCTGTACTGATACGCTTCTCCATGGATGGGAGCGCGGCTGGAGGAAACCTATTGCACTTTTGCTGATTGAAATGGTTAAAGAGGGTCCCTATGCTGGAAGGGTGGGCTGCACCTTTTGAACTGGAACACCTTGCACTGCCAGATGTCAGTAATCTGGACCCTCAGCAGCATCAGCCATTACCACAGGTTTCTTTCATGAAGAGCTGGGTCATCAGTCACTGCTGAGCCTTTGCCTCCCTCTGTCCCCCTCCCCCCCTTCGATGTCTCCTTAAAGAAAACCCGAGTAGGCTTGCATATAATGCCCAGCCTCTGTTGCTATACAGTGCCCCCCCCAGTGCTCTGCTGTGCCCCATAAATCAAACGCCGTGCTAGCAATATGCAGGGTGTCATTAGCAGGCTGTTTACATCTGCCATATCACTCTTGCTGCTCCCCCGCCTCCTCTATGTCGCTGCTCCCCGCCCACGTCCATTCCCTTCCCCCCGCTGATTGGTGGGAAGGGCGGGGAGCGGTGAGAGTGATAGGGCTGATGTAAACAGCCGGCTATGGACACGCTGCGTGCCGCTAGCACGGCTGGGTGATTTATGGGGGCACAGCAGAGTGCAGGCAGGGCCTGGGGGGGAGCAGTATTGCAACAGATGCTGGGCAGGATATGCAGACCCAGCCTTTGTGTGCTAATAGCATTCTTACAAGCCACCTCGGGTTCTCTTTAAGGATGACAGATGATTGCCAAGTGCAACTAGTGGTGCCGTAGTATGGCAGCCTCTGCTCTTGGCTTTCGGACACTATCCTCCCTCCTCCTACCAGAACCTGTATGAACCAAAACCAATTCCAGGTACAACCCTCTCTTTTGTACTTGGCAAAATACAGGAGTCTGATGTGGATCCTCTGGACCTTTCAGAGGCTCTCACTTTATAGGGAAGTATCTGCAGGTGTACTTTACAGGAAAAAAAAAAATTACAACAGGCTGCAGTTCTCATGTTATCCACAAGGTGGTGACCTTGACTGGCAGGCATAATTAGGAAGCTGCGTATCGCAGGCGAGGTTAGAGGAAGTACAGAGCAGCCATTTCTGGGTCTGGCAGCAGATAAGGAAATACACCGACATTATTCTGAAGTTTTCTTATCCCTCTGGTGAGGCCCTGAGCCTCCAAACAGTGCCATCTATTTCTTTGAGGAGGATTTAGAAAGACACAAGCACATCATGATGGAGAATCAGCCGCCCCTCACATCACCGGGTAAGAGGAGACTTTTATATCTTGTAAAGGAGAGAGCAGTAGGGAGGGTCCACCTAGGTGACTGTCCCTCACAGGAGCTCACAATCTAATCCCTACTATAGTCATATGTCTGTGTATGTATCATAGTCTAGGGCCAATTTGGGAGGAAGCCAATTAACGTCTCTGTATGTTTTTGGGATGTGGGAGGAAACTAGAGTGCCCGGAGGAAACCCACTCAGACATGGGGAGAACATACAAACTCGGAGCAGATAGTGCACTGGCTGGGATTTGAAGTGATTCTGATTGGCAGCGGGAAGGTTTCTCAATAACTCACAAAGATTTTTCATTCAGGCTTTTAAGATAAACTTATTTCCCACTGCACATCGTTTATTGAATCTATTTTTACACTGATCTATTATTTTCTCTGCAGTGGTTGTGAGTGTGTGCTGTGTCACGGGAGTGTATGTTGTGTATGTTTCATTTTTAGCTCACTGCAACTTATAGCAGCTATTTATCGATTACAATTTTTGATTCTAGCATCATATGTTTTATTGTTTATGGAGGGGCAGAAGACGTGTTAAGGGGATCTAAGTGGCAGCTAATAAATGACAAGGAGGAGCATAAGTAATTACTGATTTGTGTGCAGTCTTTATGGTTACTGTTAAAGAGACACTGAAGCTAAAAAAAAATTTATGATATTATGATTTGTATGTGGAGTACAGCTAAGAAATAAAACATTAAGATCAGATACATCAGTCTAATTGTTTCCAGTACAGGAAAAGTTAAGAAACTCCAGGTGTTATCTCTATACAAAAAAGCCATTAAGCTCTACGACTTTCAAAGTCATGGAGAGGGCTGTTTTCTGACTTTTATTATCTCAACTGTTCCTTAACTATTTACTTTTTCTCTGCCAGAGGAGAGGTCATTAGTTCACAGACTGCTCTGAAAGAATCATTTTGAATGCTGAGTGTTGTGTAATCTGCACATATTATAGAATGATGCAATGTTAGAAAAACACTATATACCTGAAAATAAAAATATGAGAATATTTTCTTTGCTGCTAATCTTCTAGTAATTATTCATAGTACACAACCAATTCATTATATCATATATTTTTTTTCGCTTCAGTGTCTCTTTAAGCTGTGTACACACACTAGACCGTGGTGATCGAAATGAACGATAAACAATGGCTCAGCTGAGAATCGGTTAAAAACTGCATATGACAGCAATTATAAATCATGTAGACCAATCCATCCTGGCAGATTGGTTTGAGCGATAATCAGTGTCAGTCGATTATACTGAACGATGACAAACAAACACAGACAACACAGAACATTTATATCGCACTTTTCTCCTGGCGGACTCAAAGCGCCAGAGCTGCAGCCACTAGGACGTGCTCTATAGGCAGTAGCAGTGTTAGGGAGACTTGCCCAAGGTCTCCTACTGAATAGGTGCAGGCTTATTGAACAGGCAGAACCGAGATTCGAAACCAGGTCTCCCGTGTCAGAGGCAAAGCTACACTATCTCACATTTCTGGGTTCTTATTTTTGCGGTTTCGGTAAAAATCCAATTGAAAGAGCATTGTTTGTCCATCGCTAAACTCAAATGTATCCCAACGTTGTTCGCTCATTACTAACGGCCGGGAATCACTTGTTTTCCAATGGCCGCAGTCTGTACAGAACTTTAACCCTTCCCTCTGCCAATCTGGATCAGTTACTATACAACAGGGCTGTGGAGTCGGAACAAAAATCTTCTGACTCCAACTCCTCAGTTTATGAAACCACGACTCCAACTCCGGGTACCCAAAATGGCTCCGACTCCTCGATGCCAACTCCTTAATCTAATACTTCACAGTGCTGTGGATTTTGTACAAAAATCATCCGACTCCTCAGTTTATGAAATCAACGACTCCGACTTCAACTCCGACTCCGGGTGCCCAAAATTGCTCCGACTCTTCGACTCCGACTCCACAGCCCTGCTATACAATACTCAATATTTTCATGAACTTTCTTAATTTTACTGCTACTGGACCCGGCTTTCTGTTTCATTCCCTCTCTCCTTCCTTACCTCTCTGTGTACAATAGAAGTAGAAGAAAGACTGATAGTGGAGATTAATAAGGATGGGCTTAAAGG
Organism: Hyperolius riggenbachi; assembly: GCF_040937935.1. Lineage (NCBI taxonomy): Eukaryota > Metazoa > Chordata > Amphibia > Anura > Hyperoliidae > Hyperolius > Hyperolius riggenbachi. Next base: position 248,370,577 of record NC_090655.1, on the reverse strand, counting down.
GAATCTGTAAGAATAGAAACTGCCCCTGAGGGGTACTTACCTCGGAAAGGGGGAAGCCTTTGGATCCTAATGAGGCTTCCCTGTCCTTTTCACCCTCCAGGATCCAGTGCAGGCTCCCCAACACCACGTGCAGCGATATTTACAATATGCGCGGCAGCACAGGCGCAGTATTAGCTTTCCAATCGGGCTCAGGCGTAATTAGCTGAGCCCAATTGGATCCGCTCTACTGCACAGACGAGTCACCTGATCAGAAAGCTGTGCAGATTGTAAATATTTCCAACGCTTGTCGGGAGACTTTTGGGGGAGCCATCGCTGGATCCTGGAGGATGAAGAGGACGGGAGAAGCCTCATTAGGATCCTGAGGCTTCTTCCTCCCAAGGCAAGTACCCCATAGGGGCACACTTTTTCCTTACAGATTCACTTTAAACATCAATATCACATAACATCTGTGAATTGAGTCTATGGGCCTGATTCACAAAGCGGTGATAACCCAGTTATCACGCCTAAAAGACTTTAGGCGTGATAACCTTTGCGCGAGTTATCACCGCTTTGTGCTTTTGATCGCGCGCAAAGTCCTGTGCGCAAAGTTTTTGCACGCGCAGCGGCCATAGGGTTTAATGGGCGCTGCTCACGCACGCCACTGCGCGATTGTGCGCGCTACTTCTTATCACACCTAAACTAAGTTTAGGCGTGATAAAGGGCTTTTCACAGGCCTGCAAATACTTTGCACCGCTTTGTGAATCAGGCCCCTTGTGATAAAATAAAGAACACATGTTAATGTAAAGGACAAGTGAAGCAAGGAAAAAAAGTCAGATTCCTGAGGTTTCCCAGATCCTCTTACAGACCACTGACCCTGTAGATCAAATAGGTTTCTACTGGCAACAAGCACAGCCGAACTGGGCAAGTGCATGTAAGGTCCTCACATGCCCACTATAATGAACCGATCCACATGGAAGAAAAAAGATAGCGCTAGTCCTTGGCCAGGACTGTATTCATGTAATTAAAGGATACCCGAAGTGACATGATGAGATAGACATGTGTATGTATAGTACCTAGCGCACAAATAACTATGCTGTGTTCCTTTTTTCTTTCTCTGCCTGAAAGAGTTAAATATCAGGTATATAATTGGCTGACTCAGTCCTGACTCAGACAGGAAGTGACTACAGTGTGACCCTCACTGATAAGAAATTCCAACTATAAAACACTTTCCTAGCAGAAAATGGCTTCTGAGAGCAAGAAAGAGGTAAGAAGGGGAATTTCTTATCAGAAGGGGTCACATTGTAGTCACTTCCTGTCTGAGGACTAGTGCACACAAAGCGGTTGTGGTAGCATTTTCAAAAACGCTGCCGCTTCTGGAAACTATTGCCTAATGTATCTCAATGGGATGCTGCAAACCAGCGGTTTGAGGTTTTTAGCAAACTGCAAACGTGGGTCTTGCAGCATTTTTGCGGTTTGCAGATGAGTTTCTGCCTCAATGTAAAGTATAGGAAAAGCTCAAACCACTCTGAAAAACGCTACATCAGGAAGGTTTTCCAGGCGTTTTTGTTACAGAAGCTGTTCAGTAACAGCTTTACTGTAACAATTTATGAAATCTGCTACACAAAAACACTCACAAAAATGCTAGGCATGTTTAGAAATTTTCTCTAAACATGCCTAGAATGGCTCTGAAAATCTGCTTCAAAAACCTCTAGCGTTTTGCAGATCTGCTAGAGGATTTTGGTGTGCACTGACCCTCAGTCAGGACTGAGCCAGCCACTTACATGCCTGATATTTAACTATTTCAGGCAGAGAAAAAAGGAACACAGCATAGTTATTTGTGTGCTAGGCACTGTACATAACCATGTCTATCTCATCATGTCACTTCAGGTATCCTTTAAGGCGCTGGAAAATTTGGGCACAGGTTAAAGCCAAAAAACGGCTTACCCTGCTCCTGCAAAACACCCAGCAGGGTTAATTACTATTCCCCCTCCAGGCCACTATTTAGGCCGTTATAGAGTCGTGGGTAAGATGTAATTCAGCTTCCAGTTATTCCTGATGGCCGAATTACGCTGTTTGTATAGTAACTTAGGCTCAGTCTTTTCACTGAACGCCAGTACAGCCGTAATTCACATTATGGCCTATGGTGGTGCCAACTGCACCCAAATCTCTAGAGCCCTTTTTGCCCAACTCATCTGGACCTTTCACATGCTCACAATTACTGGGGTAAGTATCTAACTTTTTTTATTTTTACTTTCTTCAGGTGTATTTACTGAAATTTCATTGGTAATTTAGTAGCAAGACAGAAGGTGTGATACCTGCCCTTATATCTTGTGCACAAGCCAAATACAAATACCAAACTCACAGAAATATCTTAAAATACTAGACCAATTTTTCTGTGAGTCATCCAATGTTGTATGTGTTACGGCCAGAACCCGAAGTTTGGCCACTTCTAGTTCTGGCCGGCCACTTCGGGTTCTGGCCGGCCAATGCGCGAAGTGGCCGCTGCGCTGCGGCCAATTTTAGAAATGGATTGATTCCTCTGAGGTTAATGTATCTTCTGCCCACAGCGCAGCGGCCAAACGTATCACAACTTAGTGAATTTATTGCAATTCAGCCGGCGGCAATGTAACAATTCAAGCCGCCGGCTTTTTCTCTGCGCCTCTCTCTCCTCCCCCCGCCTCTCTCGCTCTTCTATGGGCAGCCGGCGGGGACACGCGTGTCCCCCCGGAGTCGTTCGTCGCGGCAGGGGAATCCTGCTGTTCTTGCAGAGCGGGTGCTGGCAGAAGCAATGTCTGCAGCCTCCCCGCTCTGCTGCCCTGGCGCCTCGAACGACTCTCGGGGACACGCATGTCCCCGCCGGCTGCCCATAAGAGGAGAGAGAGAGAGGCGCAGAGAAAAAGCCGGCGGCTTGAATTGTTACATTGCCACCGGCTGAATTGCAATAAATTCACTAAGTTGTGATACGTTTGGCCGCTGCGCTGCGGCCAGAAGATACATTAACCTCAGAGGAATCAATCCATTTCTAACATTGGCCGCAGCACAGCGGCCACTTCGCGCATTGGCCGGCCAGAACCCGAAGTGGCCGGCCAGAACTAGAAGTGGCCAAACTTCGGGTTCTGGCCGTAACATATACATGATACGCTGCATGAAATGCCCCTCAAGAGGAATCTATATAAGAGAAACAGGACAAAAACTGCGCACAAGAATCAACCATCACCGCTTTAAAATCGATGAGAGTAAAATGGACACACCTGTGGCCCAATACTTCTGTGAACTAGGACACAGCATGCAAGATCTGAAAGTACTTATTCTTAAGGGTAGCTTAAAAATTAACAATCAGGTACAAATTTATGAAAATATTCAAGATGTTAACAGAAGGTTTAAATTGTGGAATGGGTTTCATGACACCTTATTTAACATGATTGACTTGGCCTCATGATCTTCAAAAACCTGCTGGAATTCATGCATAAGCTCACTGGCTCTAGCCTACTGATCACCTGGCATCTAACTGCTAAATTGTAACCTGCACAACTGTCATATTCATGTTTACTATTTACCTGCTTCAGTGTTTTACTTCAGCTAACATCTGGAAATATGCCTGAAGAAGGGGACTAGATCCCTGAAAGCTTGCATAATTTAACCTTATAAGTTAGCCATTAAAAGTTATTACTTTTATAAGACTTGTTTTTTCTACCTACATAATTGGTAATTAAGAAATGTTGGTCTACAGATGGATCCAGAAACAGAAACCCACCAGAGAGATGTACAGGTTCCCGAGATTGTCCACAGGAAGATCCTGACATTCCTCACTGTGATCAGGTAGGTAAAACAAATATTATACACAAAGCAGAAATTTTAGTTACCGTATATACGCTATAAGTTGATAAATTTAGGACTGACTCATAGTATAAAAGTGGGGGGTCGACCTATACTTGCAACAGTCCTAAATTTAAAGCGGATCCGAGATGAAACACTAACTATAACAAGTAACTTGTCTATATATCTTATCTAAAGTTTAGATAGTTTACACAGCAAATCTTGCTGCAAACAGCTTTAATAGAAAATGATTATTTCTTCCTGTGATACAGTGACAGCAGCCATGTTGTTTGTAAACATTACACAGAGGCAGGCTTATCTGTATCTTGAGCACTCAGCCTGTGAAAAAAAAACCTATTTCCCCCCCCCCCCTCCTCCCTCCTCCCCTCTGCCTCTGAAATCAGTGGCTAGTAACACCTCCTCCTGCCCAGACTGAGCTCCCATGAGCCCTTGCTACTGCCAAGGCTCTCTGAAAACCTGTGGGCGTGGTTTATTTAGTTTATAGGGAATTAGAGTATTAAAACAAAAAAGTATTTGGCTTGAGGAATGCCCTATAAACAATAGGAAAGGAACACAATTATGCAATGAGTTAAAGTTCACCTCGGATCCACTTTAACAACCTATAGCCAGGATGACGGGGCCACCTTTCTTTCTCCACCTCTCTGCGGTGCACTAGTGGCAGAGCACTTTGATCCCCCCCCCCCACCCACCATCACCCAAAGGATGTCATCGTCTCTCTATCCACCCCCCGTGTAATGAAATGCTTTGTACAGCCGCAGCAGGCGCAAAGTGGTTGCCAGGCAATTTAAACTTCCCTCCCTCCCACCCACAGAGGCGTCCGCCTCTCTCTATCTTCCTCCTGTTTATACTGCAGTGTAATCACCACAGTCAATTTACGAGTCCAGCACCGGGTGTCACATGCTGTCCTCTACCTCACTCACACCGCGTCATGTGAGCCGACGGTTCTCGGTATGCTAATACACGCACGGCAGTCTGTGCACCTCCAGCTCCGGAAGTCACATGATGCGGCGTAAGTGAGGAAGAGTAGAGCACAAGAGGAGAGTATGTGACACCCGGTGCTGGACTCGTAAGTTTCCTGCGGCAATTACAGAGCATTATACACAGGGGGAAGATAGAGGGAGGCGGAGGCCTCTGCGGGTGGG